>NC_134644.1:122962427-123269472 GCF_030463565.1 Pelecanus crispus
TTTTAATTTGCTGTGTTTCAGGGACAGTTTTGTGATTATTGCAATGCTGCTGATCCCAGTAAAGCTCACCCAGTAACCAATGCAATTGATGGCACGGAGCGCTGGTGGCAAAGTCCTCCTCTTTCTATGGGCTTGAAGTACAATGAAGTCAATGTCACTTTAGATCTGGGACAGGTGAGTGCATGAGCTATTGGGTGAGGTTTGATCATTTCTTGCTTTTATATACAAGCTTTGCAACTGGGAGAGGTGTTTGAACTGATGATTTTAAAGTCCAACACCACAGCTTTGTTGTCTGGTTTATGTTCTGTATTTTTTTACCAAGTTAACTTTAATAAAGTGGTTATTTTCCTTCAGGAATTTTGATGATGTGGGTTCTTGCCACTGACATCACACAGATTTAATAACTGTGAGCTTTCTTGCACAGACACTGTAAGTCATTAACCTGAGGTTACCAGGGGGATTGGTCAGTTGAAACTGGGGCTCTACCTTCCATTTCATATTCTCCTTTTTCATGGGCACAGAGAGAGAGAGAGATTTCATGATCTTTTACCATGTACACATTTTGAGAACAATGTTTCGAGTCTGCTTTTGCCTCAGGGGTCCTTCTGGTTTCTCTATCATCCAGCCAGATCTTCAAGATAGACAGAAAAATACTGATAACATGGTCAAAAAGGGAAGGGACAGCAAAACCAGTGTAATATGAATTAGTCATATGGCAGTAACATGAACACCCGTATTTCCTCTGCAGGCGATAGCATTATCTGTATTTTAAGTCATAGGGATGGATTCTCAGCTGCCATAATTGGGCACTGATCCAGTGAAATTAGTTACGCTCTGCAAGTTCACACCAGCTGAAAATATATGACTATAAATATATGTTGCGGGCTGCAAAATATATGTATACATATGCATATACATTTTGGACAGTAGTAACTGTTTATTGACTGATTATATTGGACAGGATTTTTTGAATAGGCATTCAATTTAGTTGACGGCAAGGAGAGGAATAACTAAGGAAAAATGTTTCTCTGTGAGACTTGGCTGCCATTTTGTTAGGGATTCAGGTGCAAATTATTTTATGTCTTCTGTTACATGGGGTTTTAATGCTCCTGTCCCTCACATGACTGGAATGGTTCTCATTTTGAGGGTATCTTCATTTAGTGTTTCTGGATCCAGTGTACCAGCAGTGCAGAAATGCCAGACAACTTAAGATAGAGAGTATTGGTAGTTAAACTAAACTGCAGTGATTATTGAATTTGCGTTTCTATTAATTAAATAACATGCCTGTTTTTTTCGTTGCTTTTCTCCAGTATACCATGAAAGAAAGGAGAGCTATGTAGAAGCTGATGAATTTTTAGGCCACAGCGTCCACGTTAGCCTAGCACTCAGTGGTTGGACCTACCTCTGAGTTGCGTTGCTCTTTCTGTTACACTGTAGAGTTGAGGGGTGTTGCATCCCTGATGCTTTGTGCTCCTGTGAAGTAAGTTGCTCAGCCTTTCTTTCCCAGCAAACTGTAGGGAAGTGTGTCTTCCAGGCTGAGCATACAGAGTAGGGACACTGAATGCAGAGTAGGGTGCTATGAATAGGCATGGGAAGGCAATCACCTCCCGGTAAAGCAGACCTTACCTTCTGAGCTGCTTGCATCCATCGTGGCCTCTGCAAGACGTAGAATTAGGTTGCAGGCTGTTATTTGTCTTGCGGTGTAGTCCAGCATATTTGTGACCAACACTTGTGCATCATCGTCATTCACTTGTGTAGCACATTGCTCCATCCAAAACTTCTATTCCCACTGTGTTAATTTCTTTGGAGGACCTACTGACAGACACCTTACCTTTCACGTGTTGAATAAAATTCTGAGAAACCTCCTTCCTTCAGAGGAAGGATGTGGACTGAGTGCCTCTTCTCATGGGACTCTTTGGAGATGAACCACTGTGTGCTAAAATTCTAGTTATTAAAGGATTTCTCAGTGGGAGGCTGTGTGTTTCTCTTTGGTACCACTTGGAAAGGCAACTCTGAACTCTCTGACTTGGAAACAAGGGAAACCCAAGACAAAGGTCAAAATTACTTCAGGTCTTGTGATCAGGAAGGGATAATTTTAGTTGGTGGATGGATGAGGGTTTAGTAGGATTCATGTGATTAATTTTTTTCTGCCACTGCCCCCCCCCCCCCCCCCCCCCCCCCCCCCCTTATGGACATTGTCTCCTATCTGCGTTCAGTCAGTTACACCTTAATCTCAGGATCTGTTTGAACTTGAGATCCACTTTTGACATTTTGCCTAGCATTCTCACACCCCAAATTCATACAGTAATGCACAATGCTAATAATGAAGAAGAAAATTAAATACTGTGACAGCGTAAGTCTATTCAAGTGAGCAGGTAACCACTGAGACCCCAATTCACCTTACCTTATTTCAGGGTCCTAAAAATTAAGAGCTTAGTGTGTGTCACTCATGCAGACTTTCTCAGTAGTTGACAGACACAGAAATTTTCAGAGTGCAATTCCCCTTCAAGTGAGTTGAAATGAAGGTTTTTGTGATCTTAAAGTTAGATGTGTGCCTAAATACCTTGCAGAACCACAGGCTGTAATATTGAAAAGATAGCAGGATGTAGTTTTCCTCACTGAGTAGTTGTCCTGTTCTTTATTTTGACACAAGGCATCTTTTTCTGCAAGCAAAATACAGAAATGCTTTTGCATGTGCAAAACATGACAAAGAGTAAGGTACATATGCGTGCGGGGAAGCAATGACTGAGTTGTCAGTTGGTCATCAAATATTCACAATTAGAGGAAGCAGAGCTTAGTGCAATGTCAAAAGCTTTTAATTTGCTGTGTTCCTGCCATTATATCTTTAAGACTGAGAGCAGAGTCCCAGTGGAGCCTTTTGCCATGGTCTGAGGTCAGTAGTTAATTGGATAGTTGCACCATGATGGAAGTTTGAGCGCTCACTACCATGGAGTTGGAACAGAACACCCACCTGCTGCTGTTTCTGTTTCACAAGGGCTGGGGTGATTTTGAAAGTCAAAATACCTTCAGGATGTTAAATCTTTCTGCTAGAAAAATGCTCATTTTGCTGTACTTTGTAATATGAGAAAAAGCAGAAACCTTAAAGCAAAAGCCCTGCTTTACTTCCCTTTCTGACTTTCTGTACTATAGTTACATTTCTAATCAATCACAGTCCGTCTGAATAATAACTATAATGTTGATCCCTGAGGCAGTCTCTCCATCCTGTTAGCATGCCTGCTTATACTGTGGCTATTCCTGACTTGTTTAAAATATTTGGATCAAATGAAGTCTCATTGATTCCTTTAATTGGTCCTGATTTTCCCAACATAGTTTTCAACATATTTTGAACTTTTGAATCCAGAATGTCTGACTTAAGTTCATTGCCCTTCCCCTGACTCTTTGGATTGCCTCATTTTAGCAGGTGTGCCCTCATCTTTGACTTTCTTAACGCTCAGCAGGCATTACAGTAATGATCCCCCAGGTATTTTTCTGAATTCTGTCTTCAAAAGTAGAAGATGAAGGTTCAGGATAGCATGATAGTGTACGATAAAAAAGAAATGTCTAACTGTTACACTTCAAAAAGTGTAGTCCACAAATTTTATTGTTGCTTTTAGTTATGTGTCATTTCTTTACTGTGCTTTCATGGCAATAATATAGTGCTGAAAGACTCAGACTCTGTGAAGTCTTGTGCACTAATATGTTGAATAGTTTTTGTGTAGCGGTATTATTAGTCACTGTTGTACATTAAAGGCACACAATGGAATGTAATGGCCAAATTAGTACTTTTATTAGGGAGGGAGGGAAGCTCAACCATAAATTTAAGATAAGTGGTATGGCCTGTGGAGGACTCGATTCTTTTATGTTATCTGCCAATTAAAGCAGGTAAACATTTTGTAGAAATGTCTCGCAGTCTGACAACTCTTCTGAGTTGCTTTTATATAGTAAGTATTTCTTATGGGTTTAATTTTTCTTTGATAGCAATCCTTTATGTGCATAGCTTTACAAACAATATTTGTTGTTGGGAATATTAATCAGCTATTGCTCACTGTTGTTATTAAAAACAATTGTTCTTAACTTACAAAATATCTGACATAATTTCTTAAAATGTGTCTGAAATTACAGTTAATTTAACTATCATTCTGTAAAATATAAAGTGTCCTTTAGGCCCTTCTCCTGTAGGGAGAAACTGTCAAAGTGGTGGGAGATTTGTCATAAGCTGCATTGAACTGGGCTTCCAAAAATAGTCATTGCATTCATTGTGACTGACCCAGCTCCAGTGTGGAATCGCATAACCTCTACAATAACACTGAGAAGTCCTTCAAATTAGAGCACGAGAACCACTGCATAAAGCTTCTGCAGTCCTACAGAACTGCCCCAGCAGTGAGACAAAGCCTTTCTTCTGGAACCCCTGCACAGCTCTGCCTCCGCAGCAGCACTGACCCCTGCTCTGCTGTTGTGGTTCACAATGGGGAGAAAAGGGGCTTTTAGTCTGGGGAAGGTAAAATATTGTCCCTGCAATACCCAAAAATGGGGATGCTAACATCACAGAGAATCTGGCTTTACTTCATATTAGAGAACTCTGGTTCTGAGTATTTCAGTTTGTGCAGGAAGCTGACATTGGATCATGCCACAGAACACTGTGCTTTGAAGTTAGTTGATTTTGGCTCATACCACAGTATGGTGAATCTACTTGCGAACTCTAGATTAACACAACTTCAGCTTATCGAGTAGCAGCTGTATGATAGAAGTTTCTGAAACTTGTATCAGGTAACGCACGCTCTGTTTATTTCTCAGTCACACTACAAGCAGCTCATTTTGAGCTGAGCTGCCGGCCTTAATCAGGGAAATACCCTATCTACATGCTTTCTTGCTCATGTTATCCTTTAAGATGTAGTCAATGTGTTGTGTTTTCTTAAAGCTTTAAAGATCTTTTGAATGGCTCAGTAATTTTTTTCTTATGTTTGCATTAATAGATCTATGTCATTGGCTTTAAAATGTGGTTTTGGTATTAATTTGGTATTATTCTCAAAATGTACAGAAAAAAATCTTTCAAGTCTTGCTCTCCTTAGCTTTCCTGACACTGTCTTCCTCCCGTTCTTCTTCAGCATCCCTTTAGGAAGGTCTTTGTTCCCACTCACTGACCTCACTTCCCTCGATGTCTGTACTTCTAATTCTCCCACCTCCCTTCCTATGCCAATTCCTACATGTTACTTTCATTTTGTGATATGTTATCCTAAATACCTCACTTTCAACTCAATATAGTAAAAGCAGAACCTCTGCTGATAGCCTCCAACCCTTTGCGCTTCCCTGTGTTTCCTTCCAGCGCTGACAGTACTACTGTGCTCTTTTTATTTTGGACTGCAGCCTTCATAGGGGCATGTCTATCTCCTGGACAACTGAGGTCTGAACTGTACAAATCCTTTCCCATATGAATAGCTTCAGTGTTCGGTGAAGAAATAAGCCATATATAAGAAATAATTATGAGCATCGAGTTGGTCTTTGTCCAAATTGCAATGGAAAAGTGGCTGCATGAGAAATTTCAGGACAATCATTGATGTATTTGCCTGCAGTCTTGGCAAAAAGACCAAGGACCGATTGAACCTGGACAATGGACTACCTTTTCCTTTCAGGAAATGTTCCTTCATTCCAGAATACTGCCTGTGAAGTATGGAGAGCTTCTTCCTTCTAGTCCTGTTCATTGCCTGTGATAGAGAAAAGACTTAACATCTCCAGCCATGTCAATGAGGCATATTCACAGGCACTGACTTACATAAGTAAAAAAAAGTGTAGCTTTTTAGTGTCAGTGGCTAGTTAAATGAAAAAGTGATATCAATACAACACATGCAGTGCTAACTGAACAGACCAGTCATCCCCAGGGTACTCAGGCCCCTGAGCTAGAGGATAGGGATGGGGACCAGAATGGAGCCCTCATAGTCCAGGAGGAAGCAGTTAATGACCTACTATGCCACGTGGATGCGCACAAGTCTATGGGGCCGGATGGGATCCACCCAAGAGTACTGAGGGAGCTGGCAGAGGAGCTTGCCAAGCCACTTTCCATCATCTATCAGCAGTCCTGGTTAACGGGGGAGGTCCCTGATGACTGGAGGCTTGCCAATGTGACACCCATCTACAAGAAGGGCCGGAAGGAGGACCCGGGGAATTACAGGCCTGTCAGCCTGACCTCAGTGCCGGGAAAGATTATGGAGAGGTTCATCTTGAGTGAACTCAACAGGTATGTGCAGGTCAACCAGGGGATCAGGCCCAGCCGGCATGTGTTCATGAAAGGCAGGTCCTGCTTGACCAACCTGATCTCCTTTTATGACCTGGTGACCCGCCTGGTAGATGAAGGAAAGGCTGTGGATGTCATTTACCTGGACTTTAGCAAAGCTTTTGATACCATCTCCCATAATATTCTCCTTGGGAAGCTGGCAGCTCATGGCTTGGACGGGCGTAGTCTTTGCTGGGTAAAAAACTGGTTGGGTGGCCAACCCCAGAGAGTAGTGGTAAATGGAGTTAAGTCCAGTTGGCGGCCGGTCACGAGCGGTGTTCCCCAGGGCTCAGTTTTGGGGCCAGCCTTGTTTAATATCTTTATCAATGATCTGGATGAGGGGATTGAGTGCACCCTCAGTAAGTTTGCAGACGACACCAAACTGGGTGGGAGTGTTGATCTGCTGGAGGGTAGGATGGCCCTCCAGAGGGACCTGGACAGGCTGGACCGATGGGCTGAGGCCAACTGTATGAGGTTTAACAAGGCCAAGTGCCGGGTCCTGCACTTCGGTCACAACAACCCCATGCAGCACTACAGGCTTGGGGAAGAGTGGCTGGAAAGCTGCCTGGCCGAAAAGGAGCTGGGGGTGCTGGTTGACAGCCAGCTGAACATGAGCCAGCAGTGTGCCCAGGTGGCCAAGAAGGCCAACAGCATCCTGGCCTGTATCAGGAATAGTGTGGCCAGCAGGAGCAGGGAGGTGATTGTCCCCCTGTACTCAGCGCTGGTGAGGCCGCAGCTGGAATACTGTGTCCAGTTTTGGGCCCCTCAATACAAGACAGACATTGAGGTGCTGGAGCGTGTTCAGAGAAGGGCAACAAGGCTGGTGAAGGGTCTGGAGCACAGGCCTTATGAGGAGCAGCTGAGGGAACTGGGGTTGTTTAGCCTGGAGAAGAGGAGGCTGAGGGGAGACCTTATCGCTCTCTACAACTACCTGAAAGGAGGTTGTAGTGAGGTGGGTGTTGGTCTCTTCTCCCATGTAGTTAGCGATAGGATGAGAGGAAATGGGCTCAAGCTGCACCAGGGGAGGTTTAGGTTGGAAATCAGGAAAAATTTCTTTACGGAAAGGGTGGTCAAGCATTGGAACAGGCTGCCCAGAGAGGTGGTGGAGTCCCCATCCCTGGAAGTGTTCAAAAAACGGGTAGATGTGGCACTTGGGGACATGGTTTAGTCTAGTCTACCCTTGATTGGTTTAGAGTGGACTTGGTAGTGTAGGTTAATGGTTGGACTGGATGATCTTAAAGGTCTTTTCCAACCTAAACGATTCTATGATTCTATGTTGGAAGTCCTGCACTTATTCTTGGCTTCTGTACTCCAGACTGTGAAGCTGGCATGCAAGGAATAACTTTTGCATGCTGTGGAATGGGAGCCTCTCCAGTCACTGTCACTGTTTATGCAGTTAGCATTGCTGTATATACATGTACGCAGTTAAACTGTATGGAACACGTTCAGTGGATCTAATGCCTCTCAGATACTACCCACACGGGCTTTTCTCTACACCTCTGCCATAGCTGCTTTTCCACATACCCAGAAGAGTAGCTGGCAACTGCCAAAAAGGCAGCTTCAGCTCTCCCTAGTTGGCATTTTTTATATTACAGTTTCATCTGCAAAATACATTGTTGGGGATTACCAAATACTGACTGAGTGTTTTATTAAGTTCCTGGATCTGCAAGGGTGCCTCAAGTCCTACTGAGGGGTTACTGAAGAAAGGGGGTGCTGACCTCTTTGCAACCACAAGAAATCAAAGCCTTTCATTTTAACCAGAGGACATGGGATTTTTATTTCATTTAAATAGATTGTTATTTTTATGTCTTGGTCTTTGAGAAAAATCATTGCTCGAGACCTTAAGGCTTCATTTACATTAAGAAGCTAATGGGCATGCACACACCAACCCTATGAAATCAGTGGCACTAAGGTGTGTTCTGGAGCAGGTGCTAAGCACAATTCACATTTCCTTGAATCCCACTCCTGCATTGGTCCACGTCTGAGAAGTTGAGTTTAGGTACTGAATGATCACTAGATTTCTGCCTCTTTCTCACTTTCTTTACTAACGTATCCAGCAAGTAGAGGAAGGTGGTGTGTCTGCTACTGCAGGGCATTTTTCGCAGACGTCCTTCAGTGCAGGGACCTGATTATCTTCTGAGTAATGTGCAATGCCAGCCACAGTGACATTATTCAAGATAATGTCAGAAGCCTAGAAGAACAGTCATATTATGTTGAGGGAAGTTTTGGTGGTGTAGATGTAGCTGCTAATACAGTCCGAGGAAATACCATCCTGCTAGAAACAGCTGTTCTCTGTACTTCTACAATTCAGATTACATGAAGAGACATTGTTGTGGTATCTTTTTGAATACGTCTTGAGATCTATAGAATGCCTCAGATAGATGGTCTACCTGACTTCAGTTGTGTTCTTGTTATCTTGTTATCACTCCAGAAATTTTTATTCTTCATGAGCCAAACAGGGAGAACAATCCTTTCCTACGTGTGCAGCACACAGCATAATGATTGTTCAGAACGTAGTGTGTTTTTCTTTTGTATTAGTTTATGTCCAGCATTTAACTAACAAGTCATTCCAGTATTTTAGTATTCTGTATTGAGTCTATGGTGGTAGGAATGGAGGAAAATATGCTATACTTTTGTATATGCACATCTGCATATGTATTTCAGGATTCAAACAAACCTTGGAAATTCCTCTATTTAAAGAGTTGTTTAAACTTTTAAGGAGAAAGATTTTTTAATGAATATTACTGTGATTTTTAGAAGTCTCATGAGAATGCAATGGGTCATAGGAAGTTCTCTTTCTGTTGGTTTAAAATAAGCAGTATGCATGCTGTTAGAGATCATGAATATTGCATCATTAACAATGATGGTGCATCGTGATTCTCATTCAATTTAAATGAGCAGTCTTAAATTCTGTCTTAAAGACAGTCTTAAATTCACCTGTAAGGGCTTCTACAGAAATGTTTCTGTCTTTATAATGTAATATTAGTAATTCCTAACACTGAATTACAATTTCCCTTCTTAGATGAGCAAGACATTTTGCTCATTCTACTGGATGATTTTTTTAAAATTTATTTTGGTTTTTATAAATCTTCAAGGCCATTGCCTGCAAGACCATTTCAAAACTGAACAAACTTGAGTGAACAGGAAAAGGTCACATCAGTATGGAACTGGTTCAGTTCTAGCTGTTGACAATCCAGCAGGTTTGACCCGTGCTGCTAGATCGGGACACAGTTTAGTGGGCATGGTGGTGTTGGGTTGATGGTTGGACTGATGATCTTAGAGATCCTTTCCAACCTTAATGATTCCTAGTTTTACTTTCATTAAAAAATAATCCAGCCACCAAGCCAGGAAACATGAAATTATTACTCTACCCTTAATTGGTTTAGTGGTGGACTTGGTAGTGTAAGGTTAATGGTTGGACTGGATGATCTTAAAGGTCTTTTCCAACCTAAACGATTCTGTGATTCTATTACAGCAGGATGTGATGTTGGGACATTTACAGGAATACATCCTCTTTCAAACATGCATTTCCAGAGTGGATTGTTTACATTACTGGAAACCAAACACTGTTTCTACTTTTAAACTCTATTCTTTATTCAGGTAAGAAAATTGTCAGAATTTTGATTAAGTCATATTTCAAATTTTTTGGTGATTTTTTTTTTTACTATTATATAATTGCACCAAAAGAGCAGTTATTTTTTATGCTTTTTATGCTTTTTAACACTCCTTTTGAAAAATGGTTGGTTCTTTAAAAGGAATTTGACTTAAAAGCAATAAAATAAACATTCTTTTCAAAAATGAAGAAACTCACTTCTTTCCCAAAACTGAATGACTGAAGAAAAACACTGCTTTGGGTTTATTATGCCTTTTTTTCAGGGTAGGTCTTATTTCTGTCAGTGCAATGGGATCAAGATTTAAATTAGTGCAATGCCAGCTTAGAATATGTGATTAAAATTGGTTTTAATGGTTGCTTTTCTAGGTCACACAAGCAAGGTTACTCTGCTGTCTTAATAGCAATGTTACTCCTCTATCATTAGGTAGAATTTATTTGCTAAGCCAAGGATTATTTTTCTTCCATTGTTGTCTCATCAGATCTGGAGAGAGACCATTCATTGGCTTGGTCAGTATTCAGTCATAGTGATCATTCTGCTTCCTTGATCCAGGTCAGAACCAAATCATTGGCATCCATGTGAAGTCAGAAGCAGGACAGATGATAGGGTTAGTGACTAAGTTTTGGTGATATATTATCATGAACTAACACTAATTTAATTTTTATCAAGACCTATCCCTTTCCCTTTTCTGAATGTGACTGTACAAACCTGAGCAGTATTTCAAACTGTGAGATGTAAGATGAGCTGCATGTGAATTGAAGGTTTTCATATGCAACAGTAGCTTGAAGTTGCCGTACATTTTTTTCTTGCATTTTGTGATTTGCATGGAAGTATGCAAAGTGTAGTGCTGGGAGACAGTTCATGGCAGACTTGGTAGAGGGGTGTGTTGCGGTGTTCCTGATATAGTGCACATATTGGACAGTACTTCAACTTCACCCCATTGAGTACTCATAGGCTTAAGCAAATTCCACAGGTGCATAGCACAGGTGGCATACAGGTGTTTTATGGGTGCCACATGCTGATTCAGCTGTTTTACTGTTGCGTGCCTTCATTTTGGCCACTTTATCCTTTAGATGCTTATGAAAGGTTATAATCCAGGGTGACACTGATGTGTAAGTGAGCATGTCTCATATTTCTTCAGCAGTGTGGAAACACAGTGGAGATGGAATTCACTGCTACTATTTTGCTCATGCTTACGAGAAAGTATCACCTGTTACGAGATGGGATGAGACTGGCTGTGTCAGCATTTTGAGTAGCATCTATGTAAAAGAATATAATAACCACATGACAAGCTGAAGCAGATGTCACCTACTTTTTTGGAGAGTAGGTAGAAGGTCATTGTTGTAATGATTCCACAACGTGAATCAAGCAAAGGGGCTCTGGAGAAGGCAGGACATTTTCTGTATGCTTCTTTTGTTTCCTCTTGAGCTTTCTAGACCATTTGTATTGATTAAATCTGTATCAGTCAGTACACAGAGTGTTATCCACACTTGTTAACATGCATGGATGTAAGGATGGGACTCCCAAAGACCTTAAAACATAGGGGAAGCAATACTATTAATGGATAGGCAGTTGTCTGCCCAGTGCAAACCTGGTTTGAACAGGGCAATGCCCTTGAGAGATTCAGCTGGCCAAAAGCAGGAACATGAAGCACTTTTTTTAGGAATTTCAGAACTATTATGCTTTCCTGGGAGGATACCTGTCTTCGCGCTGAACGGCTATACTGGATGACATGCAATGTCTGTATGGCCAATATCTCTACTCTGACACTTGCCAGTCAAGTAGCGGAAGTTACTTAGGCAAAGAGTATCAGAAACTCAGTAAGAGCAAATCTTGCCACAGTCCCCAAAGCATTCACCTATTTCTGACTATCAATGTAGAGAGTTTACATTGCTAATTTAAGGGCATTACTCCACCTGTGCAGTCATTGTGCATAGTTCTGGGTTCTGTCATAGTTCTGTCAACAGAATGGCTGCCACTTACTTTGCTTGATACTGTTGTCTAGTAAGTAATTTTCCGTATGTAGATACTGCCTGGCTATTTAGGTACCTAATTTAGTATCACAGGAGGTGAAATTGGTGCTTGTCAGGCTGTGTTGAGTAGGCAGGGTAAATTCCAACACCAACATGAAAGGGTTTTTTTTCCCCAGTTATCTCTCCACTGACCAAGGTGAACAACATGCAACAAATAAATAGTTACTGAAATAGGTTTCAAGGTACGACACCTGCTGCTGCGATGCCTTGGTGTGTATAGAACAGGCAGGTGCCCTGGGTAGTTGTTGTACACTCTGCATTAGATGAATGCACAACAAAAAAGCTTCAGTTTTTTCTTCTGGGATGTGAGGTATTATCATGAGAGCATGCTTCATGAAGTCCCTGGATTCCCCCCATTTCTCCGTGAGAAGGTTTTACTTTCTTCTGTGAATACTTCTGATATTCGGAAGCTGATGTCTGAAACAGATGTGTGAAGATTGAAGCTGCATGTAGCCGTATGACTGCAATGTGCGTGTAGGCATGAGATTGGCATGTGCAATACTGATTAGGGACAAATATTTCCAGGTATCTGCTCCACTGCATTGTTCACCATTTGCATCTGGCTCTTGGTGGCCCCAGCTGGTACGACAGCTATTGAATTGGTCCTAGCTGGCAGCTGAATGGGCAAGGCACAGCAACAGATACTGTTCCCAGTTTGTGGTTGGGAGCTTGTATACACTTGTGGTTTGGAGTCTAATAACCTGTGCAAAGTATTAGCTTCAGGGTTATGACATTTGTGATGTTTGAGCAAGGATAAACTGCATGGGTGTATTTGATGTGAGGGCTCTGGCAGCAGTTACTTGACAGACTGTTGACTGTAACTCCCTGCCTCCCCCACCAAAGAAAGAATCCCTTGCAAGCAGATGATTCTGAATTGAGCTTGTTGAGTGGGAAATTCCAGTGCAGATTCACTTGAATATTGACTGTACCTCAGTATCGGATCAGTTTTATTGTCAGCTTATATCCATGTTGTGGTTGTTTAAATTCTAAATGACCCTTAGAATCAATCTGTGTTCAGCCTTTGTGTAGAGGTAATTTTACTGGTGTTCTGATTTTCATGACTGTGGACTATCCCAAGAGGCTTACTTTAAGATTTCCTTTCTTGTCAAATCCATTTTTGGTCTAGTGTTTGGGAGCTTTCTGTCTCTGTGGTCTATTGCTGTGATACACAATGAGCACCCAAAGAAGTCAGATGGGACTCCTGGCCTTCGGAACCTTGAGCTGATGGAGCTCTTTGAGCTGTTTCAGACAATGAATGAGCTACCAGTCATAAGAATCTCTCCTGTGTTATTTGATACCCACAGAACTCCACAGTGGCTTACTTCTGTTACTTGGAAAGTCTGTCAAGTGGCAAAATTATCTATAAATATTCTTAAAGTGAGGGAACAGGTGGCTTAGATTACTATCAAAGGCAACCAAAGGACTCCTAGTGTAAAGGTTGTGTGCATTTTCTCGTACATCATTGTGATTTTTCTTGACTACAAGCACAATTACATGATTGGAATGCAACACAGATGTACCAGGATACTGCAAAGTTATCTTGGTTCAATGATGTGTTGAGATGCTAACTTTTCAAGGTTAAGTACTATATACCCTTAACACACCCACGCAATCAGACACGTGCAAAACAGAGCTGCTCTGAAATGTAAGAGATGACATTTAATGCAATCCTATTGCAGCTTTGTTAATGTATTGGAGCACGTTGCCGAGTGAGGTAGCCAGCTGAAAATCTGGCCTATTATTTTAATGGGAATGAAACTGCAGAGGGTAACGTTCTCGCTGTACACTAAAGAAATGTGTTTATTTGCATTAGTTTTAGTACTGCAGTACTTTCATAGAGTTCAAAAAGCTCCTGATAAGATCTATGTATATTCTGTTACCAGCTCTTCCATGTTGCCTATATCCTTATCAAGTTTGCAAATTCTCCTCGTCCAGATCTCTGGATCTTAGAAAGATCAGTGGACTTTGGAAGAACTTACACTCCCTGGCAGTATTTTGCTCGTGAGTATCAGTCCTTGTGTCACTGCTCTTTTGTGGACAGGTTTCTTTAATGATTTGCCCAGTAGCAGGAAAATCAGGCCATGGGTCTCACTGAAGATTTCAACTGCAGTGAAGACAGTGAACGTCAAATACATTTCTCTTGTCTTAGTTATCCACAATAAATTAGTGACAAGAGTGTGAGTATGATATTTTGAAAGTCTAATGTTTTTCAGTGAATGTTTTTCATGAATGCCTTTCAGTCTGTTGGGAATTTTTGTTTTGTTTTGTTTTGTTTGTCTTGGGTTTTGGGTATGTCAGAACTACAGTGTCCTTCATCCCATGGGACCCTGGAGTTCCTTGCAAAAATCAAAGTGAAATACAAATGCAAAATCTTGGAGCACATAAATAGCTTTTTTGTGATAATATGAGAAATATTGTGCCATGTCTTGTCAGGCACCAGTGAATTGCTTAGGACGAGAAATGCTTTGTTTTTAGGAATTCCCATTTTTCTGTGCTGAGCAACACAATCACTGTTATTATTCAATTACAGGGAAGAATTTACCTGAAAGCACAGGGAATACTTCTTTGTTAATTTAAATTAGAACAATAGTGTTTATTTTCACATATAAAAATAATTTTGTTCTCACTTGACTAGACTCCAAAGCAGATTGCTTGGAGCGCTTTGGAAAGGAAGCTAATCTGCCAGTGAGGAGGGACAGCGATGTCCTTTGCACCACAGAGTACTCTCGCATTCTGCCTCTTGAAAATGGGGAGGTAAGTGCTTTTAGGAAAGTAATGTGTAATGCTGGAAGCAAACAGCATTGGTTTCAGAAGTTTTCTGTTTCAATAAAAACCTAGAACTGGAAGTAATTTTTCAGCTGTGACTGTTTGAATCTACATTAATAAGTCCATAACCAAGCACTTAAGTAGCTGGTGAGATTTTTGGAGGGTGAGCTGCCTCCTCCTAGCTTTCACCATTCCCTGTGTGGGTAGGGGCTGCTCAGAGCCACCTGTGTTGATTTTTATCATGATTTAGTACCTCACTTTAGTCATATGCATTTGAAGGTGTTGACTGCATTTTCTGAACACTTCCAATGTACATAGCAGAACTTACTGCATCAGAATTGCTCATGGGAGTAAAGGCAGTAGAAACAGATATTTACCATTCAAGAATAAGTAGCTATTTAAGAAAAGAATATATAAAATGCTACATCTTTATAATACAATACATGTGTTTGGAAAATGTTGCTCTCATGTTAGCTGTTGTTCCTTGCTAGGCAGAACTGTGGCTTGTGTTATGTGAATGAATGTTAAACTCCTGGCTGTGCTGACGGCTCCTCCTGACCTTCTCCTTTTACGCCTGATGTGGTTAGGATCCAGATCTGAACTCCTCAAGAGTTATCCAGAGTTTTGAGCATATGGATCTGGGGTTGTAGTTTCATATTGAAATAGAATTTGTTTATTAACATATCTGTAAAATTTTCCTAATAAAATACTGTAAATAATAATTTCCATAGAATAACACTGCTGATTCCACCCTCTGTTACGGGCTGTATGACTTTTCCTAAAGGATTTGTGCTGCAATCAGAACCGTCACCTTTGTTATGTACTTTGGAGTATAGGAGCCGTTTCAAAATAGAAATCTGTTATCTGGTCAGTTATAAATAAATGAAAGTCTCTTATTCAGTCCTCTACATGCACACTGGATTGTTAATTTAATAGAGATTCATGATTGCTAGGCTGCTGGCATCTGTTTCTTTAAAAAACAAAAAAGTACCGGACCCCTTGTTTTGAAAGTCAGATAAACCTGCTTTCATGTGAGGGGATTTTCTAAAGCAACACTGTGTACTTTCTTCCAAAAGACCGTTAATACTCTCCCAGGCACTGGACGTGGTAACAATAATATTTTCCAGGAATGTTTGTGCCTTAACCCAAAAATAAATGTGCTTTGGAAAAGAGCCAAAACCTGGTGTTTTTGCTCAGGCAAAACTCCCATTGACACTATCAACTGTTAATATAACTATTTGCAACTATTCCTATTGTTTTTTCCTATTAAAATATGTACTTTTTGTGTGTTATACCTACTGTTTTCAAAACAGATAGAGGCACTTTTTTTTTTATGATGTGCCATATGGGTAATGAGAATTCAGGAGAGTCCAAGACTAACACCCCTATTTTTCCCAATGTCCTGGCTTCAGTATGAAATGTGTAGTTGTTACTGCAAATATGGTCAGAAACAATAGTAGTTTTTGGATTCTTTTATTAATTTTTCTCTGTGCTGCTACTGACACATGCAGTTGATATATTTTAACAAAATGTGCTTACTTCTTTGTTAGATTGTAGTATCTTTGGTAAATGGCCGCCCAGGAGCAAAAAACTTCACTTATTCCTCTAGTCTTCGAGAATTCACAAAAGCAACAAACATCCGCCTTCATTTTCTCAGAACTAATACACTTCTTGGACACTTGATATCGAAAGCTCAACGAGACCCTACTGTAACCCGTAGAGTAAGTACTGTTTTCATGAAGATATACTCAACAATCATATTTGTCATGTTAGAGACCAAAAAATAGTCTGGATGCTTTAACAATTGAATTTTGCAGTGACCCACCTTTAAATCCCTGTATTTTCTCCAGGTTCGTTTGAGACAAGGAGGTAACTGGGTCAGCACAGATTTATGGAGGGGAAGTAATGATTAATGATTTTGTAACAGACTGTCGTCTTTCCCTGTTTTTGAATATGGAAGGAAGTTGGGTGCATCACGGGAGCTATAAGGAGCCAAAGCGGAAATCTTCTAAACTGTCTTATGCAGGGCTGAGGAACTAAATCTCTTTGCCTTTATTTGGCACTACTTTCCCTTATTTATTCAAAGAAAGATTTTCAGGAAACAGCACCTGAGTTTCTGAAGGAGCAGGAATCAAAGGGTGTACTTGAAAGTTACTATCTTTCCACAAATCATTGGAGATGCCTAGGCATTTTCAGTGGATTTTGGGCTATCCAAGAGTTTGAAAGCCAAAGTCCCACTCCCATTCAGTGGGGAAATGTAAGGAAATTCATCTCCCTCAAGGGAACACCACATAGAAATGCATATACTTAGAGAGATTGCAGACTTCATATTGTATTGCTATTTTTAACCTTTTCATTTAAAAATATTTGGTAACAATTGGAGGAAACCCTGGGTGAGGCACTGCACAAATGTGTGTGAGAGTTTCTGCATCTAAAGACATAAAACTATTGCAGTTACTTAATAGCACTCCCATTAAGTACCTTTACTGTCTTAAGTACATTTTAAGATGTTACACAGGCAGATGTAACTGCAGTGTTTAGTTTACTTGGCAAGCAGCACAGCTTTAGTGTAAGGAACTTCTGATGTTACCATATTCATGGAATGTAGGATAGAGGAATGAAATGTCAAATGTTTTATTAAATTGTTAAAAGAGAGCACAAGTTTTCATTGCAGAGACCTTCCAAGTCTAGGAAAGAGTTAATATTCTTAAGGAAAATCTTCGTGTTAAACTTATTACAGAAACAGATGAAAACCCGACTAGTTCTGTTCTCCTATCCAAGTAACTGCCTAGCTTCCCCTGTTAATGGTTTGAGTTCATGACACGCTGAATTATATACAGTATGTTTTATGTCTAAACTGTGGCAGTTTGGCCTATTAATCATTTTGGCCTATTGCTAATTTGACTTATTACTGACCAGTGACAGTACAATTACTGTTAGTAGTGAAGTGTAGCTCTGCAAGGCTGTATGAAACTATAGACTGGGTTGTGAAGACTCTTATACAAAAAACAATCAAATACATTGGTGAGAGTCACAGTAATCATTTCTAGCTTTGCTGAAAACAGTGAAAGCGTAGGTTTTACTTACAGTGTGAAAATGGTATGCACATTTGGAAATTAATGTGTATATTCGAATAGAGATATTTGAGAAGGCAAAAAATATTTCCTAGTCTGTATATCCCATCTACTGTTCTTCACCTGCCTAGAGCAGAGAGAGCTAATTGGAAAAGCTCCCTGCCTTGGGGAAGCATCTCGTCTGTGCCCAGCCAACTCCACCTACACAGAAGTAGAGAATGTATATGCAACCAAAGTGAATCACAGAATGGTTGAGGTTGAAAGGGAACTGGCAACCTGTGCCAGTCACCCTCACAGTGAAAAAGTGATTCTTGATGTTCAGAGGGAACCTCCTGCATTTCAGTTTGTGCCTGTTGCCTCTGGTCCTGTCTCTGGGCACCACTGAAAAGAGCCTGGCTCCATCCTCTTTGCAGCCTCCCTTCAGGTATTTATACACGTTGATAAGTTCCCCCCGGAGCCTTTTCGTCTGCGGGCTGAACAGTCCCAGCTCCCTCAGCCTTTCCTCATAGGAGAGATGCTCCAGTCCCTGCATTACCTTCATGGCCCTTCATTGGACTCTCTCACGTATGTCCATGTCTCTCTTGTACTGGGGAGCCCAGCACTGGACACAGCACTCCAGGTGTGGCCTCACCAGTGCTGAGTAGAGGGGAAGGATCACCACTGAAAGAGGCTATATATACCACTTCGAGGGGCTGTATTGTGAATAGAGAGCACAGGAGACACAACTGCATAATGTTCTGACCCTTTTTCTCTTCATCCTCCAGTGGCATTAAGTTTGCCCCTTTAATTTTTCTGGGGGTATGTAGAGATCAAGAATTACAACCAGCTCTCCATTCTGTCTGGTACTCTAAGGAGACAAGGAAGCAACTTCTGAGCTACAAAAATGTATGCAGAAGTTACTATTGATACGTATACAGTAATGATATTTTCACTGAGTCAAACCAATTACATTTTTATCTTCTGTTGCCTGGATGCCTGCAAGGTATGAGGATGAGATACAAAGTGTTTCAACGTCAGGTCACAATTTCAAATCCAGCTTGAGTCATGGTTTTGCTCTGTTTCTAGTGTTTAGTGGGTCATGTCCAACTGAATGGAGAAACTGCACTGCCCATACCAGTGTGTCTGGTTTGTTGACCAGACCAAGGTCTCACAAATCGATGCTTTGACCATACTTTACGTCTCCATCCTCAGGCTGGCTTTGAACAAGCTTTGGGCTTGGGTACTGGTGGCTGCATAGCTGCTGGGGAATGGAGAGCTACAGCAATATGCATTTGGTTTGAGCTGCACAAGCCTGTTGCTATTAGGCACCCCATGGGTATTGACTTTGACTTGCTGGTACTCATACTGAGACATAGACATCAACAGAGGTTTGACCATTGGTTTCCTGACTTTAGTCTTTTGTAAAGTCATGTCTTTAAAATTCTGATAAGCAAGATTTAACAATCTGATGTTGATATTTCTGACATAATACAAGTAAGGAAAGACCTATACAGACTTCTTGTGCTTGTTCCATAGTATTACTACAGTATAAAGGACATCAGTATTGGTGGTCGATGTGTTTGCCATGGCCATGCTGAAGTATGTAATGCAAAGAGTGCTGAAAACCAATACCAGTAAGTAATCTGAGCATAACATTAATTTAATATGAGAAAAAAAAATACATGAATGTTTTCAAATGACCTTTTTTACTATAGAATGATATAGTCTTACAGGGATTTTTCATTATACTTAAAAAACTAGAATCTGCTAATGATTGACAAGAAAACATGTCAAGAGCTGTTGTATGTGAAATATAATAATAAAAAGTCTTTACTTAGATTTTTCTTTTTAGTTGAAATAAGAGTTTGGCATATTGTATAATTTCTTAGAAACCCTTAGTTCTTTTTGGAAAACATGGGTTGATATCACCTTCCAACAGCAGGAATTGGAAGCCCAACTCAAGAAAAAAGTTAGTGAACTTCCTCGAGATATTGAGCATTATAACTGAGCTCAGCCAAGACCAAATGGCTTTTGATCATTACTAGAAAAAATAAAAACAGAAACTGAATGAACTATTCCCTTTGTCTGTGAAGTTTGATCTCCATATTGATTTCACAAGGACTTAGATCAAGCTCTGTGGCTCATCTGCTACAGGGAAGTGACTGTGAATAATCAGGCTGTCTAAAACATATCTTAAAAGCCTGGTTTAAACCAGCTGTTGCTCTTATCCATGATGGTATTGAAACAAACTTCTATTGGGACAATGCAATATTTTCAGTTGTGTTTTAATGAAGAGTAAGTGGGCAGATGGATGCCTCCTTTCCAGATGTCTATGCTAGAGAAAAGTAAGTACAGAAGGTGTGAAATCTATGGGAATAGCATGGTTCTGCTCGAAAATTGTATTGCCCCTTTGTTATTAGACTTTGTTATTAGACTTTGTTATTAGACTTTGTTATTAGATAAGAGAGGAATGTTGGAAAAGACCTCTCCAGTCTCAAGTTCTCTTTATTCCTCCAGGGATTCAGTTACTATGCATGGTAGTAAGACCTAGCCCATAGTGAGAGCCTGCCCTTTAAGTAGGCTATTCAGCTAAATCAAAATAAATATGAACTACATTTTCTTGATGAATAGTGTGCACTGTTTTAAAAAAATCAAGATGAATTTATGATCTTGCTTTATTAAAAACATGAATAAGATTATTGTAAACAAAGCATAGTGAAAAAATGATGAAGACAGGCATATAAAGATGACAAATATTTTGATTCACCATAGGTCAACAAGCTTGAGCATTGGAGTGATGCTAAAATAGGATACATCCTAAAGTGTTATATACCAGCTTGATTTAATATTCTAGAATAAAGTTTCATAAACCAGTTTATTGAATCCATTTATAAATGTTCTCTATAAGTAATTTGTGCTAATAAACTCATAATCACATGATTAAAGTAATCAATCGTGAAGAATTTTAGGAAAGTTCCAAAATGTTCTAGTATTACTGTTTGACCTCTTTACATGTGAGCTTATGTCCTGTCGTTTTCACACTATGTGTAACTCTTGGACTGCAATAAAATTAAGAAAAAAAGTTTAAATCCAGCTTCAGTAGAGTAAGAGGCTTTCATTTCTGTAGGTTTCAGTGTGAGTGTCAGCATAACACTTGTGGGGAAACCTGTGATCACTGCTGCCCTGGATATAATCAGAAACAGTGGCAACCTGCAACAGCTGGGAGCACAAATCTGTGCGAACGTGAGTAGCCTAAAAGACGCTAGCTTAAAAGGGACATTGACAAGTGGGTGGGAATTAGCCATAGCACTCATGTTCATGGAGCATAGGTAGCACACTGCATGTTTTAACACCTTTTTTTCTTTACTGAGAAAATTCTTTCCATACAAGCAATAAGGAACAGATGATGCAGTGAATATTGTTTATGTCCTTCTCTCTTATTAATCAATGAAAATAGTCATTCAAGTGAGAATATACATGAGAAAAGTGGAAGCCTTTCACTCTGTACATTGAGTGAATATCGTGGATCCTAGTGGAGCAGAGACTATAGGCATCTTGTACAACTTCAAAATCTGTCTCCCCATCACCCGGCCTCTTGGTGTTCAGGATGCAGAGAGCTTGCTTAAGGCTGCCACTGCTTACAGGCACGTGTGCGGCCCTCCATTCTCCTGCTGATGGTCATCCCTCGCTGACCGGGCGTCAGCAGGCACAAAGACATTCCTGGTGGGGAGTCCGGGCAATTCCACAGCTGCACTCCTTCCTGTGCTCATAGTTGGGAGTTTAGAGTGCTTTAGCTGCACAGAGTAGTCAAGCTGGAGAAGCCCATTGACCTTTCTCCCACCGCCCCTGTGTTTCATTCTTTTGTTAAAGAAAATGACCACAGGGACCCCTTTTTGATAGAAGAGTACGTACTGTCACACATGGGTGTTTTACATCCCTCTGGCCAGAAAGCAGTGAGTGTGGTACAGACAGTGTCAGCCATCTCTGTGCTGAGATGTGCAAATTCTGAGCAAATGCGTTGGCAGACTGCAGTTTCCTTTGTGTCTGGCCTAATTTATTTTCCTTGTCTGCCTTTTCTGAGAGTAGCATAGCCAGTGGGTACAAACCGTTAATAGGGGAACCTTTTTTGAAAGCCAGAGAGATGTACCTATATAATTAGTTTGAGGAATAAAGAGATGGCTTGTTTAATCAAAACTGCAGTACTAAGACTGAGTGTTGGGGGGGGCAAGGAGGAAGATGATTAAAATGTTTGATAGGAGATAGGCATGTTGGGACACAAATTTTGGACAATATTTGAAACCTCATTTAAATTCCCCTCTTTGAAAGGAAAACATTTTCTGCCAGGAAAGAGATAGACAAAGAGCATAAATAATGTCATGTTTTTTAAAGAACGAGTTTATAGAAGATCGTCTACAAGATTCTGAGCCAAAACAACTTTGCTTCTAACTACCTCTGAAAAAATACCCTTTTTAGTATGGATTGCTCCTAGCGCTTTGAGGTGATTTGTTGAGCGTGTTTGCCAGGTGCAGACCTCTTTTCCTGGCAGCCAGCAGTGAAGGATTTAAAGCAACCTCGTTAAGCTTCCCAGAAGCCTGAGGTCCCTTGAGAGAAACTGATTGAAAGAGGTTGGTGGGAGCTTGTAAAGATAAGCCCAACCTTTTGCTATGAGTTTCCCAGTACTGTGTGGGTCAGCAAATGGCTCAAAGTAGTGAGAAGATGCTTGGTGAGGTAGAAGGGGGTTCTATTCCCCTGCGAGAGAAAATGCTATTCCTGTAATCAGAGCAAATAATTTCCCATCATTGTTAGAAGACATACTTGTGAGGTGTAGCTCACAGATGGTTTGGCCCTAGAGGCAAGGAGCTTTTATTTACATTGTAAATATTTTTTTTTTTTAATGTTCTCTTTTTTTCCTTTTCTGACTTAGTATCTTGAACCAGCATCTCATTTGTGCAATGTTTTATTTTCTTGAAGAGTTATATGAATAAAAAACCCCAAAGATCTTCACAGGCTATCACAACCTGGCCAGCGAACCCAGTCTCGACCTGTCTAGTTCCTGCCAGCCGACCATAAGGAAACCTGATGGCAGGCCACCACCTCAGCTGTTTTGTTGGTAGTTTCTAGGAAAAGGCTTCCTTGTCCAAAGCTGTTCAGATATAAAGACGTAGAGGAGATACAGAGAGTGATTCAGTTTCCGTTCTCTTGTCTGTATGATTGTGTAGCAAGGCATGGAGAATCAGTTGTCCCTGAGTTGTGCTCTCAGTTGTGCCAGGTAATGGAATAAGAATTTGGAAGGATTAGTTCCCATACGCTTCCCTCATCGTGAAGAAAGTAGGGGCAGGGCCCTTATCTTCTTTTTTGAGGTGCTTTCAGGAACCAGTTGCCTTCCAGAGTATCTTATCCCCTGGTCCAGATGAAAGAAGGACTTCCCTAAACATGAAGTCATAGCTTTATAAAGTCAAAACTTCAGGAATTTCCTGGTAAGGTTTCCCTGGAGTGCTGGAACGTCTGTAATTAAAAGCTTGTCTAGCACACAGATGCTTGGGGAAGCCTTTTTACTTCCTGCATTCTTTCAGAAAAATTCACGTTGTTTCTCTCCAGCAAGGAAAGCGATCAGATCAGGAAAAAAAAGCACATAGGATGGGTTTATGGCAAAACCATGGTCCTGCCCTTTGATTGATTCTGTTTGCTTACTACTATGGTTGGTTCCTACTCAGATTATTATTATAGTTCTGGAAGATTTTAGTGAAGACAGGCAGAGCTTTACATGACCAATGGGAACAGATTTGTTTTAACCAAGATGGGAAGATTATGAAATACACATAATTGATCTCTAGGAAATTAGATAAATTATTTTCTGGGTAAATCCATCACCCTTTACTCAAACTTTATTTGCAGGGACTGTTCAAAGTGTGGCGCTATTTTTCAGGTTAATACTCTTCTGCAAGCAAGGCACGAACATTGGGCTGGCTCTGGGATTTATATTGCTAGGCCTTTTTGCCAAAGGCAAAACAGCAAAGGCTTTTTGGGATTTAGGTCTCCCATGTCAATGTAAGGAGATCGGTGAAATCAGCTGATGTGCGTACAAGGCCACAAGTGGATATATCAGTTGATGTATCTCAGGTGTTTTCAATAGGTGAACTTCCTAGACTGAGACATATGTGAGGCTGATGTGCCTGCAAGCAAAGCCTCACAGGTATCTCTCAATCTCTTCTGAGCACTGCAATATTCACATCTGTTAGAAGGATTTAAAAGTATAGCAGAACATGTATGTAGAGATGGATTCAGAGCCACTGTGAGTTCAGCTGTTACCTTTATTTGGCTTAACAGAAGGGAAAAATAAAGGAAAGGAGCTAACCACAAACCACCCAAAGTAAAATTTATCACAGCTGAGACTATAGACAACCATACACTGGGAAAATGAGTCACCTAATTCTATCCTTTTCTAGATAATAATAATAATATATTATTATTGTGGTGTTATTATTGTTCTTCATACCATACTTCTTTAAACCATGCTTCTTTTTGAATCCACAATTCCCAGGAGGTAGAATGAACTCGTACCTAAAACTTCTCCATTCAGAAGACAGCAGCTGGGTAAATGCATAGCCAAGTTTGCTGGTATATCTGTATCTATGGCTGAGTATGAGAGTTCTTTGGTGTAGGTCTTTTTATTCAAATGTGTATATCTTCTCTATAATTATTTATTTTAAATAAAGTTTTAGTGCACACAGCTTCAGCCCAGATGTATTTTTAGAGATAGAAAAATAGAATAAACATTTGAACATCTTTTTGATCATTTTTAGAAATTGCTGAGACTGTTCTTCTGTAGCTTCCTAGTTCTGCATCTGTGCATAAGTATATTGTTTTGAGATGGTACAACTGTTGCCTCCTCTGATAAACCTAGCAGCACATGTTTTCCTCATATCTAGACAATCTTACCATGTTTCTGGTGTGAAAATCCAGTTGTTAATAGGTAAATACGTGTATTTCAGCACACTCCAACATACCTGAGTGTATGTATACATAAAAAATCTAAGCTGCTTTTTCACCTCTGCTACATTACTGAATTCCAGTATTATAATGAAAGCTGACTTGGAATATTACTTTTTCAGCCTGCAATTGCCATGGACATGCCACTGATTGCTACTATGATGCTGAGGTTGATCAGCGTCAAGAAAGCTTAAACATCCATGGGCATTATGAAGGTGGAGGAGTCTGCATTAACTGCCAGGTAAAAAAGGTGGCTTCAGTCAGTTTAAATAAATGACATTTGAAGAAGGGCTACTGGAGTGGGACTGTGCCCACACCAATAGTTTGGAGCCTGACCAGTCTAGCTAGCTCCATTTCTCTGGGGTTGTTACTTGTACTCAAAGCAGGGAAAAAGGTGTCTGAAAATAATTTAAATTGTACAACATTGCTTGTTAATGTATAAAAGACACATATAACTTGTATTTATGCTCAGTCCTGTGTGATTCAAATAAAGCCACACAATGCAACAATTATATCAACTACAAAAATTCCCTTTCCTGTTATTACAAACTCTGCCATTTCCCTGCTTAACAGAAGGAAGTAAAATTAACCAAATAAAATTCCATCTCAGGTCAGCTGGTTCCTTGCTGCAGCAAAACACAGAGGACTCTCCTTCAACAGCAGGAGTAAAGGAGGGCATAGGCTATACCAAGAAGGGAGCTTATAGGTATTGAAAAAGCATGAAATCATAGAAGGGACCTCTGGAAGTCATCTAGACTAGAGCTCTGCTCAAACCAAGGCCAGATGCAAAGTTATATCAGGTTGCACTGAGAAATGTCCAGTTGAGTTCTGAAAATTTCTGAGGATGGCGATTACATGGACTCTGGGTAATCTTTTACAGCACTTAATTGCTGTCATGGTAAAGAGATTTTTGTTACTGTTCAGTAGGAATTTCCCCAGTTGCAACTTGTGACAGATGGCTTTTGTCCTTTTGCTGCACACATCTGAGAAGAGTTGGCTCTGTCTTCTCTGTAACCCCCTCTTAGGTAGAGGAAAACTGCCATTAGACACTTCTACCCGCCTTGAACATCTCTTCTCCAAGCCAACGAAAGCCATTCCCTCAGTTTCTCCTTACAAGTCACGTGCTCCAGCACCTTAACTCTCTTAGAGTCTCGGTTGGATTGAATCACCAAATGTGAATTTGGAATCAGAGACTTTACACTGTATCTGTCATTAATGATTAGCACCTTCTTGGAAAGAGAAAGAATGTATCTCATCCTGAGCAACTTTTGTCCTACTCTGGCTAATTACTGTCAGGAAAGATCATACAAAGCTCTGATCAACTTGATCTAATCTTGGACTTACCTCTGCTTTGTGTGGGACTGAACCACCTGACCTCCTGAGGTCCCTTACAACGTAAACTGTTCATTGGTTCAGTGATCTCAGGGTTAAATACATCCAGACTTATTTGGAAGTCTGTCTTCCTTTTGTTGTCAAGTAATCTGAAGTATGATGACAAGCAGCTGACCAGAATGTAATTCAGAGGGAAAATTGTCATCAAGTCTATATTCTTATGAAACGTATGCATCATGATTTATGTATTATCATGCTGTGCATTTAAAAATATAGTGGTATTTAAGGAACAAAAAAAAGGAAATATCCAGTAAAATTTATAGGGTGTGTTTTCCATCTTATTGCCACAATATAATCAGATATTGTTCAAAAGGCAGTCAGAAAAGAGTAGAGTTATTTTTACTAGCATGAGTAGAAGAAATGTTCTTTGTCTTCCAATTGACATTTCTGTGCAGAACTTTGTTCATGCCTTCTGGGAAGATTTATCATGTTGGTCCTTCCTGTCAGCTCTTTGTTCATGAAAGAACATTTCACTCATACTGCTTCCAGGACAGAAAAGAGCAAAATTAATCTAAATCTATGAGTCCTGGTTATATGACTGATATTAATTGTTTGTAACCTGATTTTGTGGAAGTTATGCTGAGTTTACCATAAATCTAATTATAGCTTTTTTCTTCCATGGATAAAGCATGTGGATTTCAATTTACTTTTTCTGTTTGTGTGAGGGGAAAAAAGTGTTAGTAATGGATGCTTGAATGAAGAAGTGATAGAATTGAAATATTGCATGCAAAGATAGATTCAGTTTCTTTATAGTCTGATAACAAGGGAGCTCTGGAAATCATATTGTCCAGCCCCCCCACTAAGAGCAGGTCTACCTAGATCAGGTTGCTCAGGGACTTGTTCAGTCAAACCTTGAACACCTCCAAGGACGGAGATGACACAACCACTCCTGGCAACCTGTTTCAGTGTTTGGCCACCCTCATGACAAATTTTTTTCCCTAATATCTAATTGGAATTTTCCATGTTCCAATCTGTGCCTGTTGCCTCTCATCCTATTGCTGTGCACCTCTGAGAAGAGTCTGGCTCCATCCTCTCTGTATCCTCTGATCAGGTAGTTGTAGATAGCAGTAAGTTCTCCCTTCTCTTCTTAATGCTGAAGAGACCCAGCTGTTTCGGCCTCTTCTTGGATGTCATGTGCTTCAGTCTGTCACCATCTTGGTGGCTCTGACAGTACCAGTCATCTTATCACAGAGAGCAATGAGGTTGTTTGGGCATACTTTGCCCTAGCTAAATTTGTGTTGAATATGTCCAATCACCTTCCTGTCCTTCATGTGTTTAGAAATGGCTTCTAAGATGATTTGTTCACTGGATCTCCTTCCCCACTGAGCAATGGGCCCATATTCCCATTAGCTTTTCTTTTGCTGCTGATACACTCCTAGAAACCTTTCTTTCTGCACTTCATCTCTATTACTAGCTTTATCCCTAGCTAACCTTTGCCTTTCCTAACTCCACTCCTACATGTGTGGGCAATGTCTTTGTATTGCCACCAAGTAGCCTGTTCCTGCTTCCACCTTCCATGTACTCTCTTTTTGAGTTTGAAATCGATCAGGAGCTCTGTATTTGTGTTGTGCTGGCCTTCTGCCATACTTATGTGACTTTCTACACATTGGAAGGAACTGTTCTTGTGCTAAGGCAGCTATCCATGAGAATCAACTAGCTTTCCTGGTCCACTTTCCCCTCCAGGGCAGTTTTACACTGGATCTTGCCAAGCAGATACCTGAACAAGCCAAAATCTGCTTTTTTGAAGCCCGGGACTGTAATCCTGCTATTTTTCTTGTGTACTTGTCTCAGGATCTTAAAAACCACAGTCTTGGGGTCACTGCAGCCAAGGCTGCCCTCAACCTGCACATGTTCTTCCTTGTTAGTGGGTGTCGGTTTGAACTGAGCATCTCACCTAACTGGTTCATGAACCTCTACATCCAGAAATTCTTCAATACATTTGAAATAACTTCTGGATTGTTTGCGTCCAGCCACATTGTCCTTCAGGCAGATACTGAGGTGGTTAAAGTCATCCACAAGTACCAAGGCTTTCTCTAGCTGCCTAAAGAAGGCTTCATCTTCCTTCTTGTTCAGGTGGTTTGCAACAGAGACCTACTGCAATATCAGCTGTGCTGCTCTGTCCTCTGATCCTTACTCACAAGCTCTGCACAGGTTCATCACCTGCCCCAGCCCCAGTGAGAGGCCCAGGCATTCTCTGCAGCCCCAGAACTGGACAGTGGCATCCACCTCCTGGAGCTCTATCTGGGGCGGGCCCTCTGATGTGCCACGGGCATTAGCACCAGTAATGTCCAAAGAATGTGCTCTGCAGTGTTTTGAGACCATCACTGCACAATCTCCAAGTAGCCTTATATGGTTTTGAGAGAGATGCTGGGCCCCTCTGTGCTCCTGCCATGCTAAGTGCTGCAGCAACTACTGCGTCTCAGTCTGTTGTGCAATGTGAGGACCACCCTCCCTGAGCTAGCATCAGCCTTTCCCAGAACTAGCTCAGATCTGAAGATGCTGGAGGAAGCTTCCAGCAGAACCGGAAACAGAACACAAAACTACTGCAGAAACTGAGAGCGCCGACCACAAGCAGCAGCCCCAGCAGCATCCTGGGTGCCCTGCTCATGAACTGCCCCACCATAAAATACCAGGTCCCTGCTCAGCCCTGAATTGCAACACTCCCTAAGGAGGAACTAAACAGCAGATGGGAGCTGGGGGCATCTGTTTTCGTTGCTTTAGGGCTTCCCCCACACCTCCGGTTCCCCGCTCACAAGACTACGAGCCCATCAGAATGCCTTGTGACCATGATTTACTCAACTGGTGAATGCCGTCACTGCTGCATGCTCCTGCTGCCCCACCACAGGGGAGAGCTTTTCTGCATGAGTTGAAATATACTCAGGACTGTGTTCACAGTGGATTTATATACTTTTGCTGTGGTTCAGGTTACTTATGATATTTTTTTCTGTGTCCCTGAAACACATTTTTATAGAGAGGTATACTTTTCTAATGGAAAATCTGTTTTGTGCTGACTTGACTGATCAGCTTTTGGTTTGTTTTGATGTTGCTGATCTTAGACATAGGGTATTCAAAAAAGTAATATGTAGTATGAGGAAAAATTAATGATGCATTTGCCTGAATGATGTATAAGTTATGATAAGAAAGTAATATAAAAAGAGATAAATATCATGTGATAGTGAAAACAGATTTTTTTCCAGATTTACATTTTTTTGTTAAAATAGCTCTTTTTTATCATGCTTTAAAGATAAAATTCAGCTGCTTTATGTGAGAATAGAATGATTCAGAAATCTGTAGAGAACAGGTGGTTAAAGAACAGCAAATGATGAATACTGTCTTTATCGCAGTCATGCTCCATTTTTTTTCCTGTGCTGATCCTTTTCTAGTTGTATATAGAAACAGTGTACAGGATGTTATTGTTTCTTAATTCTTCCAAGTTCCCCTTTTTATCTCATATTCTCCTTCTGGTTTATTTTGCCCAGCATAACACAGCTGGTATTAACTGTGAGAAGTGTGCAAAAGGTTACTATCGTCCTTACGGCGTTCCAGTGAGAGCTCCTGATGGCTGTATACGTGAGTCCTTTTCTCTTAAGTATCTTCTCATGGCGGTGGCTTAGGGGTTTTTTGCTATAATGAGGGCATGGGATGCATCTTTTGGAGAGGAAAAATGAAAGAGTGGCCAAAAGATGTTGCAGAACAACTGCAAATGACTTTCTGTTTTGGTTTAGACCCTTTTAGAACCTTTCAGACCCTTTCTTCTCAACTTATGTGTCATATGGGCCTAAAGCTTCAGTCCATCATCAAGACAATAGGAAGAAGTAAGGAAGAAAAGGCTGCTGAGGAGATAGGATCGTGTAAGCCTGGGGTGCTGCTACAGGCCCCACAGTGACGTGGCATGACCTATAAGAAGTCACTCTCATCTCCTACCCTCATGACCTTGCTTCTCTTAGCTCTCTGATGTGTATATGAGGTATTCTTTGGCTCTTGGTCACTTGAAAATGTTATTCTATACCTCAAAAGGTCACGAGGATCACTACTCCTACTTTATGCAGTGCGTAACCTAACATTAATAAATAATGCAATAGGATAATTACTAATATAACATTTAAAAAAGAAGAACTGAGTATAGGTAAGAGATAAGAGTTGAATTACAAACAGGCTGAAGGAGCCTTGTGACAGGTAGGAGGAAGCTATAGTTTGTTGAGTTTGGGTATTGAAATGAATGGGAAGTCAACAGAGCTGTGGCGTGCTGCCATAATGTTGCACGTGGTGTGCAAGGGAAGGTGGATGGGGCATGGTGCTTAGCCTAGACCATGGAGAGAGATGAGCGGATGCCACAGAAAAGATAGTTGCTGCAGTGCTGTGGAGTAATAACATGCAGCTTTCTGAATTAAAAATACTAAACGCTCTAAGAAAATAACATAGGTCTTACTTCTAAGGGATATCACAAAGATTAATTGGTGATATAGGGTACTTGGAGTATATGTAACAGCATGCAAATGTTACTTCTTTAAATAATGAAGCATTCCCAACTGCAAATTTACTATTATAATGCCATCGTGCACTGCTGCAAAAGGCAAATTAATTATTTTCCAAAGAGTGCCTAACTGCTGATACTTACTTAGCCTGCAGTTGTAACTTGGAGCATGCAGAGAGCTGTGAGGAAGGGTCCGGCCGCTGTTTCTGTAAGCAGAATTTCCAGGGAGAAAACTGTGAAAGCTGTGCTGATGGATTCTATGGTTATCCATTTTGTGTCCGTAAGTATACAAATAAAAATGCCTCTTTTCCAGTATTTTAAATGTGCATTAAAGAATTAAGAGTTTTCATTGCACTCAACTTGGTTGAAACATCTGGCATTTCAGCTTCACATGTTTACATGTTCTGATAAATCAGTTGTCATAATACTGAAGAGAATCTAGTTTATTTTACAAAACGATGGTTACTTGAAAATCAAATAGATTGTGCTGCATTCTCACATTTCTGAGTTCATTTAAGACATCTTCATTGAGGCTACAGCCTATCTCTCAGTAAGTCATGAACTCCAGTCCTAAAGCCCTGGACAAATTATTTAAACATATCTCAGGGTCTTTAGGTATAAAGACCACTTGGACTGGAAGTGGAACGTGACTGTATTGAGAGAGAGGGGAGAAAATGGTTATGTGTTCTCCTTGACGACTCCTACGATTTGCAACTTGCATCCCTGATAAACAAAGCTTGTGGGCTTTCGGAGGGTTCTAAAATAAATAAAAATAATTCTCAAATAGCACCTGCGTAATGTTGGAAAGGCCCTCCTGGCAGAGCATAAGGCTCTCAGCTATGCTCTCTTTTTTTGCTAGACTGCAGGTAGGTGCAGATATGTGGTCGAAGGAAGGGTTCCAGTTTGTTTCACATTTTTTTAAGACATGGTTGAAGGAAAGGTGTTTGTAAATCCAAAGAAAATAAACATATTAGAAAAAACAATGCGACACAAATGCTGAGTGCTTCTGCTTATTGAAAATGGTAACAGAATGCTAGCTAATGCTATTGATTAATTGAAAATTAGATTTTTACTTTAGAATAAAGAGATTGAAATTAAGTGTTGGGAATTCAGCAAATTAAATGCTTTCCCCATAAACAAATTATATATAAGATAACTAAGGAAAAAAGTAACATCAGAATTGTGTTTCCTGCATAAAAGCTTGTGACTCCATGATCAGATTCTAAAAATGCATCAGTGGGATGTTTTGTGTCCTCAGGAGAAGCATGTTTCTGACAGCCAATAAAACAGGTGTTGTTCTGGGGCAGGATTTGAGGTCTGACTAAAGCAGAGGTCCCATGATAAAGGTGGAAGAAGAGGGAAATCAAGAAAGGAAAAAAGCAGTGTAAAAAATGGAATGTTGTTTCAATTCAATGGCTGTGATAGAATAAACCTTCTCTGTGCAGTGCATTCTAGATTATCACATCTTATTTATCCTGTTGTTTGCAATCCAACGTTTTTAAGTACGTTCAGCTCAGGTAGACCTTATCTACGTCCCACTGATCTCTGTGGCACATCAACTTTGGATCCCATCTTAATGGAGGAAAGTTTGTTGGGATGTCTTTCCCACTCCTAATCTGGAGGATTCTCAGATAAAAAGCTCCCAAGATGTAATGTACATGTCATGAATTCTGGCAGTTCAGGCAGCGAGTAATAATGCCACTTAGCAGGAGATGGGCCTTCGGCTGAAAGGAGGAAATGTGAAATAAATATGGAGCTCCCTAGATAGCTCTCATAACACCATCTAGCATGAGAAAGCTTTCCGTACAAAAGGGTAGGGAACAGGGAAACAACCTGGTAGCATTTTCAAATGGTGCCTGGCCTTTCATACTGTCCTTTTGAGAAGGGATGTTTGCACCTGGATTGGACAGCAAAAGTAAAATGTTTCTTATCCTGTTCCTAACTGAAAGGAAACTAAGCTGAAGTTGGTTACTAGAGTCATGTGAATATCATGTTCTCTGTATTGACAGCAGATGACTTCATGGTTTGTCATGATTTTTAGTGAAATAACTGTATCTGTTTCAAATAAACTTCATTGTTTCTTTTGTTTTAAAGGTATTCCTGTACATCCTTTTACTTCTCCAAATCCAAGAGATGCTATGGCTGGTGACATAATTGGCAAGTTCTTGTTTGGTTTTTTTTTTCCCCCCTCATTTCACTGTTTTTCCCCGTGTTGCTATTTTTCACTGTTTCAGTTGTGCCGGCTCTCTTATGGAGATTTATGTAGTAATTTGGCCACTGTTGGTATTTATCTTTCAGAGAGCCTTTGTTCTTGCCAGAAGTTCATCATATTGTCATGTTCGTATTGAACAGTTTAGTAGGCTAGTTTTAGGAAAGAGTTATGGATCAAAATAACTTTGACCAGCCTCCGGCAAACATCTGCAGAAGAGGCTGACCATCTTGTTTGGTGCTCTTACAAACAGATCCATCAAGACTTTCTGACATGTACAACTTGTCAGCTGCTTTGCAGTATAAATCTCTTTCTTAAGGCTAACTGGCCTCTGCTTCTGGACTGTCCTCTTGCACCTGGCAAATTGTACATTGCCCTTGGCAGTGAAGAACTTCGATTTTCTGAGAGCTACGTATTTCTTATTTAGCCCACTGTAAAGCTGCCTGAAATCCATACAACGATTCCCTCAGTGGGCTTACATTTTTTAGTATGTATTATCATACTGCAGAATGGGGACATCATCACAGCTAGCGCTTAATCACAAACATACTTGTAATGCACTTCAGGATTAATAACTTGTTTTCTTGAAAGTGTCTGCAGTTGCCATCACAGCCTGCAAAGCCTCAGTCTCCTATACCACTTCTCTCCATACAGCATCCAAAATAATTGCCTTGGTAGGCCTCTGGGTATGCTCTGTCGCATATCCCCTTCTCTCACATATTTTTAAAAGGAAGAAGAAAGAAAACTCCAAAGCAAAATTTATAAATATAAACAGGAGAAAACAGATCTTGAGCTATTTGCATTTTCAACAAGTAGCATGTGAGTCTGAAGGCATAAGAAAGGCAGCTGCCTCTAAGTGGAAGCTTCTGTGGCTGTAGAAGTTGTAAACCTGTGCTGGAAGACTAAGCACAGTTACAGATTATTATTTTTTTAAATGAGATTTGCATGTAAGCGTCATAGAAATAGTTTTGCGGTTCAAGAGTAATTATTACTAAGCACTGATCTGTTTTTCTCTGCAAAAATATGAGAAGTTGTGGGATTTTATGCACTAACTTTGTTCCTTTCTTTCTTTTCCTTTCCTGTTGTAACCAGAAGGTGGCTGCAAACCAGGGTATTTTGGCCCCCAGTGTCTGCGTAAGTGCCATGGTTTCTTCGATGCTTGGAGCCTGTGCTCCGGTGTAAATGCCAGCCTTCAGCTGCCAAGTGAAATAGGAACTTTAAGATCGTAATGCTGTAAATGTTTTCTTTACAAATGTGCTCTTCAGCGTGCCAGTGCCATGGTGCAGGAGTGCTGGGAGGTGACTGTGATGGAAATACCGGACAGTGCAGATGTCGAACTGGATTTCGGGGGTTTTCCTGTGATTCCTGTGCAGTTGGGTATTTTCGTTACCCCTTCTGCAAGGGTAAGCCAAAACCTTTCCTTTCAGCAAGAATATCCAAAATACAGACACAAGTTTTATACTGAGGGAATTTTAATCCTTTTTGCCACAAAGATGTGTTCATAAGGGGCTCTCCCAAAACTCACAGAAGTCAAAGAAGAAGAAAAATGCGGTGAGGGGAATTTCTATCTAAAAATGCCCCTGTTTCATTGATCACTGGCTACTGTGTGATGCAGCTATCAGGCTCCAGTTTGAGGTTGGATTTAGTAACATTGATGAAATTTAGAATATCAGTGGGAACATTTCTGTTACTTATCCTTGTTTTTTAAAAATTTTATTTGTGTTTAATTTGAGTTTGCAACCTCACTTTGATGCATCAAGCTGCCCTTTCTAATCAATACTAGAAAACTGACTGTTTTTAACCTTTATTAACCATCTCCATACTGTGTTTTTAGGCATTTTTTTAACCCTTCCCACCTGAGATTGTAAATCCAAACCATAAATTGTTTCATTTTAGTCTTAAAAAGGATGGAATTATTTTCAATAGTTGGCGTAACACTTGGCATTGATAAATCAGACTATGAGTGGGGACAGGCTAAGTGTAGTACTTCAACACTGATACTGAATGCAGTAGTTACTGTGAGCCAGATTCTTTTGCTCTTTCATTAATGCTTCTCTCAATACTGAATTATTGCTGATGTGGGCAATCAATAAAAGCTGTAATGAATCAAAATAAATTTGATGGGAAGATTTTGGTCCCATTGAGCATCAAGGAGTAGCGCTTTTTTTTTTTTTTTTTTTTTTTTAAATTAAAGAAAGATAAAAGAAGAGAGCTTGTGCAGAGGCTGCCTCTGAAATGTCTTTTCTCGTTTGCAGTGTGCGAATGTAACTCAGCGGGTACCCAACCTGAAGTCTGTGATTTTCTCGGGAGGTGTCTTTGTCGCTATGGGGTAGCTGGACTTCAGTGTGACAGCTGTCAGCCTGGCCACCACTCGTTCCCTGCCTGTCAAGGTAAATCTACCAGTTGCTTGTACAGCATCAAACAGGCCCCTGAACAGGCAGACAGGACTGCTTTTCAGGTAGCGTTTTTGCAGTGGCTGAATGTTTGCAGCAGTAAATGAGCAAGGGACTCTTGTTCTCTACAGTGAAGTCCTCATCCATTCTCATTCTCCAAGCACTAATCCCAGGCATGTTTCCATAGCAGGGAAGAATTATATAGTGGGTTTTCTCACAGGCTTTTTTGGTTTTGCATGGCCAGTTTGATACAGTCTCAGTAAGCACAGCTGTCTTACTAATAACCAAAGCGTTTGAAAGCTGTTTTCACATGGAGACCTACAGCAACAGCGTGTGCTTGACTGCTAAGGAGCTGGCATAGTAAAAAAAACTAGAAATGCTATGAAGCACTAATCTGCTTTTGCAGATGGTCTTTGTTTGGTACCTTGCAAAATGAGTGTTCTGTAAATCTGAAAATGAGAAGCTCCCATTTTGCCCTTCACAGTGATTTCTCACTCATTTTAAGATCATACGACAGGCACAGAGCCAAATGCTGTTCATGTAATCATGAAACATGAATATCTCCATGGACTTCCACCAGTGTACCTGCCACCAAGGACTAGCCTGCTTTTTATGAGAGCGGAAAATCGATGAAGTATAACCTGGAATATCATAATAGTTTTGTGTGCATATGATGAATCCATCAAGTCCTATCTGGCCCATAGGTTTAATCTGCCTTTGCAGTAAGTGAGAAAGAGGCCCTTAATCCTTAGTGAATCTTACATTCAGAAAGAATATAGGATATTGCTGAGTTCTGGTATGTACTTTTCCTGCACAGCTTAACAAGAGTTATATGGAACATTATGATTTACTTTCTTCTCTCATTATTTTTGGTTGCTGGCTATAGCAATCTTCTTCCTTTTGGGCTTACGTACTTGTTTATGTCCTATGAATAGACAGCAGAATTCTTTATGCCCTTGCAAAGATATATTATGTTGTGTTACCAAACGTAATGGGTGGAATAAAGAAACACCACATGACTGTGTCTCTGTGGTCTGGAGCAGATTAACATTTTTTAATGAAAAACATAAAATCAGGGTTCTGCATTGGTACATGCTGTTCAGTGGTTTTAAAAAAACACTTTTTTTTCTTAGAACTGAATCAGGTAGCAATCTTAAAGCAAATCAAACCCATATTGAATACATTTGAACTTTTAACACCAAAAGCTGGAAAGGGACATGAAAGCTTAAAAGAGCATGCAAAAAAACAAATTATAAAAGACAGATGAAAATAGTTGAAAACACAATCAGTCTCAAAATTGCTGCAGTTCACAGATTGTTCTGTTAAAATAAGCTGCCATGGGTTTAAATTTAAACTAATGCAGCATGCTGCAAACTGTGGTGGAAAGTGAGCAGCCCAGCTTGCTACTTCTGTTTGCAGTTGTCATCTTCAGAAGGGAGGTAGATCTATAACTTTGGCTCCTGCAGCTAAAACTGATCTCTCTGGTCTTGCCTTGTTGAACTCAATAGAAGCTTTATTCAATAGGAGTGATATCAAAATAAAATCTTTAAACTGTTCACTGTTATTAAAATGAGGAGAGAATGCAATATAATGTTCAGCTGGGGGTGGACTCTAGTGTATGTGACGTTTTTGGAAGCTTCAGTATTTGTATTTCTCTTACGCTAACTTCCTAGCAAGCCCTGCGTCTTTCCAGGCGTCTGTGAAGTAAACACAGCAAAGTCAAATGTCCTTGGCTGTAGCAGAAAGAGGAACTGAAAGGGGGAACCAGGAACATGAACATGGAACAGAACAACAGTGTTTGTTTTATATTTCTGTCAGTCAGCCATTTCTGTCAGTCATAAAAGCCAAGCGATTAACTGCAACACTTCAGCTTCTACCTGGGGGAGCTGGGATTCCCAGATGGGTTTCCATTCAGGTACCTATAAAATGTGGGCCTGTGTAACTACCAACACCGTTCCAACAAAATAGCACATCTTATGTGTGATAGAGCTGTTAGCCTAAAATAGTGGTAACTCCAAGACGAGCACCCATCCAGCTAGTTGTTATAGTCTGACAACGTGCCTTGTGTATTGGACGCAGATTCCTGCAATGCACTACTTGCCAGCTTGTAGAATTAAGATGTCAGCAGTTTTTACCTTGCACATCATTTATTTATGCATCATGAACCTGTGCTTGTGCATCATTAACTGCTTGACTAATAAGCTTCCTGTTAGCCATTAGACCTAGCCTAGCTTTGTGGATGCTGTTTCTCAGGGGTTATTTTTTAAAGATATTAAGTACTTCTCTCATGTGACATTCTTTCCATTTTAAGATGGATTTCTCTCCCTTACACATGTGTTTTGCAAGGCACCAAACCAAATCTCTAAAATGTACATTATAGAACTGCAATAAGAACCTGATTGTCAATGGTTGAGGAGGCAATTACATTATAAGCATCTATTTCAGGATATTTATTTTTGGTGGTAAAATTATGGTTCATCTGGATTCCTCATGATTACATTCAAATGTGACTTTTTCTTTTTTTGCAAACTCTGGTTTAAATAACTAGTGGTTTAGACATGTATCTGTTAGGATAGTTATTTTTTTTCTCTGTGCAGAATGTAACTGTGATGCTCTTGGCTCAGTGGAGAATACATGTGGTCCTAGAGGTCAGTGTCTGTGCCATAGTAACTACGTTGGACTTAGATGTGACCAGTGCGCTCCAGGTTATTACAGCTATCCTAGCTGCTTGCGTGAGTAAAAGCCTTTCTTCCTTTTACTGGAGTTACCTGTGTAACTATGATAGTTCTGTTCCATCCAAAGCTGGCAACAAAACCACTGAAGATCCAGCCGGTGGCCAGGCTTCCTGGCAGCCACGCACTCTGGTAGTCCTCCCTGGCACATCATCACCGTTCCTGTGCTAGTTGGATTAATGTGAGCATGGAAGTGTTTGGCCTTGGCACAGTTGTATCTCTCTTTTAAAATATGAAGTCTAAAGCTTAGGCTGGGCAATGGGCATGTACCTCTATGCGTTCTGGCTCACTCAACTTATAGAACATAAGCTGTGTTTCAACTGGTTTGGGCTTCTAATATTTGATACGCTGTCTTGTAAACTTTTAAGTTTATTAGTATGTGCTCTTGACATGTGCCAATATTGCACTATAAATCGTAGTCTAGAAGGACTTGAATCTGCAAATCATCTATTATATCAATAATTTTTCCTGCCCACGTGGGTCAATTGATCAGGCCCAGAATGTTTGTATAGGTTTTTCACATCAAGCAGAGGGAAAGCTGCAGGATCTGTCATTAAAATCAGCAAGCTACTTGATCACCATGAACAGACTGGTCTTTCCTAGAAATCAAAAGATTATTAGTGCTAAAGAAGCAATGTGTCCTCAGAATTCCGCTATTACTAATCACCACAACCACAGCAAAACACAATCTCACAGGTTTGTTCTCTCTCTTTAGGAGACTGGCTACTACTTTACTAAAATAATTGTCATTAACCATTTCACCCTTAGACTCTATCTGAGCAAAGATTAGTCCCCTGGGCTGTAGCAGCATTGTTCTTTTTTGTGGCATTATTCTTATTTACCCTGTGTGTATAAACTATTGCAAAACTGAGAACTTACGTAGGAATCTGAAACAGTAAGACTGTTGCATGGTGTATTTCAAAGCTTGCTCCTGGCCTCCTCTGCCCTCAGATCTAAAGGTGTGATGGGCATACAATTTTATGTTCTACATTCTGCCATCATATTTTTAAATGCAGGTCTAATTACAGAATTTGCCCTGTGCTCTCTGTAACCGTAAGAAGATCAAGAAAGCAGAAAGGCAAACCCAAGTCTGCTCTTAGGATGGGGCAAAGAAGTTGAAGAAGACAGGTTTATTGTGGTTTCAGATAATCCTACCTGTTTCTGTCAAGAATAGAGGAAGAAAATAATGCCAAGATGGTACAGGTCACCTCAAACTCATAGGTTCCAAGCAGGGGTGAGGACCCTGTGAGTTAGGAGGACCTTGTGAGCTATTTATTGCACAGAAAAATGAAGAACACTCTAGACAAATAGTATGCAAACTTCTACAGTACTAAAATTTTGGGAAGTTATTGCTTGATACCTACAGGGTGAACCGTCCCACCCCCACTGTCAATGTTTCTTCTGGTGTAGCTTGTCAGTGCTCTCCCAGCGGTTCCCAGCACAGCACGTGTGAGCCAGCATCGGGGCAGTGCGAGTGTCAAACGGGTGTCACGGGGCGACAGTGCGACAGATGCCTTTCTGCAGCTGACAGTTTCCCCTACTGCAAAGGTAACGTTTCTGAGGGAAAATCCTCCATTCTGATTCGGATTGCCCCCGTTTTTATTGCAGTGTTCTCCAGGGAAGCCTGCTGCATGCAAAGTTTTGTAAGAAACCTGCTGAAGCGTGGGGAGGGAGGGACACACCAGGAGTACATATTAGATGAGCTGATTCATTGTTCTCTATGTTATACCATGAAGTGAGCCCTAAGTTTAACACCCTTTTTAGATGATGGCACAGGAACTTTAAGAAAACATCTCTCAGTTCTGTAGGTTAGTGCATATTTTCCAAGTGACTACTTTGCATACCAAACCAAATAGTCTGAACAAGGCTAAATACACATTTGAAAAATCTTTATTAAAGGCTTCTGCTGGTCTTGAAGTTTAAAGCGTTTGAGTCCTACCAAGGTAACCATATTAAAAAGCCCTTTCAGACTCACACCTGCTACGTTGTAGTTCTGCACTACTACATTCCACAGCTCTCTGTTTTCAAAAGATTCTTTCAATATGTTTGTTCTTTAATTTCATAAAGGTGTCAACAGTGAATGTGACCCTTCAGGTAGCATTGGTTCTCATTCTGTAAGTATCCTACCATTGCAGCTAACAATATGTGTTAATAATTCATGTGCGTTTGCTGAACATATTCACTTCATGGCTCAAGCCTGCTCTTAGACTGTGAAAGAATTGCACAAGCTTATTTGCAGAGTAAGAGCGCAAATAAACTTTGTGTTTTGTTCTTTGATCATATCAATGCAATTACCTGTTAGGGGCTTTATAAAAAATCTTTTATATATAGGATATATTTACTGTTTATGTCTTCTTGGTATGCTAGAATACTGATATATACATGCAGGTGTGCACATATACCTACACCTCAAAGACCTTCTGGTTCTGGGTTGCAATGGACCATTTCAGCATCAAATTATTCTTGAAAAAATTATCTCTTTGTAACAGTTGTTATTGCACTATTATTGTTATTAATACACTGATGGTTATTATTAGTAGCATATTATCAGAAATTGCAGTCATTGCTAAATGTGTAGCAAAGGAGACCTAGAGGATAAGTCTGACAGATCGAAGAGGTATCTATGTAGGCTCATGTATACAACCATGTGTGCCTTCCCCAATAAAGAAAGGAGTAAATATGAAAACTCATGATTATTTTTAAGGAAATTTGTTTTTTAAAGTTTTTGCGTAACAGTTAGTACTTTAGCACAGTTCTAATGAGGCTATAAAAAAAATCGGAATGTACATCCATTGGGACATTTAGAATAAATTAGATGTGGAAAACATACACGGAGTGGAACAATCCTGTGCTGATAGTGTGAGACAGAAAAATCTAAGAAGTCTGAATCAGCCACAGTTTCCATGCATCTGTAAAGGCAGTAAACTGCCTGAGCTGTTAATAATATTAATGTTTTTTCTTAGTATTAAAGAACAGTATGTTTTTTATGAAACAGATGAACCCATATTAACTCCTTTCTGTCATTAGGGCTACTGTCAATGTCTTCAGCACACTGAAGGTCCTACCTGTAGTAAATGCAAACCGTTGTACTGGAACCTGGCCAAAGAAAACCCTGAGGGATGTACAGGTACAGCTTCATGACATATTACTTTGGCTTATGGAATGTGTTAAATTCTTTTGAAAGTCATCTTTATTCGCTGTTGCCATCTTTGTGGCTCAGCGACTTTCACAGCTCTTGTTAACAGCATGTTTTTCATGCTACTTAATTGTAACACCACATTACCCATGATACCAGGAGTTACTTTTAGAAATTAGACCATAATTTCAGGAGTGTTTGCTAGTGCTGGGCTGAGGCGTGCTCTGAGTTACAATGACGTGTACTTCGTAGGGCCTTACGGCAGTTTTACTGGAGTGAGATGGGATTTCTGCCCTTAACACTGAAACCAGAATTTGGCTTATTGTTTTGAGAAAAAGGTGCTTTTTCATTTATTATCATCTCCTACTTTGTAGAGGAGTGAACAGCCTTCTTATGGCCTCAGGGTGTGACAAATCTGTTATGGTTTATGTCTATATAATACCAATCTGTTTGCAATTTTCAATGTTTGCCTACAGTGAGTGTGTGTTTTTCAGTCAGGTAATAATAATAATTTTAAAGATTAAAAAAGGATAAAGATAAAAAATCTTCAATGATTTTTTTTCTCCCCAACTATTTCCTTTCCAACAGGTTCCACCGCAACAGCCACCTAGCCTTAGAGCCAATACCAATATCATTACATCTTTGACTCTAAATCTCTTAATATTGCACAGTCTAAACATGTCCTCAAAGATTAATTACTGCAGCTTTCACGTAATTCATCTTCTGCATCTTCAGTCACCGAGTCAATACTGGGTTTCACCAAACCGCTAGGTCAGCATAGATCCTTCCCGCAATATTTGCTTCATTTATTTTTCATACAGAGAGTTGAACTGGTCCCAAAGTAGCACTGCAGAATAGAAGGTGCCAGTCAGGCCAGAAGACACTGTTTTGCATCAATTGTCTGAATGTTTCTAAGAAAGAAAACAACTGTAAATCCAAACTCAAGACTGGTTTTGTTAAACACTTGTTAGAACACTTTAAAACACACCAGTAAATTGCACGTACACAGAAGTCTCATTCTTTCATCTTTGCTTTTTATTCTCATCTTGTGCCAGTATCTGTTTGCTACTCTGAACCTTTCAGAGTTAAAATCCACCTTGTGGCACTGTGACTCAAAATTGCAGATTCAGGGTGGTGGGCTTTTTTTCCTGCAAAGTATCTTGGAAATACAAAATGCAGATTGTCTTTTTTTTCATCTGTGCAGCATGCCACTGTGATGTGAGTGGGACACTAAGTGGAGTCGGAGAATGTCAGCAGGTAAAGTGAAATTAAAAGGAAGACATTAATTAAATTGATTTTTTTAAAGATAAATTGCTGTAACATTTGGTAAGGTAGAAATCTTAGTACGAGTTACTGCTTTTGCACATAATGTGCCTGGTTTTATACAGCAAAGAAGCAGTTTTATACAGAAGTTTCCTAGGGATGTATAAGTTCTGAAGATTTTTCATCATCTTGAGTTTATGTATTTTCTAGTCTGTTCATTGAAGGTGATAAATGACAGAAGTTATGCTGGATAATATTTTTTGTTGAGATTAGAATGTTTTTCCTCGAATTTTTCCTTTCCTAGAATTAGAGGGAATTCAAAGTATTGAAAGATTAAAGTTCTGAAAATGGTGCTGAAACATTTTTGATTAAATTGTTTTCTTCACAGGAAAATGGGCATTGTTACTGCAAATCTAATGTTTGTGGAGATTCCTGTGACACTTGTGAAGCTGGTTATTATGCTCTCGAAAACAAGAATTATTTTGGCTGCAGAGGTAAAATGAATAAGCACATCTCTAGTAGCGCATTTGCACTTAGCACAAAAGTCTTTAGAATTCCCTAGGCTGTATTTTGAAAATGTGGATGTTGAACCACTCATGTGCACAGCATTTTGCACTACTGCCTGTTGTTGCTTATAACCTGTGTAATTCCTCCTTTGCCTTCCAAAGGGAGAAAGAACAAGGCAGATGATACCACTGTGATTCCCAGCCATTTTGTGGTTCACTCACGTGAGGAAAAGTGTTCCTCTTTGAATTCATTGTCCTTCACCTCGCCTTCCCCAGTGCCTCATTTACCACCACTTGCCTGAAGCTTCTCTGTCAAAGCCCGCAGTGAGATCTCAGGAGGCGCTGCTAAAGCTGTTATCTTATCAAATAAGATAACTGAGAGCCATTCTTCCTCTCACTCCTTCTCCTGAGCTGTCGGGCCAGGGATGGTTGATTTTTCTGCCAGTGTTACCTGTAAGAGTGGTAGCTGTCTGTTCTGCTTAGCAGTTTTCTCAGGTCTGCTGGTGCAATAAAAACTTAAAATGTTGCAACAGATACTAGCTTGATCTTTTTTGCAGTGTATTGCATTAGTTCAGGGCTCAATGTGTTTTGAAGCAGAGCCAGACGTAGCTGTGATGTGGAGAAATTGGTCCTTCTGAAGGATATTTGCTCTGCCATGTGTTTTGAGTGATGTAGGGCTACTTCAACAGTTCCCTTTCCTCCCTGTCCCCCCACTGTAGATTTAGGTTTGTTAAAATAATTGAAAGCACTTTCACTGACTTCAGTGTGCTTTGTACCTGTCCAGGGTTGATGCAAGAGATTTATTTTTAAAGCATTGAAGTACTACTAACAATCATTTAATATGTGCAAAGTTAAAAATAACGGCTACTGTATCAAACAAAGCTTTCATGCCTAATGTGCAAACCAAAGAGCTGACAAAAGGGATATGGTTTCACAAAGATGTCAAATACTTATCCTTGATTTCAGTAAGATTACAGGTGCTTAACATGTCTTAGAAAACAGGACGCTTTTACACTATGATCTAAATATGCGCTTAGAAACTTTCGACCTTTCAATTCAGCTTGAAATTTTTAGCCCAGACATACTTGTTCCTTAGTACGATATATTATACCTTGTTGCTAGAGGTGTCCTTTAGTTTGTGCCACAAGGCCTGTCTCCTGTAGACAGTCATTCAATATTGTTGTCCAGTATTGGTTAAAAATATGCATATGTTATTATATGAACATACATGTTCTTGTTGTGTGCAATTTTTGTAAGATAAATTCAATATTGGGGTACCAGACCCTGAAAAATTAATATCTTACAATTTTTGTAAGTTAGGTTTTTTTGTTTTGTTTGGTTATTTTTTTTCTTAATAGTTATTCATCGTGATATTGCTGTACAAATTCTGACTTATTAGCAAAACATTTGAATGGCTGTTATGCAAAACTGTAGCCCTGCATTTAGTAATGTCACATGGCTTATTATTGTGATTTTTTTAAAAAGTGGCTTTTGTCACGTTCCAAGGAGAAATAAAGAACAGAACCACAAACGTGGGAAGCCAGAAATAATTGCAGCTTATGCACGTGTGTTAACATGTGTTTGAAAGAGTCTGAGGAGAGGGGAGTCTGAAGGGCTCCGGAAGGAGGAAACGAGTCATTAACGGTGTTTAATTAGTGGAAGCAAGGTGCATTTTCTGATAGCTTTTATCACTTTTTTTTTCTGATGGGATATTTGGCTTCTGCTCTTTGCCTGACAGGCTGCCGGTGTGATGTTGGAGGATCCCTCAGCCCGGCGTGTACCGAGCCCTCGGGTGGCTGCCAGTGCAGGGCGCACATCGTGGGGACAGCCTGTCGGGAGTGAGTCTGGCTGTAGCCCCTGATAGCTCGTGCTTCAGCATAGTTCTTTTGAAACTGCCCACAAGTCCCTTACTATCCTCTCACGTGAGATTCTGGAGTTGTTGATAAATAAGCTGGTAAATTTTATTAGCTATTGGTATTAATTTTGCTGGGCAGTCGTATTCTGTTATTTTAATAAGATTTTTTGTTTCCTTAAATAACCAATACCTGTTTTGCAATATTATTCCATATGTATCTATATATCTATCAAGAGTTATATAGGAAAATGTATGTAAGATGTAAAAGCATCTGGAAAGAGAATTCTCATTACGTCCATCTTATCAGCTGTCTTGAATTTATTAGCTGCTATCAGGATTCCTCGGTCATCAGTAGGTCACCTCCCTTCCACTGCTTTATGCTGTAAGATGTAGACCATACAGCGACTGGTAATTATTGTTTGTTTTTTTTCTCCTGGAAAGGCCTGAAAAAAACTATTTTTTCCCTGATCTGCACCACATGAAGTTTGAGATCGAAGATGGTACTACTGTCAAGGGAAGGGAAATTCGGTTTGGCTATGATCCTCAGGAATTTCCAAGCTTCAGTTGGAGAGGATACGCCCGGATGTCCTCTATACAAGTAAGCTGGTATTTCATTCAAGGCTTTGGGGTGAAAACATAGGTGTATGGAGCATATGTCTCTCTAGTACTGCTATGTGTGTGCAAGGTCATGAAGAAACCAGAAAAAAGGACAGGATCTCACTAATCCAAACTCTTTCGCACTGTATCACTGTTTGGATTAGTGAGTGGTATTATTGTGGTGTTAGTGAGTGTTGGTATTATTGCAAATTAGTCATTGCTTGTGCAAATATGTGTTCTTCAGAAATGTTCTTTGAAGGGTTTTTTTTGTGAGAAATAGGCATTTTGCAATAGGTGTAAAGAAAAGAACTAATCGCTTTAAAGTCTATAATACTAAGTGCAGAAATTCTTGTCCTGCCAAGGACAGCGGAAACAGTGGAAGACTGATGCTTAGCTAAATAATTTGAATTACAGAGTTCTGTGGCAGTCTGTGTCCATAAGATATTCAGGTACCATCACAGTGGTGCCAACTTTTATTAGGAAGGATACCTTCACATTACAGCAAACAGGAAAATATGTGATTCAGTAAAAGAAGCTGTGAGCAGGACCATATTGGCAACATTTATTTTAGTCTCATGACAGTCTGCAAACAAATTAAACAACAGCAGAGGGAATAAGTAAAACACAGGAAGAAAGTCACCATAATTTAATTGTGTGAGAAGGGACCTGTCTGGCTTTGGACTGAACTGCTGAACAAGTGAACCAGGATTTTAAAACAGTAGATTTGAGCAATAAATGGGATTTTCTCACTCTTCTTAAAAGTAGTACCCTGGTATAGTTGTGTCCAGCCTCTGTAAGTTGTCCAAGGACTAATGGATCACTATAGACTGATACAGAAGCACATAACCATTGCACAAGCATGGTGCACCTTTCTGTTCTTAATTTTTCACTCTTTATTCTTTGTTCTTTTGGGTTTTTTTATCCCAGAGCTCATATGTGTTGGATCTTCAGACTTACTCCACATTCACAAATGAAGGCAACTCTCCAGTAGCTGTGATTTCTTAATTTCTGCTAACTGAGCTGCTGTTTGCATTTCATATCCAGTGGCATTTTGTAAAAAGGCAGTGAAAGCGCTTAGCCTCTAATCTTGCTAAAAGTGTGCATTATTTTGCTTATAAAGCTTTTCACTCATGTAAGTAATTGCCAGCTCCGGACCCTCCTTAGTTAGATCCTTGCATAACTGAGATAGTCTTACATGCTTTATTTCAAGGAACTTTCCTAATTTTGACATAGCATTTCTGTGTCTTGCAGGACCCTGAAATAATCCTCCTGACATTTATTTTGTAGAAGACAAATAGTGTTACCATGTCTACCACACAAAAGGCTAATGTAACAACTTTTTGTGAAAAGAAACTATTTCAATACAATTAAAAATTTTTGAGGTAAAATAAGCTGTATGTGACCTCAGTGGAGGTCACTGGTATCCTGTCATGCTGCCAACATGGGTGTCTCATTATAGACTGAGAAGCTGACAGTTGGGTTCAGATTATAAAGGACTGTCCAGAGTTGCCTAGGTTTGACAGAGCTCAAAGAATAATTTCTCCCCACTCCCTGCCTTTGCTTGAAGCCAGGGACTGACATCTCTTCCTCCCTCATTCCCCACATATCTCTTCTTTCTCTCCCTTCACTGTGTCTTCTAGTTTTTCCATAAAAGCTTAGAAACCATTTTGATAAATCCTTGAAGCATGTTTCTTTTTTTCTTTTGCCTTTTCTTTTTTGTTTGTATCTATTTTTCAAGTATTCCCTTAATGCCTGTCTTATCTGTGTAGTATCCTTCAGAAGTTGTCCTTCTGCATTTAAAACAACACTTGTAAAACCTTCTCCTACTTGTCTCTATTTTTCATTCTGGTGCACTGCCCTTCTGTTATCACCTCGACTTTAGCTATCTAGTCTCTGTAGATCTCTCAGCCCTGCCATCTGTCGTATGTCTGTCTGTGCTTTCTGCTTTGCATTTCTGTTAAGAAGGTGGAGGTCTCTGGGATGCTGATGACAGAATTGAGGAATATGCATTCAAAGTAGCATATGAGAGCTGGCAATCTTGCATTTACTGTAGCTTTTAGGAGTAAGAGAAAATGAAGCTTTGTGCTCCATTCTCAAATGTATGGAACAGAGAAAACCTGTCTGCATTTGGGGAAGCAGAATGGACCACAGTGCTGGGGAGGTCACCATACCACAAGCATCTTGGAAAGGGACAGCGAGTGGATTGTGATGGGTGAACTGGTGGGAGCTGGATTATAGGGGAAGCTTTACGATTTAGGATGGAAAGAAGGAAGCTAAACCCTTGAGGTTGCACCAATCCTATTTTTTCCTAATCCACCACCGACCTTTGAACATATCTCTGCTGATTCTGTTGCTCCACAAACTAAGTAATGGAGGCTGTGTGAATGCAGCCTCCTGTTGGCTTGAGAACTGGGTGGCCCCAGAGGTGTCAGTTCAGCCCCAGGGCAAAGGGAGTCATGCATGGTATCATATCTCTAAGAAACCAAGGGATCTCCTGGAGGAGCAGAAGCAGTTTTGGCGATTGTCTGAGATGTCTGCATGCTGTGGAGCGTTGTGTGTGATCTCAGACTAGGATCAATGACTGTGGCCTGTTCCTTGAGAAGCCAGGAATATGGCCAGCCCTTGATACCATATGCCTCCTTTATGGCACGGGAGGGGAGAATAACAGTAAAAAACTGTCCATATATCAAGGTGCAATATCAACACACATGTTAGTTCAGCCATTCTTTGTCTTTCTGGATAAGCTATTATTCAACAAGCGTTTTATTTCACAGGAGGTTTTGTTCTATATTCTTTTGTAAGCTGCCGGAGCCTTTCTTTTCTGTTATGGAGTTTGTCTTTGCCAAATGGTTTTTCTTTCTCTGGGTGCTAGTAACAAATAATATACTTTCCTTTCCTCCTTTTCCCTTTCTTTTTATTTTTCCCAGCCAGAGGTGGTTGTGCCTGTCACTGTGGCTTCCCCTAAGCTCTTCCACCTAGTCCTCCGCTATGTCAGCCTGGGCTCAAAAAACTCTAAAGGGAAGATCTCAGTTGCTGAGGGAAAACATTTTGGCACTAATTATACTTGTAAGTGAATTAATTTTCTCACTAGGCTTGCCTGTCTTCCTCTGTTGTACACCAGCATTGCCATTCCAGTATATACTTGTCTGCATGTGCATTTTTCTTGTAGGACTTTAGTATGGTGCTTGCATGGCTTCTAACTGTTCCTCTATTCAGCACTTTACGGCTGTTTTTGTTTATTAACTTCCATTTTTCAGAATGAAGTGAGGATAACTTTGAATGTGGAAAAATCAAACATCTACTTATTTCGCATTATCCTGAGGTATATTAACCCTGGAGGTGAAACATTATCTGGTCGCATATCTGCTTGTCAATCTCAGCCTGAAACAGGTAGGTGCAACTCAACGGCACAACAGCTCAGGTGAATGTTAGATCAGAGGAGCCTTTTCAGGGTGCACCTGAGTCAAATTTGTAATGTTGCTTAAAATGCATCACTTTTAACAGTGTTGGTGCTTTTGTGCTTTTCCTAATATACTTTGCCGCGTAATTGATGTGGCTGTGTTTGCATGAAACCCCTGCTTACGGTAGTAATCAACATTTGTTTTTTCAAATGTTTGCCAAACTCAGTACTTCCAGTTCTGCACTTGGAAGCTCTGAACTGTGTGTTCTATGAAGCTTTTAAAGAAGGGATAGCAGCACTTACTTTGGTTTAGTTGCCTTTAATATTTCAGTTTAAAGGTGGCTTCTGCCTTCGTTCTATGAATAACATTTATTTAATGATGAATCCAATATACCAAGTTAGCTCTGATTACAGACCTCAACAGCATGTGATGCCTTTTGGGCCCTGATAAAAAATAAGTACTCCATATCCTTTGAATGGTAGAGGCATACCAAGCCTATATGCAGAATTATCTCTTATTATGCCTAACCTCAGCATACTAGTGGGAGCTAATGGAGTTTAGTCACAGATCCTTTCAGTAACTCGGAGGAGACAAAACTGAAGACTTCACAGATACCACTCATCAGAGTGGCAGCTGTTCATGGTCATGTCTGGCTTGTATTGCCTGGGAGGTGGGGAACCAGTTTTTCTCTGTGTCTAGGGGCTTCAAAGAGGAAACCTTTAATATTCATAACAACTGATACTCACAACTTCTCTTTGATAAAGCATACTGCAGCTACGTTTCTGTTGTACATCATCTCTGCCCAGCAGTTACCTTGAGTTACTATCCGTAACTAAACATTTTAGATGCTACTGAGAACCTCCAGTATCTGAAATATTTGGCTGAAGGTCACATGAAAACAGGCCTTGTGTCAGCTGAACGTATTGTGAGTAAGCGCAGAGACAGGTTGAATGGAAAATAATGGAAGGGGAAAGTGAAGAAGTGAGCATTTCAGGATATTGCACAACTGGCCATTACAGGGGCAGAGCTCTGCTTTTCAGAACCAGTTTGCCCAAGACTGATAAGAACGAAGACAACAACCACTGCATAGCTCTGTAGCTCACTGTGTGTAGTAGAATGCACTGTTAGTACATATTCACAGAAGAGCATTGATCAGCTCCTGTTAGACCAAGTTTAATGGATGAAATCATCAGTCCGGCACACTAAGCAAGTAGAGACATTATACACAGTCCCTTATTGTTTTACTTGATTTTTTTTTTTTTTTTTTCTGGCAGGGGCTGCTCAGAGCAAAGAGTTTGTCTTCCCACCCAGCAAGGAGCCAGCTTTTGTCACAATCCCAGGAAAAAGCTCTACAGAGTCTTTCTCACTGGTTCCAGGCACGTGGACTGTCAGTATAATGGCAGAGGAAGTTCTCTTGGTAAGAAAACAATTGAGGAAAACAACCGCTTGAAGGCTGTCATGATAGTATTGCTCTGGAGTTATTTGCCAGGAAGAACCCTGCAAACAATTGAAATTCAGCACTAGTGAAAAGAGTACAGCAGCAGAATATCATTATGAAAATTTACAGTTTTGCCTCATTTTTTTTTTCTTCTCTGACTGCTCTAATTTTTTTTCTGCTTACAGACTTTAATTCTATCCAGAATCTGCACCTTCAAAGGATAACGTAATATTAACATACAGCACAATTGGTTGAGCATAAATGCTCGCAGAAATTCATAATTCTTACATATCAGGTGTCATATCTAAAGCTTGGCTCAGCCACAGATGACCAAGGCCTTAGTTTCTTGACAAAGATTCTTCAGAAAAGTAGTATAAGATGGGCTGAATGATTAGCAGGTCATTTTCTAAATGTTTTTATCCTCCCATTATTACTCTCCTTTCACTCACTGAAAAACTGAAAAATGTTCTGACAGCAGTTCTGAGAAATTGCTATAAAAAGACAAATTGTTTGAGGTGATCATTTATGAAAAACCTTAAACATGTATGATCACAAAGACAGCATACTGAAATTCATACATATATTGTATAGGGTTAACAAGTAGCCAGTGTCTTCAGTCATTAAGCCTAGGGCTGTGTTAAATTTATGGAATACCACCTAAAATGTTACTAAAGAGCTTGCAAACATATTTCTTGCTGAAAGTGACAGTACTTACTGTGCCTGGTTTTTTTGCTAATGCCTTTGAAAAGGAATTTATTAATGATCTTAGCCCAGCATGTTCCTATAATAACAGTTTTTATAAATAAACTCTAACATGTTAATTTAAGTAGGCAATGCAGAGCAAAAATATACCAGCTTTTGAAGCACAGCTTAATAGCTTACATGGAATATTTTTATGAAGTCAGCTGGGATACATGAATCTCCCTTGTGGGGTCACGCACAGTTGAGGTGTGTGCATGTGGATTGTGCTCATGGGTGAAAAGTGGACCCAGCTGGCAGTGTGTTACCAAGCCATGGGGAGGCTCCTTTATGAGCAGTGTCTTGTACAACACATGATGGGAGAGTGGCTTCCGAGTTTCCCTGCTCACAGGGCAGCTGCCTTCATCCCATCTCTATGAAGGTGTACATAGAGTTAGGGAGACACATTCTGATGTTATTGGCCCATGTAACAGCAAAAAAAAAATCCACGTCTTGCAGATACCCTCTGTAAAAATTATTTATGTGGTTGGTTTTGTTCATTGCTACATTGTGAAAGTCTGGAGATGTTCCTTTTGTAATTTGCTGCATGGTCTTGCATTTGTTGTGTTCTTTGTTCTTAGGATTATATGGTGCTGTTACCTAGCGATTACTATGAAGCATCCATCTTGCAGATACAAGTTACAGAGCCTTGCACCTATTCAGGACATGCTTCAACAGAGCAGTCAGTATATATGCTACAGAATAAACCAGTGCCTTGGATTATTTCATTATTATCCTGCTGTGCTTGAAAACAATAATAATCCTGTGGTTTTTTTTTTTTTTTTTTTTTGCATAAGCTGCTTGCTCTATCAGCATTTGCCATTGGGCAGATTTTCCTGTGTCCTTGGTCCAGAGGCAGCGTATTTCAGACATGGGGGAGAATACAGAAGAATACCTGTGCGACAGCCAACTCCTGATCAACCAGTGATGGCCCATATCAGTGGAAGAGAGGTCAGATTCCTGCCGGCTAATTGCAGTCCCGTCTGCACTGTTGACTATAAACCTACTGGACTAAAACGGTTGCAGATTCACAGCTCAGGATTTGCAGATCTGTAATGCATCCCTAAAACAGACTCTGCACCAAGTTCTGCATTTTATACAGAACTGTGTAAATGGATCAGTGTAGGCACATTTGTAACTGTGACTACAGTACACATTTCACTCTGACAAAAGTATTATCTAATAAATATTAGATAAAAATCCCTCTGCTTTAGGCATACTGGCTTGTTCAGCATACTGTTTAATTGCAGCAGAAATGGCATAATGGTTTGTCAGCAGCAATGGTGTACATACATCACTAATCTTTTTTTTTTTTCTTAAATAGCTATACTTACATAAAATATTTGCTTTACTGAAAAACAAACAGAAGCAATTATGCCACTGCTGCAGGTTCATTGAAAGAGAAACACATGTTTTATGAAATGAAAAGTTATACTAGAAGCGTGTTTGGTAAAAATAAGGTATTTTATCAAGTACAAGATAATTACATGTAAAATGATTATGCCCTCTATTACTGTGCTTGGATATTGCTTTTAAAAATACCAAGTGCAATAAGAATATTTACATGCCACAGGCTCTGATGCTTCATCACTGATGCATGTGCAAAACTTGAGTGGTATGAATAATTGCAGTGAAGTCAAGAGGGCTGTTGACAGAGTTATTTACACGTTTAAGTATTTGTAGCCTAAAGAAATATTGAGAAGAAACTGTTTAAATTTGAAAATAATTATATAGCCAACTGTAGCAAGAACCTCGGTAACCACAGCACTTTCCATGCAACCACTTTGAAGTATTTTCCATCAAATATTGTGTTAACCAATTTGTGCAGGTAAGCTAAAAGAAAAACTTTGCTTCAGAAAGTGACAACAGCTGTTTGCTGGAGAAGATGCTTTTGCTCTTTGTAGAGAATCAATATACAGCACTGCTGTAGTAGGAATTGTGTGCCTGGAAATATTTTTTTCAGTGAAGAAGTAGACTCAATTTTTATATGTTATTAAAGATAGCTTAGAGATGACGGTGACAATTTTTTAGTATCATTAAAGTTTCCTCACTGGTACTTTCTACTGGGGAGAAGAGAAATAATAATATGCTCATTTCCTAGGCTTATTTTACAGCCTTCCTGGAACTGTTATAATGACAGCTGTTTCTTGAACTTGGTTGACTCTTACTAGTGGATGAAGTGGTATTTATAAGCATTGCTTCCATTCTGCTGGATGTCTTTTGCTGAGACCTTACAGAATTGGCCCTAGATTAATGCTGACTGGTTGGCTTGCAGGGCAGGAAAAGGGAGCTTCCTGCAAGAAAGGGAGTGAAAAATCTAACAGCTTTTTTCTTTTTCAATGATCTTGACCTAGGTCAATTTACAGATGACCATAAATGTTCCTCAAGTCGGTCGCTATGTTCTGGTTTTTGAATATGCCAATGAAGAGGATCGGTTATACACTGCTGAAGTGATAATACATAGCCCTGGACCTGTCACTGAAGGCAGAGTGAGAATATACAGTTGTAAATACAGGTAAACATTTCTGAAGTAGTCACTAAACAAATAAATAAGCATTTAGGGTATAATTATACTTTTTGTATATTGGAATCCATTTTACTGTATGGACTGTTTGAATTTTAGGGCGATTTAAAAGCAAGTACATGACTGTGGGTATTGTACAGGTTTTTAATTATCTGTTCAATCAGCTCATTAAATATTGCGACTGCTTTGGTGAACTGTTTTCCTATACAAAGGGTTACTTTCCTTATGCACAGTCATAAATCCTTATAAGCTATTAATCTCAGAGTCCAGTGAAAGAGATCACTGGTGACTGCAGATGCCTGCACTGTTTGTATTTAGTTAAAAGCGTGTGCAAGGGCTTTAGCTATAAAAAAGTAGCAACCAGTTTTACAAGAGTATTCCCACCATTTCTAACAGAATCTGGTGAAGCAGAAGTATGAATGTCTCCCCGAAATTCTGAGTGTAGCCATCCTCTGGCTGTTAGGCTGTAGGCAAGGTCTTCAGCCAAATGCTTCTTTGTCCTTGTTGACTACTGAGGTTACTGCAGATGTTTCTGCACATGAGATTTTGTCTGTCCTGAGCAAGATTGTCTTTAACACTTGAGAATTTCAGTTTATGATTCAAATTAGGATTGTGATCCTGCAGATGTTTGTGCCCTTGGGAGAGCCTACCCAGTGCCAAGGGACTACAGACATGCATCCCTTTTTCCCGTGAGCCAAGTGTTTGGCAGATTGAAGGCTTAGGGATATTCAGGATGAAATTGCCCAGTAAGAAAAATCATTTTCATCAGCGTGTTTGTGATACAGAGTAGAGCTATGTGGAGCAGTGACCTTGTCAGGTTATTGCTGGGGAAAGCTCTTATTTTAGCCTGTAACATAACACTTTAGGCCCCAAACTACTTGCTATGACTCTTCCATTTGAATGCTTTTTTTTCCCAAACACATTTTATGGGCTAATTTTGAACATACGTTTTTGTTCATATGATACATGAAGAACTTGCTTATGAAAAGACAAAGAAAGCCCTTGCTACTTTAATGTAGCAATGCAGTTATTCCCTTCTGTGGCCATTCTGCATGAAGCTAACAGTCACATTGCAACTAAGTTGCTGTGTCATCTTTCCTAAGCAGGAAGCTACAAATCTCTTCTCTTAAAAAATAAATCAAGAGATGACATAGTGAGGTACATGCAGATAAGAGTAACTTGTAGAATCAGGAATATATTGTGCCAGGCCTTCTTACAGCTCTATGAGCTTGATTATTCCCAACAAAACATTGCAAGAGAATAAAACATTACAAGCTTCCAGTGAATCACAAATAATGGACCTGTATTTCTCCAGTCTTAAATGTTCTTAGCCCTGAGCTGACCTTATTTCTGAACTGTGCTCTAAACAAGAGCGAAACTTTCTCATTCTCTGATTCCTAGAGGAGAAATAAAGCAGTTGTATGGTGGTTACAGCTTCTCACCCACCGCATGCTGGCTGGCCTAGCTGAGAAGAAGTGCAGAAGAAAAAAAAGAAATTAGAGCCTTATACGACTTCTACTTTGGGCAAGTTGCAGGGGTCATACTCCCTGAACAAGGCAGAGTTCAAGGCCTTTAGCAAGACTCTTCCTCTTTACTATGTGTTTGTCTTTACCAAAGATTGCAGCCAATTAGAGGTAGCCCATAAGAGGCAGACCTACATTTTTTCACTTGTATTGAGGAGTATCTCAGTGTACAGATAGCTTCCCAAAATTAAGACTTGCCCAACTGCCATTGTGTGGGTGAGAGCTGTTGATCCACGCCATCAACGGTGTGTGGCAGTAGTGGAAAGCAGCAGCTGGTACGTGCTGGCACCTTGAGGAGCACGGCTCAGGCACAGAATATTAATTATATGTCATGTTACACAGCTTGGAAACATCTGCAGATAGTATGTATATGTACCTATCTATTCACATCCTACTTAAAGCAGTAGCTCAAATGGAGATCTGAGCTGAAGTCTGGAGGTTTGGGCTCTGGGTAGGTCAACCCACAAAAGACAAGCAGTATTTTGTACGTGGTACATCCTTCGTCTTGCTAGCGAGGATACTGCATGTTCACCAGTGGCCAAAGGTTACTTCTGATCCAGCCGGATGGCTACGCACCAGTGGTAAGGCTAGCCAAAAGCTGGGCAGCTGAGCTAGGCAATAGGATAAGCAACGTGGCAAAGCCAGCAGGCTCATTTTTAACCCTGCTTTCTGTCTCAGTTTTCTTTGCCGCAGCGTTGTAGTTGACAATAGGAATCGCATTGCAGTCTATGACCTTCTAGCAGATACAAAGATACATCTTAAGGCATCATCAATTAATTTTCTTCTGGTAAGTTTTTGTTTTCTTTTCCCTTTTGTGATACTTGTTCCCTGAGTAGGTAAAGAGAGATACTTTTCTCTCCATGTTCACCTGCTCTATGGTAATGTGTGAAAGGATGTATATTAGATGCTTGAAGATATTTCTTTATATATACTCAGAGAATACTGGGTCAAACTTGGTCAGTTTCAAAGATAAACAGAAATTTGCCTTTCTTGGCAAGGGTTTTCCAACTCTCTTGTGCTTTATATCAGTTCCTCTCTCTTTTCTTTCCTGGTTTTGGCTGGGATAGAGTTAATTTTCTTCCTAGTAGCTGGCATAGTGCTGTGTTTTGGATTTAGTATGAGAATAATGTTGATAACACACTGATGTTTTAGTTATTGCTAAGTACTGCTTATGCTAGTCAAGGACTTTTCAGCTTCCCATGCTCTGCCAGGTGCACAAGAAGCTGGGAGGGGGCACAGCCAGGACAGCTGATCCAAACTGACCAAAGGGCTATTCCATACCATATGACATCATGCTCAGTATATAAAATGGGGGGAGTTCCCGATCGCTGCTCGGGAACTGGCTGGGTGTCAGTCAGTGGGTAGTGAGTGGTTGCATCACTTTTTTTTTCCCCCCCTGGGTTTTGTTTCTCTCTCTTGTTGTTCTCCTTTTCATTACATTTTTTATTTTTATTATTGTTATTATTAATATTATTTCAGTTATTAAACTGTTCATCTCTCAACCCACGAGTTTTCTTACTTTTGCCCTTCCGATTCGTGCCCCCATCCCACCGGGGGTGAGGGTGAGCAAGCAGCTGTGTGGTGCTTGGTTGCCAACAGGGGCTAAACCACGACATTTCTACATGTAAACTTTAAATGAAAAATCAGCTGGTAGCTTTTATACTTTATCATTATATTTCTTTTCCTTTACCTTTCACTTTTTAAAAATCCTCAAAACCCATATGGGATTTTCTTGGTCTCTTACAAAATTTCAGGTAGTAAATGCATTTTAGAAATGATAGAACTTTTAAATACTTTGAATAAAAAGCCTTCACTGCCCTCTTTTGGCCACACAAGGAATCAATTTTTCGGGAGCCTGAATTTTCTTCTATGTTTTTCATTTTAGAAACACAAGGCGAGTTACACAGTTGGTTAAAATCTAGAGTTGAAACCCAGCTATAAACACAGAGTAGTTTCGCAGAACTATTAGGATTAACAAGTGATACATGCTTTCTTCATTTCATGAGGCAGTGTTCAGTGCAAACAAGTACCATTTAAATTGTCTGTTAGCTCCCTGCAGCAATTGCTATGCTAACAAGATCCATATCCAAAAGACATTGATAATATTAGTCTGTGTCCCCACATGTGGAAGTCTCTTGTGCTAAGGATCTCTGTATTTTTATTTCGAAATTCTAGTTTTCATTCTCTGAACATGTTATTGATATATATTGATAGTCTTTATCTCACACAGATGCATACGAGCTGTCTAAACCCAGACCACGTTTCACGCTAACATTTTAGCTGCTCATAAAGTGCAGTTCAGACCTTCAGAGTCTACTCTTGTGCTGCTGCAGTGGGCTGGAGTCCTGTGGGTTGTTACATGCAGGATAGGCACAACGTTCGCTGCCCAGGAAAGGGACTTGTAGCACTCTGCCTTCTAGCTTATAAAGGGTTTCTAGTCCCTGCTCGCTACTGCTAAAACACATGCTGAGCTCCCTTAGGACCTGCTTCTAAACCAAATCACTTGGCATATTAAAGAATTCTCCCAATGCCATTTTTATTCACATTAAGATGTAGTGTTAGTTATCTTACTGCTTATCAGGCATTTTTATCTCCCTTTCAAGTAGTTCATGCACAAATTTTGTAACCTGCATTTATGTATTTTCTAAGTGTGGATAATATATTTTATTTGTGCAAACTATTGTGTCTACCTAGAAGCCTTGCCTTATGTCCTTACCACCATGGCTACAGCAGGACTACCACAGCTTCATTCGCTCATGTCTAGTTTTAGTAAAAAAAAAAAAAAAAAATCATATGAGGTCTCATTAGCTTTTAAAATGAGTTCTGAATCCACTGGGAGAAATCCTGGTGTCACTGAAACTCACTCCTAAGGACTTTGAGTGAGCAAGTGTTCGAGCCTGCATTTCAGAAGGTCTAGGAATTCCCCCAGGGTCCAAAAGTCTCTAACACCACAGATGAGGGCTTTTCCCTGCCACCTCTGTACACTCCTTGACTAGCTTCTGACCCTACAAGCTGGTCTTCTGTTGTTCTCATTGCCACACATATACTTACATTTTAATTTATTTAACTTCTCAACAGCTAACATTCCCCTGAGAAGGACAGAAAAATGCTATTCAGCACTGAGGCAAACAGGTGTAGGCAGCTAAAGGGATCCCAGATCTTGTGGGAAGTCCATGACACAACATGGCTTTGGGCTCATGTCTCCCTATGCTAAAATTAGGCTCCATCCTTTCCCTTCAGGCCTGGCCCTGCTGCTTACGATATTAATTGTTAATTATGCCTTGTGCTTATTTTTCAGCACAAGGTTTGTATTATTTCAGCTGAAGAATTTTCTCCAGAATATGTGGATCCTAAAGTACAGTGCATAGCTGCTTACAAGAGTACCCACAATGAAAGGTAACTTGCTTGTTTTTATCCCTCATATTTTCTGAAAAAGACCTTGAAAGGCAGGCTAAATGGCATTTTAATTCTTCTGAATGCAGCTTTGCTCAGTGACTCACAGGTGATCTGTAGGCCACTTTTGCAAAGTACTATTTGGTAAAAAGCTGAAGTGTTAGTGTTAATCTAGACAGTCTCTGCCCAGGATTTTGTTAATAGTAGCCTCTTCCTGGCCCATCTGAACTACAGAGTGCTGATGTGTTGGAAAATACACCTTCCACATGCCATCCACATGATAGGTGTCCAAGCAACATTGCTACTTCAGTGGCCTGAAGAGCTTACCACTCTGCCTGGAGTTTCATTCTGCACATTATTGCTTCAGCTGTTCCAAAATGGCTTTAATTTGTCATTAGGTAGGGGATGTGACTGCCCGTTCAGGCACAAATCCACTAGCTCAACTTGGCAGCAGCAAACTACTCAACGTGTAAACCCCTGCTTCACAAACAAGCCATTCCCTTGTCCGTCTCATTGTGGGGCCCATGTGGTAGGTGTGCCCTCAGCATTCATCCTGCACAGCAATGCCAGGTGATCCTTCTCCTCCATTATACTTCTATAGGACCAGTAATTAGAGCACTCATATGCAGCTTGGCTGACCCAGGTTGATGGCTCTTCTCTTGCTGCAAAGATCTGAACCTGAACTTCCACTTCCCAAGTGGTCAGTTTGGGGTTCTGCAGAGCACTTTCTCTGTCCCTTTGAAGGTCTTCCCCTCTCCATATGTTTTATTCTTTGGGCCAGAGAGGAACTATCACTACAGCTTCCAAATTAGGGAGCCCCACATTTCAGTTCCTGTTGCACTCCCCAGGATGTCCCTCGTGATGCTACTCCTAAGGCTTTCTTCCTACTGATCTGGCAATGGGAAGGGCCTCAAAGTAAAGTAAATGTCATTTGCAGGACTTCAGAAGCAGAAAGCATTGGTGACTAGGTCTAATAGTTTTCCAGACGGTAGCTTCTAATATAATGGTTGAATTGAAATAGCAAGCAGGAAAATGTGGATAGTAAATTGGATAAAAGCATGTGACTGTACTTGGCTTCCAAGCATGCATAGCACTGAATAGCAGTTTTAATTCTCCTGCTCAGAGTGTTACAACTGAGAGTAGCTTTCTAAAACTGAAGATACTTGTCCTGTCACCTCTCAAGGTATTTTGCATTCCTGCACATTTATATTCTGAGTAAAATGGGGGAAAGAGGCATGGTGAAAACAATGATTGAAAAGAAAGCTAACGTAGAAATTTGTACCTTCTGCTTTGGTTTTGTGTTGTGTTTTTTTTTAATCTCTTGTTATATTTGCATGGTTTACTATATGTTTATGATCTGTTGTTATGACCATTATCTGGCAGCGGTTTTGCTTTCCTGAAAGTGTTTAGTGTTCACCAAGTTGAAAGATGCAGAGTCTTGGCTCAGTTTAACAGTATTATTCAGGATGCTGCGCGTGATTTCTCACACAGGCCTGGCAAATACACCTCAATCCTGGCTCTGAAACACACTTGCCATTCCAGTTCTGGGCCTGTCTTGCGCAAAGATTAATCATTGTCTTTTGAGTACTTACGAGAAGTGAACAAACACTAGCAGGAAACCCCCCAAAACATTTTCTCCTGCAGTCTTGGAAAATACTTCTCTCGGTCAAGCTCTTCAGAATTAAATATACCAAGGAAGACATAGTTAAACCCAGAAGTGAATGAATAAGGATGCTTTCAAGGAGCACTGTTACTTATTTTGGCTCCAATTCTACAAATATTTGAGTGTATACTTAACTTCTAAGTACTTAAGTAGTCCCATTGACTTCAGTGGGAAAACTTGCATGTTTAAAGGATACACCTATGTAAATATTTGTAGAACTGAGAATTCAATATTAGTACAGATTCTGGTGAATGTAACCAACTGGATTCACTAAAATATATTTAACCGGGTTTTTTTTAATGCTCTTGGTTCCCTTAGGTTTCATCTTCCTTAGCAAACTCTTTCCATTGCCACTCACCAGGTTATTGAGATTTTGAGTTAATAAAATCAGTTAATGTACATTTTCCCCCTTTGTGAGTTAAATCTGCACCTCTTGTTTTCATTTACTTTCTGACCATTTACACAGAATCCAAAGAGCAACAGTGGTTACTCTTGCATTGTTAATTGTACTACATTCTAATATATTAACTTTTGTGAGTTGTCTGCTTTTTTTTTCATGGTGCCTAAGGAATTCTCCTGGCCCCAAGAGTAATTAATGTAGTTCTGTGTTTAGTGCAACATGCATTCCCTCAGTGTATGAAACTCCACCGGCGGCTTTGGTTTTGGATGCATTCAAGGATGGAAAAATTTCTGATGTATGGAGAAATATAATCTATGATCCACTGAGTGCCTCCTTACCTTCTGACTCAGTTAATGGCATCACCTTGACACCATTACAGGTATCTCATATTTTGAAAATATTGTTTCCTAAGTCACAAAGTATGTTCTTAGTAGAAGCATTTTAAGAGAATCAAAACTGACTGATGTGGTATCTTTAAAATGTTGCAGACTGAGTAAGCTACCAAGATAATACACAGAAAGAGAAACAAAAATGTCAGCTGCTTAATAAACTAGGCAGTAGTCTCACAGATTGCAGAAGAGCATTAGATATGCTCAGCATGCAAACAGATAGGAGCATGCAGTTGTAATGCCATGCTCTTTGAAGGGATTCTTAACTTCCTGAGAGATGCTAAGCCCCCTCTCTTTCGCTGCAGGTAAGCAGCACAGAGCACAGCTCATGAACCCAAGAATATCTCACAAAACAAACATACTATCAGAGCTGTTCTTGTTTCTGCAGAACCAGATTACCTTGAGTGGCAGAGTGCCCCGCTTGGGCAGATATGTATTTGTGGTACATTTTTATCAGCCAGCACACCCAATGTTCCCCGTGCGGGTGCGTGTGGATGCGGGACGTGTGTGGTCAGGTAAGCATCTGAATTTGATCTAACCTCTTTGATTTCTCAGCATTTTGGCACATGGAACATTTTTTGGCGTTACGTTTTTTCTTCTAGGTTCCTTCAATGCTTCATTTTGCCCTCATACCTCTGGCTGTCGGGATCAGGTGATTGCAGAAAACCAAATTGAGCTTGACATTTCTGAACCTGAGGTCTCTGTTACAGTGATGATACCTGATGGAAGAATGCTGGTTCTGGTACGTTTATTACATAAATGTACTTGGAAATGTTATTCTCAGTTTCATCATTCATTTAGAGATAGATGCAAAGATGAAAGTCAAAAAGAAAGGTTTTCTTTTTTAATGTTGTGTTTCAAATTTTTAGGATCTTGTGCACTGCTTCTGTTTTATTTTAAATTTTTAAGATACCATACACAGTTTTTATTGTACACTGCTTGTAGCATCACAGCTCAGGGAGGGGGGAAAGATAAGTATATTTTCCTATTTCTTTTCAGTTAAAATGTTATGGGTTTTGAGAAAATCCAGAATGCATAATGAAGCAACATATATATATATAAATGCCTTAGCTTGTGTGTTTTGCTTTTCTCTGAAATGTACAATTTAGCTTTTCTGTTGTTTTAAGGAAAATATCTTAGTTGTTCCAGCAGACACCTACAGTTACAAAATTCTTAACAAAAAGACAGTGGACAAGTCATTTGATTTTATCAGCCAATGTGGAGGAAACAGTTTTTATATTGAGTAAGCATCATTTTCTAAAAACCTGAACATTTGACAACAGGCTGGAAATTAATATTCTTTTCACTCTGTATTAAAGACATATGTATAAAAGCCCCATAATTGTGCTACATTAAAATCCTTTTAATGGCTTATGCTGGCCCATTAAATTTCCATGAGTCATTTTTTCATGACTTTCTATTGTAAATGAAATGTAAAGGTAGAGCTTTATTGCTCACAGTACAAAAGAGGAAAATCTATGTCATCTTTCTGTCTTTGGTATTTCCATCTTTGGTATTTGGTATTTTGCCTGCCATGTCTGACCTGATATGACTAATATATGCACTTTCTTTGAAAAAAAATCTCTTACCTGCATGTTCAAAGCCATTCCCCACTAATTTAATTAAATTATATCCTTGCATGTGTACTGATGCCATCCTTCTGTCAAAGAACAAAGACAGGACCCTAATTTACAGAACCACTGCAAAGCATGCTCGTAACAATTCCCAAGTGCCAGTACTTACATGATTTATATTTCAATTTAAATAGCCCAGAAGAATCATCGGCCTTGTGCAAGGACTCTGCAAGGTCACTAGTGGCTTTCTTCAACAACGGAGCCCTGCCATGTAATTGCCATAGTGCAGGTGCCACGAGCCCTACTTGCAGCCCCCTGGGAGGACAGTGTATTTGCAGACCTCATGTCATCGGTCGTCAGTGCAGCCGATGCCAAACTGGCTACTATGGATTTCCATTCTGCAAGTGTAAGTCCCTGCTCGGACTTATCCAGCACCTGACCTGGCCTTTTGTTTAATTCTCTGATTTTACTGCATAGATACCACAGCCTCATGCTCCTTTGTAGGGCTTGATCCTATGAGAGGCCAGTTGACCCATCTTAGATTTAGCATAGCATAGCTTTCATTTTAACACAGAAGTTACTCCGTTCCCTTTAAGTACACCTAGTTCGCAATGAAGCGTGCCTTCACATGTGTTGTCTGATTAGGTGTAGTAGGCTTACAGTTTTACTGGTTAAAATCCATATTGCCACTCTTTCGGTCAAATGGATTTTTCTGCACTGACTGCTAAATTGTTAAATCGTTTCTAAGTTATTACTGTTGTATCCCAGTTTATACCCTCAAGAATTATCATAATCAGAGCCAGCATTCTTAATTCCTCTTTTTCTGATATTTTTAATAACATCAGCACATTTATAGATTGTATCAACAATCTTCAGCTGCTTTCCCAGATATTATACTTCATGTTTATTAACATTACTTTATAAAAGTGCTGCCCTAACACCAAAACTATTCATTGTTTAATGCTTGGCAGTTTGGGGAAGTGATAATAATGCCTGTGGTGAAGTTAAGCAACCAATCTGTGGAAAAGAGCCAAGGTCTCAAGCTGTTCTTTGAAACTACCATTGCGGTCACATAGTTGGTTTCCATGACCCTGGTTTGTCTCAGTCTCGCATCATTCTGATAGTTGAAGTCAAACAACTTAAAGCTTAAACTAGCGAAAGAGAGAAAAGAGTCATGTCCTTTATACATACAGGTTGTGTGTGTGTGTTTCATATCCTAGTTTGGTAAGAGTTGATCATTGTAAGTTGAGATGTGATTAATTTGTAGAACATTTTCTTTGACCTAGTATGCAACTGTGGGCAGCGTCTTTGTGATGACGTGACTGGTAAATGCATTTGCCCTCCGCAAACTGTGAAACCAAAGTGTGAAGTATGTGAGAAACATTACTTCAGCTATCACCCTCTTGCCGGCTGTGAGAGCTGCAACTGTTCAGGAAAAGGAGTCATTAATGAGACAAGCCCAGAATGTGAAAAAACCAATGGGCAATGCAAGTAAGTTTGGGTTACGTGCATTATAAACGATGCATGAGTGGTTTACTTCACCCTTCTTTTCAGGTATTTGGAGGGGATGTAGGAGACTGATGATGATGAATAGGGATTTAAGCAGTGCTTGGCAATAGTGAGGACTCAGCTGTTTCAGGGATGTTTTAGTGGAAACTTGGTTTGTGCAGGTAACTAATGGTGGGATTTAGGATTCCTGAGCTTGCATTCTGTTTGCCAGTGACATGCCATGTCACTCATGGTAAGTCCCTGAATCTCTGTCCATCTCAGAGGACCTCGGATCAGAGCTCCTGACTTCTGGACATGTACGTAATTTGTAATGGTGTACATTATCTCCCAAATTCTTAAAATTTTGCAGTTGACCTTCCACAGTCAGATGTCTGGGTTTCGGTCCAGTGGTGGTTTTAGGTACTGTAAAGCTTGAATATTTGCAATGAGTTTTGAGAAAATTTGATGGCTGTTTGGAAAATACTGTTCAGTGGGAGCCATAGGTGATAATTGCACTGAAAATTATGCCTTCTGTATGACGTGCTTATTTTTCTGTAACTCAGCATACTGAAATAAGAATAAATTCTTTAGTTTTATTCTTTTATTTAAATTCTCTAAAATATATATAGCATACAGCCACAATCATAGGGAATTATCTTAAATTCAGATGCTGTATTAGTATAGTTGAACATTTCCATTGTTTCCTTGGGGACATCAAGTCCTTAAATAGCCAGTGCAAATACTTGATAGCCAGTAGGTTGTATAAGGCCAGAATTAGTTCAGTTTGATCATTTTTGCAGGGTCCTAACAAAGAGAAGTATGATCCTTCCTGCTCTGCCATTAATCCTGTAAATATGACAGAGAATACTAATTTTCAGCAAATACTCATATTATTTCCTGAATTTAAATTGTTTTCCTAAGTCTGTCCTTTTCATATGAAGTGAGTAATCATCTTATCCCAAGGGCAAAACAAGAATTTTCGTATGTGGAAGTTGGGGTTCAGCGTTAGAGTGTAGCATATCCTGTATCTCCTGATGCACTCTCAATCTCATTAGTCTTCTGCTTTCATTTTCTCCACACAGTACAAAATAAAATAAAAATAAATACTATGCAAAAATAAATAAAAATTAATACTTCAGTCAACTGAAACCTAAATCTTCAAAAAAAGAGCTTAGGAAATTTCTACTTGAGTAAAAATGAGGATAATTTTTGCAGAAATAGTCAGATTTTTCCGTTTCAGTAAAAGCTGTATTGCCTGATTTTAATAGTGATATTTTTCATGTGCAGCCTAATTGGTAATATCAAAGAAATGACAGCTTATTGCTAAAAAAATCTGAAGCAAAATTTGACATTTAGCAAATACTTTTGGACTGCTTACTGAAGTATATAGCTAACTACTGCATTCTGATTAATACCTTCCCTTCTGTGGATTACATGAAGTTCAAAGTCCCCATCCAGCTCGTTACCTGGGGGCGAGGGGGGGGTAGGGGCTGTTAATGCATTCAGAGAGACTCTGAGAAACCTCACCCATTGTTTGGTGAATTGAGTAATTGCTTTCATGCATGAAGTGCATTCTACCTTGTCTGCATAATTTAACTGTTCATTTCCATTAAATTTGTAGTGTTAGTGCACATACAAATTTGGTACCAAGAGCCAAAGGAGACTCCACCAACTTGCTGAGACTTTTAAAAATTATCTTCTCACAACTAAAATGTAAAGATGTGGATGGTAGTGGCGGCAGACATTCTTTATCAATGGATCTTTGCTGTCTTGAAACCTCCTTTGGACTGGTACAGACATTGCCAGCATAGGCAGAAGCAAGAGGGATCATCAAACCTACATTTTCACTAGTTTTATCAGTCTGTGCAACTTTGTTGTAAAGGTAGGATGAAGTAGCTGCTGCCACTGAAAGATGTTCTCTCTTACCTCAAGCCTTATTCATAGTTTGGTGTTGGTTTTTGCATCTTCTGTACTTCAACTAAGTAAATCCAAGGCATTCGGCCCCCACTGTGAGCAAAGTGGATTCTATCCTTTGTGAACAGTTGTAAACTAACCCAAGCTTTGCAGTAGGTTGAAGTCCTCATAATTATTCATATGCCTGGGATTCTCCACCTTTTTGTTAGCAGTGTGCCTTAGTGAGTGCCTTGAGAAATGCCCAGTCACATCCTCCAGCTATAAATCTTTTTCCAGCTCCACTTACCTGTGTACAATACCCATGTTTCAACAACTTGGTGTATAGAGAGAGTAGTTCTGCACTGCAAGCACTGAATAGCTGCAGAAGTCTAATTCCATTGTGAGCATTTATATCCTTCAAAATCAAATCCATTCCTAATCAGTTCCATGACTATATAAAACATCTCGCCGTTTGAATCCGAGAACAATACTGACCTGCTGCTGTTTCTCTGTGGAAGTCATAAAGTTGTGTCACAGCCATGCAATCACTTTGAAGATCCACCTGCCTTTTGTTTTAATCTCCCCTTCCTTGCTGCATTCCTGCCCCCCCCATTGACTTCCTCGTCTGTGTGTGTTTGTTGATAAAGATGCAAACCAGGAATACAAGGACGGCAGTGTGATCAGTGTGCTCCTGGTACTTACGGTTTCCCAAACTGCATGCCGTGTAACTGTAACAGAGATGGAACGGAACCAGATGTTTGCGATCCCCAGACAGGAATTTGTCTCTGTAAGGTCAGATAAATCAAATTACTTCTGCATCCACAAGCATTGTTTGCACATCGGTGACTATTTGGTATTTAATGGGGTGAATGAAGTGAGTTTATCATTAAGTTTTCAGTAAGAATTAAATGCAGCTGTACAAAAGCATCACACCTTTCAGTATGTGCACAGATTATCACGGTAGCAGTTAAATGCCATTTTTTAATGAGTTCCATATCTGTCAGTTTTACAGGCAGTCTTAGGCTTTGCAGGGTGTTACAGTGCTACAGTGTAGATGTCCATTGACTCACTGAAGCAGTTTGTACCCTGCACAGATCCCCTTTATGCATCTGCATCTCGACTTTTGGATGTTAACCAGGTCCCATGCTTTTTTTTAGCCATATTATGCCAGTTGACATTTCACCACATCATTATATCCAGATCTTCTTTTGTTCTGATCTGCATAATTAAATGTGATAAATGTGAACTTTCACAAGTGACCTTTTATATTGTAGGTTTGGAAAAGCCAGCAGGAGGGTTTTGGCAGGGACGTTACCAGCTGTCTCTGAGTAATATTTATTACTCAGTGGTTCACTTTATAAACTGGAAATACAGCTTGTAACTAAGATAGTCTCCAAGAAGTCAGTTTTGTTTGCATTTGGAATATGGTTTATCCAGACAATGACACATTTTGATTCATGTTTCCATACATTTAAATAAATATTCTTTCAGAAGATTTGGTTTATGTGCAGAAGGTTTTGGGGGCCTCACCAAAACCGAAAGGAAAACTGAGATTTCGTTCAACTATGCCTTAACAGGAGAACGTTGAAGGTGCAGAATGTGATATTTGCCGACCTGGATCCTTTCATCTGGACCCTTCTAATCCCAAGGGATGCACCTCTTGCTTTTGTTTTGGGGCAACCAGCAACTGTCGCAGCACAAATCGTCGTAGAACCAAGGTGTATTCAATAGTTTTTTTCTTTGTTCTCATGAACCTGCATTTATTCTGTTAAGGAAATGCCAGATTTCTTCTAGAATTGAAAATATATTTTAATAGTTTCTGAGGATGAGAAATATTCTGCAAGCAATCATGCAGATTTAGTGCAGCCTGTTAAAACTTAGGTGGTCTGAAAGTGCCTTTCAGCAGAAATGGCCGTTTTCATGTGTTTGTTTACCAATCACTAGTTGGACTGAAGTTGAGCTGGCCTTCTATTCCTCTATCTTCAGGCTTTAGTTCATCATTAAAATCAATGGTCTCCTTCAAGATGCTTTGATAAGCACATGTCATTTTACATGTCTATATCATAGGTACATTTTGAAACCTAAGAAATGTGTTACAGATTCCACAGAGATTGTAAAAATTGTCTTTCTTCCCTCCCTATAAAGAAAGATATGACATCAAGGGTGAGAAAAGAAGGAAAAGATAGATTTTTACTAGCATAATTGAATGGTAAGAGGGCTGAAGAGTGAAAAAGAATGCAAAAGAAAGAAAAGACAGAAGCAGAGCCCTAGAATGATGGATGAGGACTTTAGGCTTAGACATAGACGCAATACAATCCAGCTTGTGGCACTTTGTTGTTTACATGCAAAGGATGAAAATCTGGCCTCAGTGAAGTCAGTAGCAAACTTTCATTTGCTTTAGGAAGATTTCCTCTAGTGATTACTTGTCCTCACCAAAGACTGTCTTTGAAAACGTATCTTTTTGTTTTATTACATTGGCCAGCCAAGGTCAACCCACCACAGAACTGTTCTGATACATACACGTGATGCTTTCTTTCCCCCAGCATAATGATAAATAACAGGTTGTATGGTCTTTCATGAAACAAGAGCCATGAACACAAAATGTGCATTACTGAAGAACCAAAATATTAGGCTACATTGCCTGCCTCCCCAAAATATCCTGCCATGTCCCCTCCCTCCTAGTTAATATACTACAACAGGTCCGCACTGTCTTTTAGGTTAGTGTCCTTGGTTTGATTTTGGAATGGACTTAAAAAAGCACCTTCCAGTTATGTCCTTGGGTTTGTGTACACAACTCCTAGTCACCTCCAGAAGGGCTATGCCTTCATGTGACTGAAGATGGAATTTAGTTTGCAGCTGACAAACCAAATGCCTGCATCCCAAGTAGCTTTGGCACATCTATCCCAGTGCTGCTCTTTTCAGTTCCTTGTAACCTCCACTGGGCAAAGATTTTAGGCTGGCTCTGAAGGGGTTGAATTTTGTGCTTGGAGAATTACAGAGGCTGAACGATTTCTCCTCATTACTTGGTGCTGGTAAAGTTTAATAAAGGATGAAACGAGCTTTTATTTCCTTTATGTATTTTCACTAGTTCGTGGACATGAGGAACTGGCGCTTGGAGGCAGTGGATGAAAATATTGACATTCCAGTCACTTTCAATCCAGTCAGTAATAGTGTAGTGGCTGATGTTCAAGAATTGCCTGCTTCAGTGCATAGTTTGTACTGGAAAGCACCGCCATCTTACCTGGGAGAGAAGGTAAATGACACCTAGCTCATCTGTTTTAATAACATGTATTCATTTTTTGCCAGCATCGTTGATAAACAGTCTCCTTGTTTTTCTTGGATACATTTCTGTCTCTTCCCTTAGGAGATTCTTATCTCTCTTCCCTGACATGCTAGGAATCACAGCATTTGACTTTTGAGTACAATGTGAAAATTATAACCAATAATACAGAATTAATCATCTTGCTGCATGCCAGGGAGGTCTTTATGTGTTCACAAGCATGGTCAGGAGCTATGGTTCAGGGAGCTGGTACCTTCAGCCGCTTTTCTGAAACCCAGAACATGTAGAGTTTGCCAGTGTGCCCAAATATCCTTTATACTCCCTAGAGTAGCTCCTGGGCAGATTTCCAAAAGAATAAAAGGTGATTACATGCTCACTGGCATGCAAAGAAACCAACCTTTTGCTTTTGATACGTTGCTTGGGAAGAGCAACACCTCATTTTCTAACCTTTGTATTCTTTGAAGTGCTTGCTGCTCTTTCTACTTACACGTGGAAGCAGTCCCTTGCTCATGGTTAACACCTATCAGCATTTCGTCCTGGGGATTACACTGACCAGGGGCACTTTGCTAGTGGTGTCTTGCAGGCCCAGAGCCCCAGATTGTCCCTGTTTGCAACTCTGATGGTGTCAATAGTTGCTAGCCAGTTGTACGGCACACAGGCTTTTCAGATGCAATCCTACTGTCACACAAGTGAAAATAAATGAGGTAAACACAAGAGCATTAAAGATGGTGCAATTTCCGAAGTTCCTCTTAGTCTCCATTTTAAGGACTAGAGCAGTATTTTTCACCCTGCTCTCCTACTCGGAGGTAAATATCTTTCGGTTGAACAGCACATTCAGTTAGGGTGCTTTTTGTTAATGTTATAGAGGCTGTTGTTTCAATGTCTACAGATTATTTTTCAAAGAAATTTCTTGATAAAGCGCACTTTATCTACTACAATGTTAAACCAAAAGGACTTTTGTTGTTCCCATAACAAAATATAAAGCAGTCAATAACCCTTTTTAAGCACAGCTATTAAGAACAGTGCTATGAGTTTTATGTTGCATGTCACAGTATCTAACTAGGCATGCCATGACTTGCTTTTATTTATAATGGCAACACTGTAAATAAAATAGTTCTATTTTTGGCCCTGCTTTTACTGTACACTGTGTGTCAGTGTGTATTTTAACACTGGTTGTACTGTAGTAGTGAAAGTCCCCCCAAAATGCTAGTTTTACAAGCTCATAAATTTACCAATCATTCACATTATTGCATTCTGAAAATGTCAGCTTTTGGTCTACTTCCAGTGATAGCACCTCTTTTGGAAAATGTGAACAAGATCACTCCAGACGTTTTTCAGTATGATGGGGATATAAATATGGTTTTCCATTATCTTAAACCTTTTGACTAGTTCCACTGGAACATTAATATTTATCAGAGTATATTTCCTTTCCTCTCTCTACCTTTTGTTTATGAAGTTAAAAGGGAATCAAATCCATAGCACTGCAGAAACTAACAGTCATTGAGAAATTCTGATCACATCATCCCCATTTTCTGCTCTGGTGTATTTTAACATTCTATTAATGTTAGAAAATAAATACTGTACATGTAGAATACAGAGGGTAGTTTATAACACGAGTATTTTTCCATTTAAAAAAAAAAAATCATTAAAAAAGCAGTAACATAACAGCCTGTCATATGGTGCAGTCCTAAAATGTGTGTTAAACAGGAAATTAGCTCTAATTTGAATTATCTTGTATTTTTGGAAAAAAAAAATTATACAGGGTTGTTTTGATTGTGCTGGCAAAATATAGCCAATGTTCTAAATGATGGTTTTGAAAATGCAATTGGCTAAAGATAATAGCATTAATTACGGCCCTGCGAGCCGAGAAACAAATTTAGTACCAAGATGTCTGTGTTTTGTTTGTAATTCATCAACGTACATGGGAGGGTGTAGAGCAAAGGCTGGTGCTTACCTGCAGAACACCAAAACCTAACAAAGGTGTCTTCCTCCCATATCAAAACCAAGCGTAAGCCATAAGGGCAACCAGCAAGGGGTGCAACACAAAGTAGCATATCTGTGGCAAAACACCTGATTTCACCTAATACCCACAAACCTTCCTTCTAGGCTCTTCTTGGAACAAACACTGTCTAGGCTGTGCCTGGAGCTTCTTTTCCTCTCAGTATGTTTTGAACTGAGTCACTCATACACAACCCAGGGAAGCTGTTGGTCAGATGGTTCAAACATGCTTGCCTAAGTCTTTGTTTTGGGCAGCAGTGTACGCATTCAGTTGGGTTTGAGGCCACCTGTGGTCACCTATAGTTGAGCCAAAGGAAGTGTTGTTTCAGCTCAACCCGTAGCAATGGTCTGTTTGCAGCAGAGCTGATACCAGCTGATATCAGTAGATGTCCTCTCCTCCAGGAGGTGGAACAAAGAATTCCCAATTAGATTCATATTTGTAGTAAGGTTAGAAAATGCTGGCCTATGAAAGCCACCTTTAAACATGCGTAGTCTGACTTCTTTTTATCCATGGCTGTTCATGGGCTTCACTGCCACTTTCATTGTCAGTCTGACATCTGCTCCTGATGGGCCAAATATGTTCAGTAGAGTCTGGGGAAGAACAATGTTTATGTGAGCATTTGATTTCCCCATGACCACAGATGGTATGATCCCAGGTATGAAAAAAAAAAAAAAACCCAAAACAATGCAGGTAACCTTCCAGAGAACAGTAACAGGTACTGCTCAAAAAGTGATGTCACATACACAAAGTAAACAACATTTAAAGCAATTTCTTCCAAGCAACATACATTTTCATATTTGGACTAAAGAACAAAGAGTAAATATATTATTTACAGTGCTGGAAAATGGGATAAACTTGAATACAAAGTTATATTAATATCAAGCACTAGTGCAGTAAAGTACCTCTGGTCTTGTGCATTTTGTTATAGCTTTCTTCATACGGTGGCTTCCTAAGTTACCAAGTGAAATCGTTTGGCTTACCTAGTGAGGGCATGGTTCTTCTGGATAAGAAACCTGATATACTACTAACAGTAAGTTTTGAATTTCTTTTTTTCCTTTCAAGCATTAACAATATCATGATTTTTTTCTGTTACCTGACAACTATGGCAAATTTTGCTCCTATAGTGTGCTTAACTTTTATAGCAACTTGCTGCATTTCTATAAAAGTGATTTTACTGCATTTTGCTCAAAGCTATCAGCACACCTAACTCTGTTGCCAAAGTAACATATTATTAAGTGTAACTGACTTGAGAGCAAATAAAAAGATAAACCAGAATTTTCTCTGTAAAATGCACCTGTGGAAAAAAATTAATTAATGCCTTGCACACTTGTCAACTATAGCCTCAACTCCACAAAATATGCCCTGGATTCCATGTGTAATTAATCTCATTTTCTGTGAGAATTTTCTTCAGCATAAAATTAAGCATAATTATAAGGCTTCAAGGGACTGAAGTAAAAATGCATTTTAGGTTAACATTTTTTTAATTTAACCACTTTAGGGCCAAAATTGTAATCTTTTCCTGTTTGTTGAAATTACCAGGGGAGTGGATTTGTTTCTTCAGACAGTCAGAAACACTAATTCAGTATTCTAGGATTCTCATTGGGAAACATGCCTCATAAAGTACTCCAGGAGTACCCAAAGTGCACCAGGATGTCAGGTCAAATTGTGTTCCTCAGTCCAATATTAATCTTATTCACCTCCTCATGCCAGCCACAAATTTCCAAGGCAAGCTCTAAAGATGATATCAGGAGGCAGCTCCTTTTCTAACAAGAAAAGGCAGCAAAGGAGTGTTTGAAAATGCAAAAATGCTTTTACTCAAAAGTAATAACTAGTTCCTGTTGGTAAGCAGTAATTTAATTCTCTTGGTGTTTTATTTGAAAGCAAGGTTATTAATAGGCAAAAGCCATGAAAACCCTGCTGACGCTAGAACACAGTGCTTGCTACACCACTTCACTGACAAAATGGCATACAGTTTTCCTGGTATTACTTCATTTTTATCCCTCAAAGAACAGGATTAATGTGATTCACCAAATTTTATTGCATTTGAACACTTTACCATAAAAAGTAGTGAAACGGCAATGTTATATCCTCATTCTCATGTAGGGTCAGCAAATGAAAGTTGTTTACATGGATCCCAACAACCCACTGCCTGACCGTCAATATTACGGCCGTGTGCAGCTAGTTGAGGTAAGAAATGTAAATGGAATGGCCTTCCCTTTTCTTCCCAGTGGCACATAAAAAATAGTCGGGTAATATGTGGAGGAATACCAAATACTTGATAATGTTAATGAAGATAAACTTAAATACTGTAGACCTTAAATATAAACAGCATTTTTTCTCTCTTTACTGCCACATTGAACCTAGGTTCTGGTTCATGCCACCTAATTTTAGCACCTCTAAGTTAGGCATCTTGTCCAATTTAGCCCTTAGCACTCCCCCCAGGGCCAGGGGAGTAATACTGAATCCGTCATCCATGGAAGATGATTCATCGCAGCCCCGGACTGTACTTAATAGGGATGGAATGAAGTGTTATCTGTTTTCCCTTGTGTGAATGAAGTGTTATCTGTTTTCCCTTGTGTCTAGGTACCTAGTTTCGAATGGCTGTCCAACATTTAGGCAGGTAAAGTTAGCGGGGATTATTCCTACCTTAAATCTGTGTTCAGAAGGTCAAACCAGGTTATTTCCGTCTCATGTACAGGCAAAAAAGATAATGTTTCTTCATGCTAGATTCCATTTTCAGTAATGCTGTGTCTATTAGTAGCAAGAAAGCATGTGAAGGCAGCCCTCAAAGATTATATTTGTAGGACTTCACTTACTCTTAGAAATAAAAGCATTGTCCTCCACCCTTTTATGGTTTGGTGGGTGATACCTCGAAGAAATCTGGATGACTGAAGAAGAACCAGTAGGCTTCACTTTTCAATACCTCAAAGCCATATGTACCTTGCAAAGTAAAGGGTACATCTCTTTTTATGCCTTTATTATTCCTTTTCCCACCTATCCTGTGTTTATGTTCATTATATTTATTTTCCTGACCCGTATTTCACTCCACACCAATTGGCACTACAGGGGTCTGTTCCATGGGGTTTTTATCCCTTTTTCTGTCATCCATTGCAGATACTCTTTTTAAGAAGCAGCCAGGCTGTGCTCATTTTGTACCCTTAATGTGCAGGGAAACTTCAGGCATGCCAGCAGCAATAACCTTGTATCCAGAGAAGAACTGATGATAATCCTGTCTAGACTAGATGGCTTATACATCAGAGGCCTTTACTTCACGGAGACTCAGCGATTAACCCTTGGTGAGGTTGGGCTGGAAGAAGCCACCAGCGCAGGAAGCGGCAGCGTTGCATACAGTGTAGAGACATGCTCCTGCCCTCCGGAGTATGCGGGTGACTCATGTCAGGTAGGAAGCGTTTGCCTCCATACTGTACCATTATCTTCTGTCTTGCCTGCAGCTATACATACTGGTTTAGTTAGAGGAACAGGCTAAAGTAATTAAACGTGCTTCTTGTAAGCGTGTGCACTTTCGATGGCTCAAATACTTTCACTGTCTAAGGAGTACTGTAGGGTTATTCAACTCGTGATTGCTTTTGTGGAGCTGTGAATGTCATTTTACATGTGTAAGGCACTATAATGAAGAACCGCTGTGATGCCCTATGAGAGGCTGAATAATCTCGGTCGATACTTACTTTAATGGAGAGAGGGTCAGAGTTGACTTGATCAAAGTCTGTGAGATGCTACACAGTAGAGAAGATTCCTGGCATTCCTTATTTTAGCAATAGTCCAAGATACCTGAACCTAGATAATTCTGGATAATTTCCTATTTTCACAGAACAACTAACGCTTTTCCTATTTTTATAGGAAAATGTTTGAAAGCTGAAGTTAACATACTTGCAAAAAAATATTTGGAGATATTTTTGAAAGCTAATGTAAACATTGCAAAGTAATACTGTTACCTGCAGAATGGTGAAATCCTAGCTGCAGTTGTATGTCCTGTCCATGATGCTGCTCCTGTAGGTATAATTCTTTTGGTTGTCACTTTGCTTAGCTTAGAGCTTGACTGTTCCCATGTGTAAGCACCCAAGGCAGCAGAATAAAGTACCGGAGAGATAAGCGGTGTACAAAGTGCATAAAATATGAGGAATTATTCTCTCAGAAAATGGTTGAGGGTTACCATAAAGAAGCAATTTCTGTACTAACCTTGCAAACGTTTTTGAAATGAGAAAGAAAGAATAGACCAGAGCAGCTGCAGAGAGACTGAACAAAACAACATCTATGGCTGTTTTACGTCCACTGCTCAGGGCAGCTCTTCATCATCTGTCGAATACCATTTTGGAAATATTTCTGGAAACTTATTTTTTCGCACATTTGATGTTCTGTGCCACACGCAAATTGATGAGCATTGACTGAAATTCCTACTACCATCCCATTGCTTTCAACATACTGCCTTTATAAATGAAGGTGTTGGGTTTTTTTATATAACCTAGTGGAAATACATAGCCAGAGGAAGTGATCAAGACACTCATCTGGGTAGTTCGTACGCCCTGTATGTTTATGCAGCATTACTCAGGCAGTGATTTACTGCTCTAATCACCTAGCTCTGTCTGGCTGCCTTGGGTGGGGAGGAGGTGATGCCTGCCACACCCTGACTTAGGTATATATTGAGCTACAGGAACTGCGGGGTTACTTGTTAACCTCAGGAACGGTAATGTGTGCTGTACAACTTGACTCACGTATAAAGTTTAAAGGTGGGGCCCGTCACAGCGCAGAGCCTCATTAGTCTGAGTCAGAAGCTGGAGAAGAAGGGAGAGTATAAGAGAACGGGCGAGCGCCGAAAGGATAGCACCGTATGTTCACAGTGGAGCTAAAGTGAAATGATGGCCCAAGCGCAGAGGCTGAGGAATGTAGGATGGCTGGTTGTCACGTTCGTAGCCCTGGGGCGATGTCTAGCACAAGGCATGCAACAGAGGCTGTCGTACCCTCACCTTCAGGAGAGGAGTCAGCAGAAACAAGTTCAAAGCGATTTTTACCTCAGACAGGTAATTTGTTCGTTTTCCCTTCCTCGCTTGCTTCCTTCTTTCTCTTTGTTTTTAAATGAACTAACCTGATAACAGCTTCTAAATTACTTAATATAAAAGTAATAAGAAGGCTAATGTTCTTATATCTCTAAGTACTTTGCTAACAAAAGCGTGTGCCAGAAGTTTCTTTTAAATCCTTGTTAACTTGAAAACAGTCAGCCTGAACTCCTAAGCTCTTGAAAGTGCTTACAGCTTTATCTTCGTATGGAATCAATTTTTCAGTATCACAAATGCTGCTTGGAAAACAAAGTGCCCACATACTCCAAATGTGTTGTTTTAAAGACGGCATAAATAGAAAAACAAAAAGCTGCTTAGATTTTTTTCCAAATGCACTTAGGTATATTTTTAAAATGAGTGATTCATTTTGCTCTCCAAAAAGAGACTTTCAGTAAACAGAATTTGTATGCATTAGAGCCTATATTTTACTTAGTCATGCTGTTTAATGTATTTCAGGCTCTGGTTTCTTCAGAAGCTGTGTATGTTGGCTCCCTGTTGTTCAGGGAACATATTCACCCTTTTAAAAATGTATCTGAAAAATTTCAAGTGCCTATTCTAAATTCAGTCCCTGCTCACGCTGAAGTCAATATTAAAAGCTGTTGATGATATTAGTATCCGGCATACTTTTTTTTTTTCCATTTGTCCCGCATGTAAAGAAGGCAAAGGCGCCACTAGCAACTGTTGTTTAAACAGCAATAACTCAATATTCCTGGGATCTGCTTTGGAAGAAGTGATTCCCCCCCCCCCGGTAGTTACATGCTTGATAAATTCACTGCTTAATCCTGTCCCGGCATAAATACCTACACCTCAAACCACTGGAACATGATTTGAGACACTGTCCTGCAAACCCTTTGCTCTTCAGATTACTCCCATCAGTCTTGAAGGTGCAATTGCTATGAGAAAAGATTTATGGCTTTAAAGTTCAACTGTCACTCATTTTCTGAATGTCATTGGGGCCAGCCCCTAATGGTGAAGGCACAGGTGAGGTACAGATGCAGATATAGAAGTACATTGCCGGAGGCAGGAACTTGGGAGGTGTTTGCTTTGTGGGGAGCACTGCTTTTTCCCCGCTTCTACGCAGCCTCTGATCTTCCCTTGCACCACACCAGCTTAGTTACTAGTGAAAAGGAGCTAGGGAATAGAAGGGCTAGACTTATGTCTGGTCATTTTTGGTGTGGTTGGTGTGCGAGGAGGATGGTGAGCAGAGAAGGTGGGCATGAATTTTTTAATTGGTCTGTATACAGGAAGGCTCCATGCCCAGGCAGAATTCCTTATACTTTCCCTACCCTTGTGCTTTCCCTGCCCACGCCAAGCAAGAACCTGGTTTTAACATTTTAGTTATTACCTTCCTGGTGTAGGCTAACAAACTTCATGTCTCTTGCTTCATTCATAATCTTCCTCTGGTTCAGCTCCCTATTTAAACCTGACTTTGATATGACAGGCTGTGCTTCTGCTCCTGTACCCTCAATAGCTGAACATTCTTCACACGCTTTCTGGGTCTCCAGGACAAGCCTGTACTTAGAAATTATACTGCTGTGTGTTTTGTTATATCACCAACTCTGTGTAAGCATAGCTTTGTATAGCTCTAGGTAGACATTGTGGAAGTCATGATGAGTTAATGTAAGACATATCTCATTGAAGTATTTCCAAGGAATACACCGTAGTTCAATGAGTATCAAGATTTCATATAAACACTAGCTAATATGTGAGATTTCCATATGTTCATAGAATCACAGAATATCACGTTGGAAGGGACCTCAAGGATCATCTGGTCCAACCTTTCTTGGCAAAAGCACAGTCTAGGCAAGATGGCCCGGCACCCTGTCCAGCTGAATCTTAAAAGTATCCAATGTTGGGGAATCCACCACTTCCCTGGGGAAATTATTCCAATGGTGGATTGTTCTCATTGTGAAAAATTTTCCTCTTGTGTCCAATCGGAGTCTCACCAGAATTAACTTGTACCCATTACCCCTCCTCTTTTCCATGTGACTCCTTGTAAAAAGGGAGTCTCCATCTTCTTTGTAGCCACCCTTTAAATGCTGGAATGCGGTGATAATGTCTCCCCTAAGCCTTCTTTTCTCAAGGCTGAACAAACCTTGTTTTCTCAGCCTTTTCTCATATGGCAGGCTTCCCAGTCCTTTGATCATCTTTGTCGCCCCTCTCTGGGCCCTCTCCAGCCTGTCCACATCTTTTTTGTATAGCGGGTACCAAAACCGAACACAGTATTCCAAGTGTGGCCTGACAAGTGCTGAGTAGAGTGGGATAATGACTTCTTTATCTCTGCTGGTGATGCTCTTGGTGATGCAATCCAGCAACCTGCTGGCTTGCTTTGCCACAGCAGCACACTCTTCGCTCATATTGAGCTTGTTGTCCACCAGGACCCCCAGGTTCCATTCCACAGAGCTGCTCCCCAGGCAGGTAGATCCCATCCTGTGCTGCACTCCTGGATTATGTTTTCCCAGGTGCAAGACCTTACATTTGTTTTATTTGTTAATATAAATTGTTATATTATATTATCTTGTTAACCCACTCTTCCAAGCCTATCCAGGCCTTCCTGCAGGGCGGCTCTCACTTCTAAATTGTCTGCTTCCCCACTCAGTTTGGTATCATTGGCAAATTTTATCAGGGTACACTTGATCCCATCATCCAGATCACTTATGAAGATACTAATCTTCATTATTGGTTGCCAGTTTGAAAAGGAGCTATTTACCACCACCCTCTGGGTGCAGCCTACCAGCCAGTTCCCCACCCACTTGTCTAGACCGTAACACATCAGTTTCTCTAGGAGGAGGCTGTGGGAAACCGTATTGAAAGCCTTGGAGAAATCCAGGTAGACAGTGTCCACCACTCGCCCCACATGAACAATGGCAGGTTACTTTGTCATAGAAGGCGACCAGGTTTGTCAAGCACAATTTGTCCTTGTCCTTGTCCTTGTCCTGGCTTTTCTCAATCACATGCTTCATTTGAGTTGTGATAGCCCCCAGGAGGGTTCTTCTTTGAGAAGACTGTAGTATGAATCTGTATCCAAATCTTTTTCTGTGTTTAAGTCATATTCTACACCTTTGTACATAGCCAGAGGAAATGTGTTTTGCTCAGAGGTTAGAGTCAAATGGATGAAATCCCCGCTACCACGAAGCGTAGAGCACAGGGTTCAGACGCTTAGGCTGAAACTTCATCATCTCCATTCTTCATTGCCATTTGTTGTGTTAAAATACTTACTATTTAAGCAATAGTATGGACTTAGAAGAGCTTGCCAGGAAATGTACACCTCCACTACTCCTTGTAAATGGCAAACAATTTTAAAATAGCCTTCCCCATAACCTGTAAAACTTTCCACCAACACTCACTATTTTTTTTTTCTCTCTGCTTACTGTCTAGGAATGTGGCCTTGGATTTTACCGTGAGAATAAAGGGCTATTTACTGGACGCTGTGTCCCCTGCAACTGCAATGGAAATTCAAACAGGTGTCAAGATGGTACTGGAAAATGTATGGTAAGTAAATACTAACTTTCAAGAAATTAATTTGGAAAAAAGGAGAAAAAAATTTACCTTACAGCTGTATGCACTATAAACTATTGTTAAATTCCTAGCAACTAAAAATAATCCTTGCATGTCTCATTCTCTGTATCTTGTACTGTTAATGAGCATAAGTTGCATACACTTACATGTATGCTTAATGTAGTTGTGGGTGATTAGAATAATTTGGGTCCTTGGTTTTGTTTTCCTCTTTCCCCTATACTTTTTGTTACCTCATCGTACAAAAAGTCACCAAATTAGCACATATGTAAGTATTTGCAGTTATTTATAATAAATATGGGGTCTTATCCTGGCATATGCAGTCCTTAGTTTTATACATATACACTAGGGTTTGTCGACGCTGACAAATAGTGCATTCATGCATAACATAGTCTTTTCATGCATAACATAGTCTTTGCAGTATTGCTTGTTTAATCGGCATCAGTAAATCTCCACTAATCTTAATTTACAGCTAGATGGATTAAAAAATACTGCAGTAAATAAGGTGAGATAAAGGGGATAGAAGTTAGATTAATTAGAAAATTTCAGCTGTTACAGAAGATATAGTGGGGCAGATTTTGCTCCCTGGCCCACCGTGTTGAACATAAAGCAGCCTCATGGGAGTGGATCAGCCCTCGTAGCAATGCAAGTGTGACATTTGGCTGACTGTGCTTGGATCCCTGACGCTTCTTTGAACAGTTTGTTCTGAAAAATTCCCACTTAAAAACTTTTCACTAATTTTTCACTTACTGTGTAAACAAGAACCTTGCCAACATCTTTCCTGGTCTGTCTTCTCTGTTATTTCTTCCTTGTTCGTGCTGCATCTGTTCTGCCTGCGGTGCATTCCTGCGCGTTATGTCATTCCCCCCCCCCCCCCGACTTTGTCTCAACCAACCCTCTTGCTTTAATGGAAACTATAAACCAATTCAGCACTTTCTGGGGGATGACTTACAGGCTGCTGCTTTGGAGGGGCAGGGCAGGCTGTGACAGGAAAATGCTGTAGCAGAGCTATAAAGATGAGGAAGTTTTACTTCAGATGAAAATTATAAAGGGGGAAAAAAAAAGCAAATTTCACTTTTACCTCCTGAAGTATGTTCTTTAGGTTTCTCTTTGTCCCCTCCTTGTCACAGCTGGATTAACTTTGAAATGGATAGAGTTAAATCAACACTTGGCCCTGGGACAAAATTTAGGGCAAGCAAAGTCCTCCAGGATAACATGGAAAAAAATGAAAGCCCAGAGGGCCTGTATTTCCATCATGAGCCTCCACCTAATAAGGAGCAAGTTTGTTTCTCTGTAGAGGAGCCATGGGACAAAGACCTACAGTGGTGCAGAGAAGACAAGGAAGCTTCCCAATGCAGAGTCGTCAGGTGTCATATCCAAAGTGCAAAGCTTGCTCACTTGGCCTCCTTCTTCCTGCTCACCTGGAGCACTGGACTCCAGCACCTTCACATCTCAGCTTCTCTCCAGTGATAGTCTCCAGAGAAGGCTTTGTGAGGCTAAGCCCAGGCTGACTCCTCTGTGGCAGCAGTGCAATCGTCCCCAGCTCAGGCGATAGCTATCCTGCTGTGTGCTGGTGGACGGAGAGGGGTGCGTTGCTGCGCCGCTGAAAGTGGAGGAGAAGAGAGTGCAGGAGGAGGTGGAGAAGGCAGAAGAACTGGTTCTCATGTGTGGGGAAAAGCCGGCCCTCTGCCATTAATCATGCTTTGTGTCCTCATGGTCCCTGCCCTTCCTCCTGAAAGGCATGTTCCCCCAGCAGCAGCATGGTGCTAAGACTTGCTCATCCCATGATGTGTTGTTTCATGTCTAACACCATGTACATAGGTGTTTCTGTTGTGCCCCGACACACTCTACTCTGGCTTCCTTGTACCATATGGGCGCATATGGAGTCATAGAATCATAGAATCGTTTAGGTTGGAAAAGACCTTTAAGATCATCCAGTCCAACCATTAACCTACACTACCAAGTCTACTCTAAGCCAATCAAGGGTAGACTGGACTAAACCATGTCCCCAAGTGCCACATCTACCCGTTTTTTGAACACTTCCAGGGATGGGGACTCCACCACCTCTCTGGGCAGCCTGTTCCAATGCTTGACCACCCTTTCCGTAAAGAAATTTTTCCTAATTTCCAACCTAAACCTCCCCTGGCGCAGCTTAAGCCCATTTCCTCTCGTCCCATCGCTAACTACTTGGGAGAAGAGACCAACACCCACCTCACTACAACCTCCTTTCAGGGAGTTGTAGAGAGCGATAAGGTCTCCCCTCAGCCTCCTCTTCTCCAGGCTAAACAACCCCAGTTCCCTCAGCCGCTCCTCATAAGGCCTGTGCTCCAGACCCTTCACCAGCTTCGTTGCCCTTCTCTGAACATGCTCCAGCACCTCAATGTCTTTCTTGTATTGAGGGGCCCAAAACTGGACACAGTATTCCAGGTGCGGCCTCACCAGTGCTGAGTACAGGGGGACAATCACCTCCCTGCTCCTGCTGGCCACACCATTCCTGACACAAGCCAGGATGCCGTTGGCCTTCTTGGCCGCCTGGGCACAGCCCAGTCAGCTGAGAGTCTTCCTTTCGGAGTTTGCAGTACCTGATGGTTTGGAGATGCTGTGACTCCAGGGGTATCTCTAGCCCTCTGAAACTTGAAGGAAGACCCATGAGGGAATTGCTGCTCTGGCTTCATTCCAACATGCCTTGGCAGCACTGGATTATGTTCTCCAGTCCTTCTACGACATGTAGCTAGAGGAACAGCATGGCACATTCAGAGTGGCTTATATGTGAAATATCTTAAACTTTCTTTGGCAATTATGGATTTGCTTCCGTATCTATAGACAGAGTGAGCGAAACAAAAGCCAGGAAATAAACTTGGGGGGGTGGAGAGGAGGTTGCTCCAAGATGAAACCCACACAAATATTTTTAAATACCTCTCTTTTACTCTTTTTGCAGTTTAATTTATTCTTCAGGATTATAAAACTTTACAGTAATTATTCAGAAACAGTCTGAATTTTCCATGAGCTTTTTGCAGGAATATATGCATCAGCTTTTATATAGGATGAGTTTTAAAATGGTTCCTTTTGCAAATATAGTGTCTTCGTATTACTTTATTTTCCCCTAGTTAAAAGGCCCATATGTGAACTGAAGCTTTTCCTGTTCTTTCGCAGAATCTTTCACAACTGAGCCACAAATTTAGTTCTTTAACCAAAATGGAAATAAATTAGGGTTTACTACGTGCAGAGTCTGAGGGAAGGGCTGTTGATGTGGTTGAGGGAATCTGGGTGTGAAGAAATGTGGAGGAGTATGGAGTCTAAGAGGAGATGGCAAAGGCAAAACTGTTTCTCATTTGTAGGGAAAAATGCCCCTCTGCTGCAAAACATGGTAGTAGGGCCTTCAACCATAGCCCTAAGCCATCAAAGTCCATGAAATGGGAGTGCAGTCTGCTCAGTGACTGCTTCCAGCCAATTTCCCACCTTCTTTTTCCATCTTTCTCTCTATTAGTACACCCTCAGCTCTGTGGGACACTGGATCAGCCTGTCACACATTGAAGAAAACAGTTTTAGAACTTGGGAGCTCTAATGCCTCTTGAGTGCTGGTCACATGGAATTGTTACAGCTGCTCAAAAATGTATTTGAACAACTTCTATTTTAAATTAGCAGTGCTTTAGGTAATGCAAAAGAAACTTGCTCATCCACTCCCCATAATGTATAAATGTAGAATCATAGAATCATTTAGGTTGGAAAAGGCCTTTAAGATCACCGAGTCCGAATGTGTCTGACAATTAGACAGCACAAGGACTAAGAATGTTTCTAAAATAAGGTATAATTCCCAACAATTTTATCATGGAAAAAGTGGCTCAGTTGTATCATTTTCATTTGTTTTCCTAGCCTTTGCTTTTCATTATTTATTCCAGTTACCCCAGATAAATACAAATTACATATACACCAGAGAAAGTACATGAAATGAAATTCTGATCTGAATCTACTAAGAGAAATACTTTTTATATTAATTTCCTGGGATTTTTTTAAGAATGTACTTGGCCTCAATTAATTGCATGCTTTTAAATGATACCTGCTTTCTAATTAGTGTTAAAATGCAAAAGCTAAAGATCCATTTAAACATAGTGTTTTTTAATCAAAATATCAAGACATAGAGAATGCATTGATGGAATGTTCCTTAACAAACTATGCATCTGACTGAATTTCTTTAAAAATATGGTTATTTACCTGTTGCTTTTCCACAGTAGTGAGCAAATTGTGCTTTCTACAATTAGACAATGACTGGAATCAATCTATCCTGGTTGTGAAGGCAGTTTGGCAGTAAATGCTTCATTATTTGAAAGGGAAAGAACATACCCTCTGAGTAGATTGGCTATAATTTTTTTTTAATAATAATGAAGCCATATTGAGTGGTAAAGCACTGTTAACTGTCTGTCTTATTTCCTTTTTAAGAACTGTCAGTATAATACTGCTGGGGAGAAATGTGAGCGCTGTAAAGATGGTTATTTTGGAGATGCCACTCAAGGTTCCTGTCGGGTGTGTCCTTGCCCTTACACAAACAGGTACAGTAAAAGGTCATGAGTAGTCAAGCAGAGGGTAAAGGAGAGGGGAAAAAGAAAAAAAAGAAAAAAAAAAACCAACCAAAAACCAGCCCAAAACCCTGCTACCATAGGAGGATAATGATCTTTTTCTGTATTCTTGTATCCCTTAGCACGGTGGGGCATCAGACCCATTTGAGGCGTGTTAGACCAGCAGCAACTTGGTGCTCTGTCTCATGGCATTGCCGTTTTTAATAGGCTGAGTATTCCAATTCTCACTCAGTTCCTGAATCACAAAGGCACGCTGCTCATCGCCTGGGGGAGCCCCAGGCAACTGTAATGGGCTTATGTACAAAACCACCAGTAACTCCTTCATAGTGAGAAATATAGGATGGAAGTCTTTTCCCTTACTGGGCATATCTCCAGAATCTTTCTTGTGTACTGAAATGCAGGATATAAGTTATCTTTCATCTCACCTTTAACACCATTACTCTGGCTAGGAGATAAGTGACAACGATGAAACAAGCCTTTTATATGAATTCAGAAAATTTAATAAGGTGCAAAAATAATATAAAAACATTAAAGCTCTTAAGCACATATCTAGATTTCTGAAAGAATATGGTTGCTCTTCAGGTGGAAGCTCCGAGCTAGAAGAAATTAAATTTCCTTCGATCTAATAAGGTCGCCAGGCTTTTACAATTGGGCAGTAAATTGCATTTTAAATGCATGGTATGTTTAGCCACGTTGTTTGTCATCATTGGTCAGTTCTGAAATGTGAAATGTGTTAAATAATTTTTTTTTAAAAAAAAAAAACCCAAACCTATAAATTAATAAAGGCACCACATAGTATTTACCAGGTGCATTAACAAACACCAAGTAGCCTTAAGTAAGAGATTTCCGCTAGCAGACAATAGACAGGTTTTTCATTTATCAGAGGACTCTCTGATACATATGTTTTTGACATCTTTGGCCTCTTCTGCAGGTGCTTGCCTAAGGCTGACAACATATTTTTAGTCATCTTTTGCTTTAAGAGAGCTGAAATACCTAGGGAGACCATAAAACTGTGCAGTTTCGTATCTGCACATTAGGGTGGTAAATACCATTCCTGACATAAGAAAGGCACTCCACCTGGCATTATTGGAGTTGACAATTTTCCACCTAATCAAATTATATGTAATTCTTAGTGCAGACATCTGTCTTTGATACACAGACTTGCTTCATCCAACTGTTTATAGCTTAAAAAATGGAAATAGCGAACATAGCCTATCCCCGCTTCACTCCCTGCCTTCTCCTTACCAAACATCAGCCAAATAATGGTTTTCTTCCCCGTAGAAATGTGAATCTAGATGAGTCTGCTAGAAAGAGCAGACAAAAGTGTTCATTGTGTTAACCAGATATACTCTAGAGCTCCCCAAAATGGTGCACAACTCTATTCTGCCTTGGTTAAAAAAAAAAAACCAACCCAAAGCAATATTAGCTATATGAAAATATCCTCTAATGTTTCCATCCATTAAAAAAAAAAAGCTACCCAAACAGGAGCAAATGTTGTCTCACATAGGCTATTGATTTTTGCCTAGTAAGATAAAATAGCTATCCAGACTTGTTTTATTTTACAACATCTTTATTAACGTTTATTTTAGGCATTCCTTTGGGTAGTGAACTATTATACTCAGTCCAGAGGGCTAGGAAATTATTATTTTTTAGTCTAAGGAAAGAATTTAGAGGAAAAATATGAAACGTCAAAGAATTAGTCACAGCAATTTATCTAGAGGCAATTAAATTAGTCAAGAAGTAATTTAGTGGTATAAAAACTTCTAAATCTGAAAGTCATTTAACTGAGCTTAGCCTCTAGAGTGTAAAGCGTATTTGATGACATGCTCACAATAATATTTTTGCTTCTTCTCAAAGATTTGCAACTGGCTGTGTGGCAAATGGCGAAAAAATTCAGTGTCTCTGCAAAGAAGGCTATACTGGAGTTCGTTGTGAACGGTAAGTGACTTGTTTCTCAAGACCAAGGTTTTTGAGAGGCACCATAAAAGGAGGTGTGTCTGTATTGGATAATATATGGTTGTATGTATATGCATAGTATGCACACACTTAGGGAGTTTCTATTTGTGTAAACAGCTGCTGTTGTGTGGTGCTATAGTGTAATTCTAGATGTAAACCCAACATTCCCTGAAGAAATGTAAACAATTCTCCACAGCCTATTTAGTGACTACGCAGTTTTTACCAAAAAGAGAAGTGTCAGCCTCTTTGCCTAAGTGCCCTGTGCCTTATCCTGCACTCTTTCTGATAATAATGACTCCCACTTACTTTGTCCCTTTTCGAGTTAAAAACATTTTCCTGTTTTCTCCAGTGTACCTGCCAGTGCTTCAGTGTTCGTAGTTATCCAGCAGCAATCACATTAACCCCATACCCTTCATCCCAAATCATTCTGATGTGCTCCACAGGTGGAGCGTACAAATGTAACGCTGAAGCCATCTCTTTTGCTGTAAGATTGCAGTAGTTTGGCAAAGCACAAGAGGAACAGCATGGCAGTGTCAGGCAGGCAGAGGAAGCAATTTCACTGAGTTTCAAATCCGGGGGAATTTACGTGTAACGGAGTGGTGTTGTCTGGTTTGGAAACTTGAGGCCAATAAGTCATGATGTCTCACCTGAAGACAGTACCTCCAGTAGTACATTGTCTTGTGCTTCAAGACTGTTACCTCTGACATCTAAGCTGCAGGTTCTAGACAGATCTTCTCTTCCAGATCTGCCTGTACCTCAGCTGCTCATCATGGCCCTTTAATCACACATTACCGCCCCTATAGATCTTACAACAGAGTGACTCCTAGGCGTATTAGCTAGCCAGTCTGGACAATATATCTTACCTATAAAATAATTAGGGATCACTCACACAGACTGCTTTGCTGGCAGATGGCAAGAGGAGGTATCACCCAGCAGAAAGGTGATAATGTCATTCAGTGCCATTGCTGTTTGAAATCTCAACATGTGCTTGCAGTGTGATCCTCCTCAATATGTGTTTTCTGGTGGGATCACAGACCAGAATGGTGTGGTTTGCTGGGTTAAGCTTGTCAAATTCTCTACATATGTATGTATGTATCTGTGTGCATTGTGTTTTTTCAGATTAAGTGAATTATTCCTATACGAGCATTGTGGGAGTTCTTTTATTTTTAGAAAAAATTTCTGCAGTACTTGGAAAGATATTTTTAGCATAGTGCAGAGGATACTGTAAACCAAAAATACACCCTTTTTGTCTAAGTCAAGACATGAAATCAAAAGTTCTTGAAAGTTTCTTCAGGAGAATAACTGGGATTTTTTTGTCAAGGGAAAGTATATTTCACAAACGTAGCTTCAAATACTTAATGAAAATTATTTGTATCTCTTTATCTAGCTGTGCTCCAGGATATTTTGGAAATCCACAAAAATATGGAGGCTACTGTCAGAAATGTCATTGTAATAATAATGGTCAGCTGGCTAGCTGCGACCGCCTGACTGGAGGTACGTGAGGGCCTATGAACATGGAAGGGAGCATTGTTTTCTCTCTGGGAAGCACAGAAGGAAGGTACTTAGATTAGCTGAACTGAAGGAAAGATGTAGAGTTACAGGAAATGCAGACCATTTTTAACAAAAAGTAAGGTTTCCTAAAACGTAACACCATGGTGATACAAGGGCTGTCCTGAGTAGTCGAGTTCACCCTTGTAAGCCATTTCATCATGTATTTCCCTTCATAAATACTATCAATTTGATTTGGTTTTTCTGTTCCACGGGTATGTTTTTAAATGCATTATGGTTCGTCTTCTGACATGGTTAAATCATAGCCTGCCAGCCTGTGTTATGGGCTTATGAAACTGAGCAGTCTCAATATGCCTTTTTAAAATGTATTTGGGACAGACCAGTGACATCTTCAGAATCTGCATCAGGCACTGCCATCTTAGGTGTCCAAGCTAACTGTGTTTACAGTGGAAGTTAGGACCTGAGTCAGGAGGCTGTTTTATAAATCCTGCTATACACCATTCTGCCAAGACACCCTTGATATTCCCAGTATTAGTCACACATGTACTACACTACTAGTAAGCTCTTATAAGACTGTTAAGCTGCTGACATATGTTTGCTTTATCTCTTATAATTCTGAAGTGAAGGGCCTGAGCCTACATTCCTCAGTCTTTACCTCAATTCACTTCAATCCCTTGGGATACTCATTTCTATTCAGAAACACATAGACTGCTGCTCCTGAAAAAGACCTTGATTCTCCCATATTTTCATTCCCCAATAAAATTACACTTCTCTTTCCCTGTAGGCAGCTTTTCCTCCTCAGATGTTAGTAAAGTGTCAAACTAATAGCTCCTAGTATTTCCATGCTCTTCATTTCCCTTCACTGCTCTTCATACTGCATTCAAATGACTGCCAGGGATCACCTTATCTTTCCTTGGTCACAGAAATTAGACAACCAGCAAGTGGGGTGAACTGCACTTGGCAGCTGGTGCAATTTTTCAATAGCTAGTTCTCATTTCATATTTCATCACTGAAGTAATACATCTTTATTATATTTATACCTTGTGTGGAACAGATCCAAGCAGTGTTTGATGTTTTGTCATTCCTTTCTTTTTGAGGCAAGAGTTTGCTAAGGCAAACTAAACCATAGGCCAAAATTCAACAAGCCAGTTTGTTTTCAGTTTGTCTCCAACTATATAGTCTCATCAGCTGTCTCTTTATCTGCATTAGGAATAAAACCCTCTGTGATCATTAGCACAGCATGTTCTAGCAGGTTTCTTGTGCGTGATGTTCGGCACTTGGCCAGACTTTTTCATTTCACCATTTCTTGGCTGATGTTGTTTGTGCACAAGCTGTAATAATAGTTTTATTTAATTGGTACCTCACAGTGACAGCTGAAATGTGCCTGGTGTTAGCTGCATTACACAACAGCAGAACTGCATGGGTATTTGAATTTTGGAATAATTTCCTTAGTTCTCTTACAAATATATTCTTTGTGATTTGTCTCCTTTTGGCAGCAGCGCTCACTACCAATCCCATTTTACTTCCTGATGACTTAATGTGCAAGGACCAAAGGAAATGGCACAGCTAGGCAGTTTGTTCCAGGCTGTTTCATGCTGCTGTTAAAGTTCAGGTCCAGTTTTATCACTGTAACATCTCAGAGTTGCAAGCTGGTTTTGACGCTTGCCAGCAGCAGCCTATACCCCAACTGCATCCTTTTCCTTTGGAGTAAAAGACATGCACATCCCTTTTAATTTTCAAGAGGAGATGAGAGCTTGGCAGTAGGACCAAGTCTGTAAAAGGGACTTGGGCATGAAGACAGGGAGATTCCTGTCCTATATGAGGGCATTTTTAGGAGCCAGTTCCTCTCCTGCCTCCTAGAAGTTAGGATCCCAGGATCTTACAATCCCACATGCACCTGGAGAGTGTTAAGCTTCTTATAATGGGGTTTGTAAAACAAACAAACAAACAAAACAAAACAGCACACTGGACAGGCAGTCACTTCTGCTAGCTTGTTGGAAAGTCTGAGGGTAATGTTTGTTATATACCACCTGTATCTGTGGTCCGAGCCCCATGCCTTGGGTTACATACAGTGCCTCCTTCCATGCATACACTGTGGATTTCTCTCAAGCTTGATTAATCCCTTAATCTTGCAAGCAGTGACAGGTATGAAGGAAGGCCAAAAACATTTCTCAGTTCCTTGTGGGTAAGACATCCTTTAGGGAATCAGAATCTGTGGTTTGAACGTGGATGCTAAAGCAGATAAAGGGGTTTGAACCGATGTCCTGGGTAAAATGCTTTAACAATATAGTCTTGGCTCTAATCCCGGTGGTGTTACTCTAGGCAAATTCTAGCAAGACATTCAGCATGCTTGATGTGAGAGCCTCCTGCTGCTACCCAAGTAGCATATATTGGGGGAGGGTTACAGTCAGTTTTCTTGGAGGGATGAAAAAGGTGTTGATCTCAGCAAGGCATAAATGAGAGCTGAATGTTTTGGCATCCTCAGGCCTTCTGGGCATTTCAGCTTGTTCACAGTGGGTATGGGTTTATGAAAGGGCAGCACTATGTTTTAATGGCTGCCAACCACAAAAAGTGAGGGCAAAAATGCAATAGTAGTATTTCCATAAAAAAACTTTGGTTACTGATGACAGTCTTGTGATTTCAGAATGTTTCAATAATGAACCAAAAGATGTGGATCCCAATGAAGATTGTGACTGTAAGTAGTAAAATAGAACTGCACTTAGACTGCCTTCTGCTGGCTTTGGATACATACTGATGACTCTTTTAAGGGTGTCAGAGTTTAAAAAGGACTGGAGGTGCTCTGTAATGAATCTTTTCAAAGCAAACATTCAACCAAACACTTGGAAAAATGATAAAAGAGGTGGTTAGCTAGCCAGATGTAAATGGGGCCTCCTCCTTACTTCTGGCTTTGGTCACTCTCCTTAATACTGTGGGCTTTGTTGTTGCCTTTGTTCTTCAGGTGGCACCAAGTGACAAGCATCAAAGCGTTCCCATTGCACCTCATTTATTAATGTACTCAGTGAAATGTTCTTTGCACCAAATATCAGTAATATGTGTTGTTTCCCTTTGTTCATGCTCCCTCCAGCTTGCGATAGCTGTGTAATTACACTGCTGAAGGATTTGAGCACAATAGGTGATGAGCTTCAGCTGATTAAGTCTCGGCTGCAAAATGTCCATACGAGTACCCACACACTGGAGCAGATGAGACGTCTGGAAACACGCATCAAGGACTTAAAGGTAGGCACACATAAACAGAAAAGTGGATTTCAGATTAAGTGGGTAAGAGCTGAACCTGGGAACTTATGCCATCTTTTTGTCAGCTTGCAAGGAAACGTACATCAACTTTTTATTTCAAATACCAGATGCTGATAGCACTGGGCTTCACCTGTTATAAGACAGCCATTGTTTCCATGTCATGCTCTGAAAGAGAATCAGTATCTGCTTTTTCTGAGGCCTGCTCACGTTGAAAGCTATATCTCTGAGGTTTCCCTATAGCACTTTTTCCAGCACTTCATGTCTCTGCATTACCAACAAACCCCAACATTCCAATTGCCAATACCAAAATTCATCCAAAAAATCTTTTCTTTGGTCGGAATAGCAGTTGTTATACTCACAGATAAAAAAGCCCAGGTTTTGGGCAGCAATTGGTCAGCCTTCGTGTCAGTAATGCTGCTTTTATTTACCTTGGGTAAAGATCTAACCCAGTGATTTTTTGCTTTTTGTCTCCTCTGTATGGGTGATTTATTGGATTTTTTTTTTCTTTCTTTTCAGGTCTTATTGAACAATTACCGTTCTGTTGTTCATAATCAGGGTTCAAAGGCAGATGAGTTGGAGACAGAATTCAGTAACCTAAATTATGAAATAAATGCTCTCCAGGAAAAGGTGACTTACCAAATCAATTTAAAAATACACATCTCTTGACTACATGTTGGCATGCTGTATCCAGATATTTTTAATCTAATCAGTTTTTTCCCTTGCTAGGCTGAAATGAACTACAAAGCAGCTGAGATATTATTTAATAATTTTGGCCAAACTCATCAGAAAGGAAAGGATTTGGTTTCGCGAATACAAATAGTTGTCAACAATATACAAGGTAAAAATAGTTTCTAGCTCCATAACATGTTTTGTTTTATGGAATCTTTTCAGTTTGTTTCCAGTATGCTTAATTAAGCATGAGAGGTTTTCTTAGAAAACAACTTCATGAATCAGAATTTAGACATAGCTGTGGAATTCACTCTTCCTATTAGAAATCTAATATATAATGTTAGTTTAGGAGCCTATCTTCCCTGTATAGTGAACGGGGACAGAGAAGCTTTACACAGGGACATTTAGGGCAAATTGACTATCCTGACTTTAGTGTGACTTTAGTCTGGGTTGCTGTCACAGGCTTTTCTAAGTTAGAAGCTTAAAATTTTTGCTGTGAACTTGGTCATTTGGGACAAACTTCAAGCCCGATGCCACCTTACTAGCCCTGGTTGTGTGACATAGGATACTTTCAGCTTAATACAATTAATGCAAAATGGATCTGCTTCATTAAGGAATTCAGGAATAGGCATGCCTTTTTCAGAAGAGAGACCGGGCCTCTCATTTGTGTCTTTTGCATAGGCTTAAGTGCATCCTCTCTTTGACTTTGACAGTACTTTTTTTCAGTGCTCTTGGAACAAATAGCTGGTACAAATGCAGAAGGTAACAACTTGCCCTTGGGAGATGCTGCCAAAGAACTGGCCGAAGCTCAACGCATGATGACAGAGATGCGAAAACGCAACTTTGGCCAACTTCAAGCAGAAGCAGAGAAGGAGAGAACAGAAGCTCAGCTGTGTAAGGGATTGTTCTCTCAGCTTCTTACTCTCTAGAAAGATCAATCTTAAATCTGAAGCATTATTGATTGTTTGGGATGGAGTGCAGGGAGGGGCATTTTGCAATGTATCCCTGGGATCTGTAGTGGTCATTAGTCAACAAGAAAGTGGTAGTTAGGAGGGGATTTAAAGGCATTTTTAGTTTGTTATGGAAAAAACTGAGTTGAGCTGGGGAAAATAACTTTAATAACTCTTTAATAGCTCTTTAATAACTAGATGAATCTCAGTAAAATAAAGACATAGCCAATCATAATAATACTATGCAGCACTTGGCTCTATTATAATATATAGGCTATGGCAAATGCAGCTATTTTAGAGGATTACACACGTAATTTAACAAGAGATTTTGAGAAACTGCTACACTAGTCCAAGGGCCAGATCATACAAGGATAAGGAAGTTCAGAAGTTCTAGTTGCACTAGTTACACTCCCTTTTACGTTCTCTGCATGTGACTGGGACATTCAGAACCCTGGTTCCAGACATTAGAGACAGCAAGAACAGCAAAGTCACAGGCTTATCTCCTAACCAGGGGCATAGTTGAGAAATGTGAAAGACCTTACGAATTAAACTAATTTCCCCTAACTTTGGACTTTGATACCTCCCTTTGAATAACTCTTCTGTATCCTATCTTGTAGGCAGTGAAATGGGCACTCTTAAGAGTGTGATTCATTTGACCTCTTTTATATTTCTACCTTCTTTGAGATTAAATGTGCCCATATCTCTCCATTGATTACAGAGGAAGCTTTGATGACTAGCGTAGATGTAGATGTCTACATTGTAGATGAAATTGTTGATGAAATTGTGTTAGTTCCATATAAAAAAAAGAAAAAAGATTCAGTATTTGCAGATCATCTTCATCCTTACTTAATTTAGAAATAGCCAAATAAATGTTTTACTGTGCTCTGTGTCTGCAGCAGCAAACTTGCGAGTAGATTTGATCCAGTGAGATGCTGAATAGCGTCTCTGCTGTAGTAACACTGAAATAAGGGCTGTAAAAGATGCTCAGTATTTCACACAACCACAGCTTTCTTATCCTAATTGTCAAAGATTCCTTCCTTTTGAAGGAAGTTTGTTCTGGTTTCCTTCTCTGAACAAAACTTTTCTTTCTGGTCCCGATCTGCAGTACTGGCACGTATTAAGAATGCACTACAAAAGTACCACCAAGAAAATAATGGGCTTATTAAAATTGTGAGGGATTCATTGAATGAATATGAATCCAAAATCACTGACCTTCGTGAAGCTCTCAATGAGGCGACAGCACAAATCAAGCAGGCTGAAAACTTAAGCAGAGATAATGGAGTTCTGTTGGAAGACATTAAGGTAATGTCGGGGTTCGGGAGAAGAAAGTTAAACCTTAGGAGATACGAAGTGCTTTTGATTGCTGTTTTTGACCTTGCAAAGCCAAGCAGCACTAATTATTTAGATTTTCTCCAAGGTCTCTTTCCATCTTTTGATGTATGTATGGACAGGTATAAATGTAGTCCACTCCCACTTGTGGCCTCTTTATGTGACCAAGATATAGCTCTGATGAGAGCTATAAGGAAGGAGATTCTCTGCCTAGCCCTTCTCTTCAGCTGCCACCAGCCTTTTTGTTTCCTATTCTAGATCAGATTCCTGATGCTGATGTACTTTTCGTAGTAAGTTCCTTCAAGTATTTGGCCTTAACAGCCAGGAAAGATGGGAGCATTTACATGTGCAATACTGTTAAATTATTTGGGGTTAATATTCTACAGAACTGCTTCTGAGGTCTCATCAGAAAGGTGACAAGAAACAGCTGTCATTCCTGAGCAGTGCTTGATTTTTAGAGCTGGTGAAATAGTACAAGAAATAAGGGTGTGCTGCAGGACCCATTCTTTCAAATTAATTGCAGTTTTGCTGAAATGGATCACTGTTTTAGCACACTGACGTCCATCCAGTTCGCTAACACTGCTTGAAAAAAGAACTTCTACATTCAACTGTCCTTTTCAATATTTAATCGTACCTTTATGTGCATGGACTGTACAATACATGTGCCACATAAGTATGCACAGTTGTGTTAAAAGATGGATCCATCTGTACAAATTGTAACTCTCCTGATACAATTCTCTGGTAGAGAGAGATTGGACACGTTACAATGATAGAAACCCAACTGAAGAGAGCTAACACATCCTTACCTGCAACACCACTTGTCTGGCTGTGTTTGTGGTGTGCGTTACCGTAGAGCTATGCTTTGGATTGTCACAGGGCTGCTCCAGACCAAGGAGCTTCATTCATTTTCCCCCCAGAGCTTTCAAGAGGATAAGGGGGGCAGGTTTCACAGCCCCTTTCTGGTGACATTGCCAGATGAAGGGATAGTATAATCATTTTACTTCTGCCTTTGAGAGAACAGAAAAGTTCAGGGTAGTTACCAGGGAGCTGGTTTTAAAGTTTCCAGATTTGAAGTTTCCAGGTTTGAGAGATCAGACACTTGGATGGTCTGTCCTGGCAGTTCATCTCAACTGACCCACACTACTTTTACTTTGTCTGAGCTCTAATAACTGAACTACAGTAGCCTGCTGCCCAGCTGTATGCTCTAGTACTGCAGACTCCTGAGTCTTCTCTCTTCTACTCACTAGGATAGCATTAGTCCCTAAACACTATAGGCATCTGATTAACTCAGCTATAGTACCTTTGGTAAATACTACTGCAAGCTAGATTAAGCAGATGTGGTTTTCCCTGGCTCTCATTTTTAACCCAATCACATGTTTTTCAACCTTCCCTCAGAAACGGATTGAGGAGACAAATGTACAACAGAAGAGTATCTTGGATATTCTGAGCTCTGCCCGATCTTCCCTGACGCAAGCTAACAGTGTACTCAGATTATTGCAGAAGAGCAAAGAGGTATAGTTAACCTTCTTAAGTTAAGGTTAAAAACCCCAAAATCTTGCTGTCACTGTAATGGGTAGCATAGCTCAGTGGCTAGGACACGAGGCTTATCTGAGCCTCCCAAAAAGGGAAGAATCTCACAGCCCCTCCTACATGCAAGAGGAGCCTGCCTGCACAGGTTTTGGTAAGAGAAGCTTATTGAAGGTGGTGATGTGTCCGAGGAAGACACTGAACTGCAGATATCTGTATTTGGGAGAATATCTGTGAGAAATACCGTAAATTATTGTGCTATTCTTGTATTTCTTTCTAGGAAATTGGTTTCAGCCACTGTCAGAGACAGTATGCTGGGCTAGAAGGGCCTTTGGTCTGACTCAGTACAGCAGGGTTTGTTTTTACGTAATGGGTCTAGAAGCATAATGTAATGACTAGCAGTTGTTTCCAGAATAAGTTGGAAGGGAATGGTTTTCCCTTTGGTCTCCTCAGGTGCAAGGTACATGTAACACTGAAGGAGACAAGGACAAAATCAAACATGTATGAATACAAATAAAATTTTATCCTTATAAACCCGTAGGAATATGAAAGCCTGGCTGCTCAGCTGGATGGAGCGAGGAAGGATATGAATGAAAAGCTGACAAATCACTCCTTATCAGCAAGCAAAGAACCGTTGGTGGTGAGGGCTGAGGAACATGCCAAATCTTTGCAAGACTTGGCAAAACAACTGGAAGAGTATGTTGCTATTCCTTGAAATGAGCAGTTTTTGTACATAACATCCATGGTTGCAATGCTCTGTCTGTAACTTCATTGGTTAATGACCATTTGCAAAGTTAGAAAGAAATTTGGTTTGTCTTTTTCTGCTTCTTCATGATGTACAGATGTTTTCTTTTCCTTTTTTTCCCCACAAACCAGGTCTTCCTGTATTTTTCCTGGGTTTTTTTTTCCCCCAGAAGTGGAGACTCCCATAATATGGCTTTATATTACTGCATTAACGCTTCATTAGAAAATCCTCATGTACAGAGTGGGAAGATGTTTAGAATATATTTTTGTAGTGTTATTTCCTGTACTCATACTCAGGGATACCTTTGTGATATCAATGAATTGGGGCAGATAACTGGAAGAAATGTTGTCTTGGCAGAGTCTTCAGCCATGCCTCTTTAGCATTAGTGAGAAAAAGAATTCCTATAGTTTTCTCATCCTTCGAGGAATCTTCTAGAAAGATGAGAAACTTGCTATGAATCAAGTGTTTCTCTCTCCATTACTTGTACTTTACCTTGGAATTATGAGTGAGGTTTTGGAGGCCTTCTATGGCACATCAGGACAAAATGAAAAAAGTGAAACCCTGATTTATTTTTGCCTGTGCAAATGGTTTGCATTTTGTCATTACACCAACTAGAAACTCTCAAAAGTTAAATTCCAAATTACCTAATTCAGCTGGAAAATTCTTGGTTTTAAAAAAAAAAAAAAACATTAACTTTTTGTTAGATTTCCGTGTGATTTTTTTCAATTAAGGAGACACTCTTCTCACAAATACAAGGCAGCTAATACTGGGCAGCTGCATAGCTCATGGGGAGTGGGTACAAGAGATTTTGTCTGTTGTTTCTGATTCCAGAGCTGCTGTGCTTGTTCTTGGGGAAGAGCTCAAGGGTCGTGTAGTTGCTCCATCCTGCGCTCCATCTGCTGCTCCTGTAGGATGCTGAAGCAGCCAGAGATTATCTGGAAGCTGCAGTTCTCTGAACTGAAGTGTATTTGGGGCCTGTGATGGAGGTGGCTTACTGACCTTGTGCCTTAGTGAATTCTCATGATCTTAATCATTTAAAGACTGCTTTGGAGACCCCGGGTTGTCCTTTTCCAAGCACCTGAACTTATCACATCTTCTGAAGAATCTTTTCATATTGGTCTGCCTCTAAGTTTGATATTTTTGCAGAATGAAATTACAGATCTAACTGAAAAACATTTTCTGTATTGGCATTAACTAGAAAATACTGAGTTCTGGTGGATCCAGAATACTTCTCATAGGCCACAGTCTTTGCAGAAGGCTGCATTTTTCACCCTGTTTCCCACAGAATAAAGAACAGTGCCAGGAAGGACGAGTTGGTAGGCTGTGCTGTGGAAGCTTCTACTGCCTATGACAATATTATTAATGCCATCAAAGCGGCAGAGGAAGCAGCCAACAAAGCTGGGAAGGCAGCTGACTCAGCTTTATCGGTAAGTACCCAGAAGTGGCCAAATGATGGTAAACTTGTTACAACTAGATTTTTTTTTTAACTCTCAGAGAGGCACCAAAGAAAGACCTGTGTGTCTTGGCATGCCTTATTTGTCTGTGGCCATTATATGAGCTGATATTCTGCACGTTCATGAATTAGTCTTGGTTCAGCACTAAACAGGCTAGTTACTGCCTTTCCAATGAGGCTGTCCATATGAATACTAACTGTTCCTTTCAGTGCAAAATAAAGAGATCTGCATAAGGTAAGCCCAGTAATCACTGAAGGTGATTTCAGGTATTCTCTTTTACTTTTCAGTAGTAATACCCACAAGCTCTTCAGCAGAGGAGTAGTATCTAACAGCTGTGCGCTAGTAATTTCTTCCAAATGCCCCAAAATCTATCAAAATTTTGCTAAAGACCAAGGCTGTATTATGATTAAATTAATCTTCATAATTTTTATTTAAGGTGGTGTTCTTCACATGAAATCTCTGCCCTTGTATAGTTGTTTTTTTAAACTGGATTGGGCTATCTCTTTTAGTCTTTCAATTTTAGTATAATTGTTAAAGCAGTCTTACAATATGTGCTTCTATTACCAGACTGTGAAGAGAGAAGACCTGTCAGGAAAAGCTGCAACCTTAAAAAGCGAGAGCAGTATGCTCTTGAATCAGGCACAGGGGACTCAAAGGACATTGCAAGGTACTGAGAAAGAAAGTGATAGTACAAATGTTGGCACAGCATGACAAGCTTTCATTGAACCATGAATTTTCACAGTTCATCAAAGCTCTGAAGCACATATTTAACCAGAAGATGCTAGTTCCATTACAATGGGACATCTTGTGATGGGTATTTCCAATGGCAAAAAGGCGAGAACGTGGATTTCATGCCTCTGCTATGCTATACACCTTTGCAGTACTCCTGTCCAGCAAATCCTTAGCCTTGTACTTGTTTTGCAGTGTAATGATCATTCAATGCTCACTGGCAACATGAGCTGTGTAAGAGTGCAGACTGGTGCTGCCACACCCCCTGTCCAACAGACGAGGTGGTATTTCTGTTTAAAATTCATACAGGACATTCACTGTTTTGCAGCTATTGGTCCAACTCTTGAAGACATAAAGCAAAGACTTGATGTCACTGATGGAAAGAAGAATACACTGCAAAGTGATCTTGTCACTCTTCAAAATAATCTCAGTGGGATAAATAGAGGTCAGTTACTTACTGATCACTTCTGTTTTGCCTCTTTCATCTATTACTGTAAGAATCCGCACATGCATTTGTGTGTGTTTCAGATGACATCAACAGCATCATCATCAGTGCAAACAACACGGTAAAAAGTGCCAAAGAAGTCACAACTAAAGTATTGGATGACCTGCGCCCAATTCAAGGAGATGTGGAAAAAATGAAGAGTACCTATGGAAGCACACAGAGTGCTGGCTTCAGTAAAGCATTGATGGAGGCAAACAATTCAGGTAGGTGTTGTATTTGCTGTTGCAGGTGCTATCTGAGACCTGCAAAGTCACTGTTGGTGAACACAGTCAGTTTTGCAGCAGAAATTCTAGTCATCAAAAAGTTAGGCACCTAGCCTAAGCTAGTATTCTGAGCTTCCTTTATTGCCAGTGGAAAGGGATGGGTACAGCAGAAGGTGATTCAGGCCATCCTGTCGTATGCGTTAAAAGCTGATACAATGACTAGTCTCTAAAGACTTGGAGGCCAGTGAACAGCAGGGTACCCCAGGGTTCAGTACTGGGTCTGATCCCATTTAACATCTTCATTCATGATCTGGATGATGGGGCAGAGCATACCCTCAGCAAGTTTGCTGATGACAGAAATCCAGGAGTGGCTCATACAGCAGAGCGTCATACTGCCATCCAGAGGGACCTCAACAGGCTGCAAAAGTGGGCTGACAGGAACCTCATGAAGTTCAGCAAAAAGAAGTCCTGCACCTGAGGAGAAACAACACCATGCACCTGTATATGCTGGGGGGCAGCCAAGTCAGAAAGCAGCTTTGCAGAAAAGGACCTGGGAGTCCTGGTGGGCACCAAGTTGAACAAATGCCCTTGCAGCAAAGGCTGGAACACAGGAGGTTCCTTCTGAACATCAGGAAGCACTTTTTTACTGTGAGGGTGACTGAGCACTGGCACAGGTTGCCCAGAGAGGTTGTGGAGTCTCTGTCCTTGGAGGTACTCAAAAGCCGTCTAGATACAATTCTGGGCAACTGGCACTAGATGGCTGTGCTTGAGCACAGGGGTTGGACAAGATGACCTCTAGAGGTACCTTCCAACCTCAGCCACTCTCTGATTCTGTGATTTTCTACTACACTGACTAAAGAAGGGACCTAGACAATTAGCTTAGGCTAGATGTCTGTTAGCTGAAATTAAGTGAAATGGATTGCACAGAGACAGTGTTGAATACAAAATAAGGGACCATCCCAATCCCAAACAGCATCTTTTTTCATCTTTTCAGCAACTTCGTCTGATAAAGTCAAGTGAGAGAAAACATTTTAAATAAGATAAATACAAGAGCTAGCCCTGCATGTTATTGCAGAGTCATAAGTCATCCCTGCAGTCACAAGACCGGCTTAGAAGTCATATTTAGAAAAATAATATGTCTAGATTTCTTTTTATTTGGCTTCTGCATCATAGGGTTGCAGTCTGCTAATACTTTCAGGCTTTTTTTTTTCTTTTGCAATCACAAGAAATGAAAAATTGTTTCCTGTTTTAATGAAAGTTGAAATTCTCCTAGTATCTCCTTTTCTCCTGAAATAAACCTGCCCAGATACTGTAAGGCTCACTACTGAATTGTGATGACAAGCAACCCTGACACAAGAATGTAAGACATGCCCTACTCGGTCAGGCCAGCAATCTGCCTATCCCAGTATTCACTCTCCAACAGTGGCAGCAGGAGATGCTACTCAGGGAATGCACATAAGCCTGACCCCTGTCTGCTGTGCATTATCCTCATCCTCCCCTACCATCCCCAGTCACTGGATAATAATGTTAGAGAGCACATCTCTGTCTGTTCCATTTAATATTTTTTCTGGACCTGAATTTATCTATTACATTTTTGGAAGTGCTGATTCTGTCTGGTTCCACAAATACCTTTGGCCACAAACTCCATGAGTACAATAATGTCTGTATAAACTGCTGGTTTCAGTGAGGACTATTACAGGACTAATAAAAACAGTTCCGTCATCACCCTGCTCACTGCTTTTCTGATAATCGTGTAGTGATACCATATTTTTGCATCTGTTTTCCTCCTCCATTCCATCATCAATAACTTTTTTTTCTTTCATTGCAGTAAAAAATTTGACAAGCAAACTTCCAGATCTGTTCAGCAAGATCGAGCATATCAACCAACAGCTGATGCCAATAAGCAACATCTCTGAGAATGTGAATCGCATAAGAGAGTTGATTCAGCAGGCAAGAGATGCTGCAAATAAGGTCTGTCCTGAACATTGCAATCATGCTTGACCTCAGTGGTTTGGACATAACAGCCATAATTTTGTTCCTCCTTCTCTTTCTAAATCATTTTGTTAAAATGTCTGTGAAAGACCAGACATAAATTTAATTCAACAGCACCACCCAGCACTTGAAGTAACTATGATGATGGGAAGCATAATAATTTGTACATAAAAATGATGCAGTAGCATCCTGTTCCATCCTCCCACAGGGGTTTTTTTCCCAGGGCATCTCTGCAATACTTATTTGTACAATAGCCTCTTGCCTTCCAAGCTATGTTGTGGTGGCTTTGGCAGCAGGGGTAGAGTCAGCTCTGAAGCTTAGAGGCAGGGCTCTCCACCCACACATGACCAATTGAACACTGCCACTGTCAAAGAAGTTGCGTAGCCCTGTGCTCTCATGTCTCCAACTGCCCCAAGATGTTTAGGAGTCGGCTACTAGCATCTTCTTATTAGGCTGCCCTTTCTCCATTTAAGCAACTGTTGTCATTGCTCAAGGGATAGCGTGGTCTCAGGTCCCTGAGAGGCATCCCTGAAGTCATCACAAATAATCTGCAGTTACAATGAATAAGAGGAATCTCTGACCGTGGTGTAAATAGCTGTAATAGGACAAGTCTTTATTAATCATAGAATCATAGAATGCTTTGGGTTGGAAGGGACCTTTAGAGGTCATCCAGCCCAGCCCCCCTGCAGTGGGCAGGGACAGCTTTAACCAGATCAGGTTGCTCAGAGCCCCAGCCAACCTGACCTTGAATATTGCCAGGGATGGGGCCTCTACCACCTCTCTGGGCAACCTGTTCCAGTGCTTCACCACCCTCATTGTAAAAAATTTCTTACAATAATCTTACAATAATTCTTATAATATCAGAGGTGCATTATAATTTCCAACAGACAGTCAAGTCCAGCTAAGCAAAGCATCAGGATATGTATGCAGACATCTAAATAATTCATAGGCTTGCTTTTCAGAGCTGCAGGGCACATCCTTCCCTGTCCATGTATTGAAGGTAACAATTACTTGACAGAGGCGTGGTAAGGGTTGATTAATTGATGTCTGGAGTAAAAAAGTGCTGTGTTAAGTGGTAAGTATTGATAATAGAGAATACTGTATTATCCGGTCTGTTTCCTAATTATATTGTTTGGGAGGATCAGAGACCAAATCTGTAGTAATTGATGGCTGTAGCATGACTAGGATATGTAATAGATTACTTTGCAAACACAACAGTGAAATAAGTAGGAGTAGTAGCAACAGATAATTATAACATGCTGAATTTTGTTTTTCTTAACAGGTTGCTATTCCTATGAGGTTCAATGGCAGCTCTGGTGTAGAGGTTCGACCTCCAAGCAACCTTGGAGATCTGAAAGGCTATACTTCACTTTCTTTCTTTCTCCAAAGACCTCAGACAAGATCAGACACCCCACAGAAGACATCAAATAAGTTTGTACTGTACCTGGGTAATAAAGATGTAGGTATATTTTGAGATTTAATCTCATTTTTAGAACAGACAACACGCTTCGAGAAATGGATGGGAGATGATTTATTTTGACTGAAGTTTATAGCTACTGTTGGCCCATTTCTTTATAATTGCCATTATGTGGTGGCAGAAGTGTTTTGTGAAGAATAGTTCATTCCTCTACCAGCGAAGTAACTTGGTGGGTGACTGACTGCTTTGCCCTTTGATGCTTTGCTGGTTTGCTCCCTTGGAAGTTACTTCTCAGTCGTGTATACCATCATACAGTCTTGTCAGAAGTGACAGGTTCTGCAGCAGTCAGCACAAACTCAGCCCATCTCCTGCCTCAGAGCTTTGACTCTTATCACAGTCTAAGTCACTGTGAACTTCTCTGTTGGTTAAAAAAAAAGTGATCATTTCAGTTTTAAAATTCAGTCCCTCAGCTCTTCATTTCTTTCTCTTATGAATATGCAGAGTAGTACAGACCTGCTTGTGCTCAAGCGCTATCAAACTTTTCAAAAATTTCCTGCATGCAATTCCTAACTATGTATTTTTAAGTCTTGTTATCTGACAGCAGCTGTATCTGTAGTGAGTCTTGTGCGTACACAGAAAGCTGTTTAAAGGTAGTTGTTCTACACTGGATTTCATCTTTTTGTCCCCTGAATATCTGGCCAGGGTATCTGTTGACAGCATTTTATTTGTTACTTGTGAAATATGGTATGTTGGAGAAATAAAATGTGAATTGTTTGGGAAAACGACTGCTTCCAGTCACCTCAGTAGGAACCGTTGTCCTTGACTGAGTGTTATTCCAAACATCTTTTTAATTTCACAGACGTTGAGTCTAATTTTTAGTAAAGGTGTCATGTTTTTGTGGCTTTAACTGTGAGATGTTACAAACATGAAAATTATTGTAGCTACTATCGTTATAAAAATAAAAAGCCACACATGAGTCTTCAATTAATTTATAACTATATTCACTGATTCAGTGCAACATATTATTCATTGAATCAGTGTAACATGTAAGATTACAATTTTTTCTTCCCAGAACTGATAAACTTAATAACAATTCTAATCATTAGGTGGGTGGATTTCTTACAACTCATGCACAGTACGATGATGTCTCTGAGGAAGCACTGCTGTATTTTACCTTCATTAACATTAATCATTTATTAATGATTATTTGCTTTGCTATTCTTAGGCTTCCAAGGACTATATTGGTATGGCTGTGAAAGATGGTCACCTCACTTGTGTCTATAACCTGGGAGACGGCGATGTAGAAATAAATGCGCAGCCATTGGTGACTCAAAGTGAAACTGAGGAAGCCATTATGGATCAAGTTAAGTTTGAAAGGTATGAGATCCACAGTGCACAACAGCCTTTTCCAAAACCTGCTAAGAACATCTTTTATTAGTGTGATGTGATATTTTGCCTGTCTGTTTTGGTTTTAGGATTTACCAGTTTGCAAAGCTGAATTACATCAAAGCAGCAACATCACTTCCTCGAGCACATGGAAGCTCTTTGAATGCACACAGCGAAGGCAGTGACACTCTCTTAAATCTTGATCCCAGCACTGTTGTCTTTTATGTTGGAGGATACCCACCAGATTTTAGGGTACAAAGAGTTGCTTAGTCTTTTAAAGAGATTTCTGTGTTAATCATTCTGTTGTTCTTACAAGTAAAGGTTGGAACTAGCAGTGTTTCAAAGGCTATGTAAAAGTTTATCCATGTCAGTAGGAATAGACAGGGTGCAAGGAGATGCGGCTTCCTACAGAAGCTGCCTGGCTTATAGTATGCTAGGACTCAAAGGAGGGAGCATGATGGTATTTCATCTGCTGAGGACAGCATGAAACCTGTCCAGCCCTGCTAAGTACTATTCCCAATCCATCCATATGGCTCTGCTTTAAGTTATGCTGCGGTACTCCTGGGGTGGTATCAGATGGTTTGGATATTATGCACAAAGATATAACAATTTTATGATATTCTGTGTCATTAATATTTGCAGTAAGTCTTAGCAGTTACATGTCAATGTAAAATTTTGTCAGCTGATGTTGATGGAATGCTTTTCATGACATTATTTTGCAGCCTCCACGTAACCTAGACTATCCTCATTATGAAGGCTGCATTGAATTAGACAACCTAAATGAGCATATTATCAGCCTTTACAACTTCAAGAGGACGTTTAATCTCAATACCACTGAAGTGCAACCCTGCAGAAGGTATGATATAAACACAGAAGTGTTAAACACTTCTGTGATTTTATCATGATGAATTTCTTGTCTTTTCATATCCAGAAGAATAACCATTGTGGCTACACTGGTGATTTTTTTCTAACCCTTGGTCATTACTACATTTCTTAGAGAAAATCCTCAGTGTTGGCATGATTCACGTCTATGGCAATCTCAGTCCACTGGCCAACAATTTAAATGTTACGATACCCAGACACAATTCATGGACTAATGTATTCAGTTCCTTTATAAAGTAAATATTACATTTAGTGCAAAAATGTCAGCCTCTAGTGATTTCCTCTCAAGACCATATGTGAATCCAATAGAAGCCAGTGGAAGGTTTTCTCTTCAGTTGGATTAGATCAGAATTTGGCCCTATTAGCAGCCCTGTACCAAACGCTCTAACTTAAGCTTTTTTAAAAATATAATGACAGTAAGTCCATGTGGTAATAGTTTTTGCTCTCATATATTCACATCTGTGACATTGAATTATTACAGGTATAAAGAAGAGACTGACCAAAGCTATTTTGAAGGCACTGGTTATGCCAGTGTCACACTGAAAGAATCAAATAACCACAGCCAAGTACGCTATGAGCAGACAATTGAGACTACTGCAGATGAAGGCATTGTGTTTTTTGCAGCAAATGGGGTAAATCATGGAATGCTTCTGTCTGTTTTGTGGTCCAAAAACATTTTTAAAAACTTTGCTTACTCAAGAACATGTTAGATGTAGTAATAACTGTAAGGAAATTTCTTAAAAGTGTCAATTTTGTCCATGTGGTAGATTAGTAGATTCTGCTGTATGTTTAATGTCATGTGGTTTAGTTTTAGGTAGTCGTGCGAGGAGCAGGGAGCTGGACTCAATTATCCTTCCAACTCGAGATATTCTATGATTCTGTAATGGCTACTGAATACTCACTTTGTCAAGGCTGAGGAAAAAATCATTCCAAGTAGCTCCTCCATTAAGCTATGCAGAGAATTCAGAACTGGGGGCAGGCAGGGAGGATATAATTTGAATCAAACCAATTTTGAAATACTGAAATCCTCCAAAAGTGGAAGTGCATTCTTCCCAAATCTAGATATGGGTGATAACAGAGTAAGGAAGAATTTAAAAGTGATGTGGTGACTTATACCTGTAAAGGTGCTCAAAACACCAGTGATACTACTTATCTAATAATATTGTAGGTATGTTTGCAATCACTGTGACATGCTCTGGATAATTTCTCAATGCTGTAAAACATCAGTAGACATCTTGAAATGACAAAAAGTCCCCTAGAGATTTGGAGAATACATCTGGAGCTGATACCAGATCTGTTTATAACAGTTTAAAGTAATTATGGTTGTTATTATTGTAAGTTTTACTCTGCTTTGTGTTATCTTTTCCCCCAAAAGCTTTATTGAAACAACTAGATAGCTTCATTAAAATTATTCACATGACAGTGAAATATATATGAAATGTTGGCAGTTTAATTGTGCTGATGTTTTTTTTTTTTTTTTACTGCAGGACCAGTTCATCAGTGTGCTCATTAAAGATGGACATACAGTTTTTAGATATAAAGTTGGCTCTGAGCCTCCAAAAGAGATAGAAACCAGTGGAACTGTAAATGACGGAACATATAAACAAGTATGTCATTTTAAACAATCAAGTGATCATTATTTGTAAAAACACACATTAGCTGAAACTAAACATCTTGTTGTAAAGTTTAGTTGTGAAGTTTTCATTTTGTGTTGAGGGGATCAAGCTGTTGGGGATTAGTTTGGACATGTGAAAATTAATCTTTCTACTGTTGTGCTTTCCTGTAAACAAGTTCAGTTTTAACAGAAAAACCACGAAAGAAAAAAACTCTTTGACGGACCTTTGCTTTATTTAGAGAGAGCTGTGTACATTGCAATTATTGACATTATTTTAATACTTTGATTAGTGGTTTTACCACCTAAGGGTTTATTTCTTCAGGCCAGGCTGATCTTTACAGACATTACTTTCTGTAGTCTTTTTGTTGTTGCTTGTCTACTTAGCTTCACTCCGGTTGTTTTGTAGCACTACTAGAGTGAAATCGTAAAGATATTGTTAAAACCTTTGCTTACAATGTTGATTCATTCTCCCTTTTCCCCTTACTACATCTCCAGCTGAATAGTGTAGGTCACAGGGTCTGCTGGAGGGAGCAGCTGACTGACCTGGCCTTTGTATCAGGCAGCAGCTCCTGAATCTTCAACTGCAAATAGAAGGCAATATCTGAATGTTAGGTGCAGTGTATTTTTAGGGTAATCTTCCCGAGGAAAATAAAATCTCACCTTGTGTTTGGATAGTAGAGCATTTTCCTTAGGCATTCACTTTGGCTAAATGCCCAAATTTCGCAAAGTACCTTTGAATTACTGCAATTATTCTGTATTTAAGGCACCAGTAAACCAGAGGAGGGGAAAAAACCTCACATTGCATCCTGCTCTGTGGGAGTACTTTTAATCTGCCAAATTATTTTTGTTTCTGGTAAATGAAGTCATTCTCATTATTCGCCTATTTCAGATTCATTTGGTGCTTGTCCGAAGTAAGAATACTGTTCATGTCAGTCCTGATATTAAAGCCAACATAGAAGTCTTCCCTTTCACTAAGTATTACCTAGGTGGAATTCCACCTTCTCTACGGGAACGGTGAGTAACTATAAAAAGACTGTGATACAAAGGCTTTGTATGGAAACTCCATCTAAACTCTTTCCTTAGGCAATTTCTTTCACACTCTGTATTGGGTATCTTATGTGATATGAAAATAACCAGTGTATAATACATGATCATAATCTGTGATCTTTGTCTAATGGTGGGATCTTTGTTGGACTGTATCCTGAAGATTGGGTTTGATCAGCATGAAGTATGTTCGTGCAAGACAGATTGCTCTTTGTTCTGTTTTTCTATTTCTTATATTGTCAGTATTTACAGGCTACTGTACTGGTGTGTGCTTTGAAATACCAGGCTACTGAACTCTTTTTCCTTCTGCTCCCTGAATCCAGCTTTAATATATCCACACCTCCATTCCGGGGCTGCATGAAGAATGTGAAAAACCCTAACACTGCGTCTGTTAGTTTTGACGAGACTGTTGGTGTCAGCAAGAAATGTTCAGATGACTGGAAGGTAACTAACAAAGTTCCTTAAAAACTTCTGCTAGAGTTCACAGAGTCTGGTTTGTCTATAAATCCTGGACTAGACCACTATGTTTTACTTAGGTCAAAAATTATATTTGGTTAACATGTGATGGTAATAAAAGAACCTGGGCTTGGTATGAAGATATGGAAGAAAGGAGACCCCACTCCTACTGTGATAGCTTGCTCCAGCACATAGTCCACCCTCTTAATTAATACTGTGTACAATTAAGAATGCATATTTACCATGTAAACTTCTTGGCTTTCAGTTGCTGTTATTGATTAGGCCAGAATACTTAGTTGCTTAATACTGCTCAGGATCTTTCTTCTTGCCAAGGTGCTTACACTTCCTAATTAAATGACCTCTCAACCTTTTTTCTTGAAAGAGCTAAGCAGACTCTACTTCCACCGAAGTCTCTCATTGTAAGGCTATTTCTCCACTCATCTGATTGTTGTATAATTATTTTCTGTACATCCTTCAGTTTTGCCACGTTCTTTTTAAAATGGGACAATGTGATGTTTCAGTGTTGGCTTAACCAGTGCTGCATAGAGAGATGAAAACTACCCTTCTGCTTCTACTTACTGCCACTTACATGGTGCATGATCCCATTTGCCCTTTTTACTACTGAAAGTTTGTGCTCATTTACTTTCGGTTTGTGGCATCTAAACTTTTCACAGAGCAATTTCTTTGCAGGCCATTTCCCTATGCAGAGGGTCTGACCTTCATTCTCTGTCTGTGTCTGTATAACTTCTCATGTATTAAAATGTGTTGTGTTCAAAAAGGCCCAGGTATATTCTGTCCTGTGACTCAGTTTCAAGTTATGTAGCTCATTTGCACAGCTCTGTACTTATGAACCATTCCTCCAGCTGCTCACTTTTCTGTCCCCAAATGTGAAAACTTTCAAAGCGATCACATCAATGCGAAGAGTAGCTAGAGACGAACAGCTCGTTATACTCAGCAAGCCTCATCTCCCTTTAGAGTTTCTCAGATCATAGTTAATGCTGGTGGAACCAATTCAGTCAGTCTGTTCTGTCCTGAAGTAATTGTACTTGCAGTTTGCCTTGTGCTTGGTTTTGACTGGAGTTGGTCACGATTATGTTGAGTAGGGCAGTTGTTGTCCCCTGTTGCCATTTCTTCTGATTAAAAGGAAAATCACTGAAAGCATTATTACCTCTCTTTCAGCTCATCAGATCTGCAGCTTTCTCCGAGAAGGGAACACTGAGCCTGAATGCGGAGCATTTCCCATTTCCCAAGGATTTCCAAGTTAGCTTTGGCTTTCAGACCATGGCATCAACTGGAACACTCCTAAGTTACAATCAATGGGTATGAAACATGTTCAGCTTAGAATATGTGATTGGTTTTATATCTAGTTCAGTCGTGTCTCTTTGTGACTGTGTCGGTTTGGCATGTTTGTGTCAGAAGTCTCATGTAGATTCCTGTTATTTTAAGGCAAGAAATGGCTATTATAATAACTTTTTGAGCATGGCATCTTGCATGTCATAGGCCAGAGAAACTCATCCTGGCATTTTCTTCACTCAAGCAACAAGTAGTTTGACAACTAACTGAGCTTTGAACTTGAGCCTTCTGCAGAGTAGCTTAGGTACCGTAACACCACCAGTCCCAGTAAGATAACTGTTGCCTAATACAGTTGGCTGGAAATTTTCTCAGGAAAAACTGGCATTCTGCTCACGCAGAACTGTTGCCATGATCAAATATGCAGATAAAAGTGGTTGATTTTGGCTATGCTCCCTCAGAAAGCAGGGAGGTTCAAGCAGAACCTTATTCTTGCTGGCTGGAGGAGTCAAGCAGTGAGTGCACGCCAGGCATTTGCGAAGTGGAGAAGTGAATCCTCTGCTTTTTGTAAAAATAATTTGAACAAGTATTTTAAATAACTATTTGGTGTGCAGAGTGCAGAGGTATTTTAAATCCGGAACTATGCTAATTGTGCAGAACTGGGCATAATATCTGGTGCTAGATGACTGAGAAATGCAGTTTTAGTGTAGGAAAATTTCTTTCCCACAAGAGACCACTGAGAACTGTATTAATGGCAATATCAATGAGAACTAAAGGCACTGATCATTTTGTGGGATTCTTTTATAGCCTAATATTCTTACCATCTTTCTGAGACCTGGCTTTGTAATAGCAAAGATGGGAGAGAAGGAAATAGAACTGGAAAAGAAATATGAAGATGGGTCAATGCATTATGTGACAGTAATAAAAACAGGTAACAGGTGAGTCCAGTTCTCTATCTGATTCTTTTATGTTGTGGTTGGAGAAAGAAGATTAAACTTTTTGTGTGACTTTTTTTTGGGTACACAGCTAAAAGTGGCCTCTGCTAGCAAAGGATACAGAAATAATGAAGCAAAAGGAGACTTTTGGTCTATGAATGTGCATGTCGGTACCTGTGATGTTTCAGCTGTACATCGCTATGCATGTCTTTTATAGATTGTGTGAGTTTTGACTGCTTGTCAAGCTGGAGCTTTGGAGCTCTTCCCCTTCCTAGAGCCTTTACATATGTCACTGTAACATTAGGTGGTTAAAGGCCCAGGGAAGAAGCTAGTATTGTATCTGTTTTTTCAATAATGATCTGTTATGTAGATATCAGAAGAGACAATTTACTGAAAAGCTCCTAAATCATACTGATTTCTGCAGAACACATAAAATGACATGTGTTAGTTAAAGTGGAAAGTTTTGAATGATTGGCCATAACTTCAGGTAATTATAACTTAATATTATCTGTACTAGCTGTTGCTAACATGTCAAGTGCACCATTTTGACACAAAGGATGAAATCCTGTCCCATAGTCGTCAATGAGAGTTTTTTCATTAATTTCAATTGGACCAGGATTTCACTATAGGACTGAAGTACTAGCTTCAACACTTGCTCGATACCTACTACCGAACAGCAGAGCAATTTCATAGCAGTCAATGAGCGCATACTGAAAAAATCCCAGAAGTAAGCTAATGAAGCTCTAGCATAATTACAATATAACAAGAAAACACATCTGTCAAATGGTTCTTTTTTTATACATATATTTCATTTAGTTCATAACTATTTCTTTAGATTTCATGCTTATTTTTATTCACTTTGTTTCAGAGTAAGCCTGCTGGTTGATGATAAGTCAGTATTAGCATCAGTTGACTCTCCAGAAGCAAGGGCATTAACCAAACCTATAGAATTTGGTGGAGATAATTTTGAAGGTTGCATCTCAAACGTCTTTATAGAAAGGTATTTGGCCTAGAAAGATTTTAGTTTAATGCATTGTGGCCTGTTTTCCTTCTTTAATCATGTTAAAATCACTTTTTGCTAAATTGTTCTTCTTCTACATGCGTGAAGCCTCCATGAATGCATAACTTTGCTGCCCCACAATATTCTTTTATTCAGGCAGATTATGCATGGTATCAAGTTGTAAGTAAATCTGCTGTTCAGATGTAATGGAATTTTAGTCTGAATCATACCTGTTTAGCAGTCTTTTAATCAAGGAATGAACTCAACATAGTGAATTGGAAGTATCTCAACAAGGCATCCAAAAAGATCTGCTAGATTGTATCATAGCTATGCAGGGAGCCAGGACATGAAATAAGCAAAGCTTACTGGCACAACCAAAACAGTTACACGAACAAATAAGAACATATGTATAAAAATCAAGTGCCTGATTTATGTTGTCTCTGTTTTTCACATGTGTTTTTCTGGTTATTAGAGACATCTTGCAGGCAGAATTTAGGAGAAAAATTAGGCAAAAACATGTTCTTTAAAGAAAAGTACTCCTTGAGTCACAAGTGATGTCCCAGTGGGCTTTGTTTTAGCTAAGTTTTGATGAATGTTTATACATGTGTAGAGTTTACAAAAAATAGTGTATTTTGATTTGATTATCATAGAATCACAGAATGGTTTGGGTTGGAAGGGACCTTTAAAGAACATCTAGTCCAACCCCCCTGCCACGGGCAGGGACATCTTTCACTAGATCAGGTTGCTCAATTATATCTTCATTTAAAGCACTGCAAGACAATGAGATAACTGGTATATTAGCCTCCCCGTCAGAAGCCAAATTTGGAAAATTGCTTTTAGAACAAAAATAGATGGAGAATTAATATTGTAGCTAGTCTGATCAAGCAAATGGAGAACTGGACCGGAACTGAAGAAGCTCAGGTTCTGCTCCCAACTCTGCCACTCTTCTCATAGAAGACCACAGGCAAGCAGCTTCTTTGCTTTTTCAAGTTGCAAAGTGCTTTGTAATTTACTGGTTAGAGATGCTGTGTACAACTTACAAAATGATAGTATTACTTAATATTATTCTTTATACACACAAGAAATTGGTTTTGACAGTCTTTCTGATAATTTGGCTATAATGCTAAAGCTACATATTAAGTTGTGATGGGCTTTGCCCCTTGACAAATCTCATTAGAACATCTTCTTTTAGGAGAGAGTGAATCATTGAGTTAGCAGGACCTGATGTTGCCATTTTTTCTTGATCTGCCACTGGTTATGCATAATTAACCAGAAAAGTTTTGTAGTCTGATCCAGAAATCTTATTCAATCAAGGCTGCTGTCATTTGTCCCCCTTTTTTTCAATGGCAATATTTGTTTGTTTTTTAAAAATAGATAGCTTTTAGCAAAAAGTACTTTGTTTAGAAGAGATGAGAACAGAACATCAGAGTTTTTTCCATAGCCAAAAAGAAATGGGCAGAACCAGGACAAATATGAATACTTTTTACAGCATTGAACCTACATTTTTCATCGAAAAATGAAAACTGGTACTTTAACATCAGGTCACTGGGAAACCTATTTTGTAGAGAACACAGTTTTACAGTATGTTGTTGGTTACGCTAAAGAAAAGGAATGCTGTGCCACAGCACTTACTGCTTTCTTCACTGTAGGGCAGGTCAGTTGCCTGAGGTTCAAAATCTCATTAAATATACTGCAAAGACTGGTGTATCCCTTGGAGCTTGCCGCAAATATGAGAACCTTGAACCACTGCTGCTGAAAGAATTTAAAAATCCCCTCAGGTTTAAGATGCTCAAGGTATGCTTATTTTTACTGTCATCTTTGCTCCATATTGATGCCAAGGCTTTCTCTGCACAGCCATGGTTGGTAGAACTGAGATTCAGATGTTTTTATTTTCCTTCCATCTCACATCTGAAGCAAGCTCTTTCTGTGTTGAAGTTCCATGCTCAACCTATACCTGTCCAGAATGACAATAGCTTCTCTGTCATTTAGAGAAGGCTGTTGACTGCCTCAGGTGGGACCTCTTAAATGTGTAGATTGAAATGTTTTCTTTCATGTTCATGCATAGTAAATGTTTCAATTCTGTCTTACAGGTACAGAATGAAAAATACCTTGATTATTTGAAAGCTGCTAATGTGCAAAACCAGCAAAACCTTACTTTATCAGCTCAGTTAAATGTCAGCAGTGAAGCATATCTCCTTGGAAACACACCCAACAGTTTCATATCCTACATGTTTTCTCCACCATCACCTACAGACAGGTAAAACAAATGTTCTCTGTTCTCCTCCTAATACTTGAACTGTCAAAGCTGCTTGACTCTTTGGGTGCAAAGAGCTAGGATTTTCTTCTTGCTTATGTCTTGCGGGATAACAGAAGAGTGGTTCTAAGGGTTCAGACATTTTTTTTCTTTGCTAACATTTACCCAAACTGAGTAGTTTGACTTGGATGTGGTGGACAATTACAGTGCGTATTGATGCCAAGTCCTAAGCCTGAATATGTGAGCTTTCATTCACATTCAGAAATGCAGCTATTCTGCATTTCACAAATGGAGTTTCACTGGTGTTTTTCTAGAGAACAGAAAGAATACAACTAAGAAAATTGACCTATATTTGAATATGCTTACTTTCCACTACAGGTTACATTTTTCTGTAGATGTACGGACTCGATCATCAAGAGGATTAATAGTTTTCATGGAGGAAAACTCTGAGGACTCTTATATGGCTCTCCACATTTCAAAAGGACGTTTTGTCTTTTCACTTGGCTCTGGAGGAAAACTAATCAAAATCAAAACCAGTATTAAATACAATGATGGGCAATGGCACACTGTAAGTAGTATAGCACAGGAACCGTGGTGAAACCACAACTAGCATTCAGCAGGCACAGCCTACTGAATTTTTAAGTTATTAGAAATTTGATTTTGGTCATCTGAAGTTAATTCCTATGCGTGAAAGTTCATGTGCTTGACAGGTCTCTGTTACGAGAGAGCTTATAGAGACTGATGGTCCCAGCATGTTATTTTAAGTTTAACTATTTCAACAATATGGTGTTTAAGTTAAAGAAAAAAAATCTCCAGTGGCTTTCATTGGCCTTGGGGTTTTTCATTCTATTACGTTTGCACCCTGCAAAGGTGGTCTTCAGCACAGATGGGAAGAATGTCCGCCTTGTTGTTGATGGTCTAAGGGCCCAGCACGGAAGATTAGCAACAAATTCTGCCATCAGCATTAAGCCACCAATCTATGTGGGAGGGCTGCCATCACTGAAAAGACAGGTAAATAATTGAAACATTCACCCACACACACTCCCCATGCTGCCCTAATTACATGCAAAAGTGTTAATATGCAGGATTTCCGTGTTGACAGGGTTTGGGGGATATTTCCAAACACCGTGTGAGCACCATCTGTGACTGGTATTTGCAGTTGTTCATTACAGATCTTTTTCCTCACCTGTTCACACAGCTCTCAGCTGGACCCATATTTTCAACGTGTGTTGCTGAGACACTGATGACAACCATGTACTGTTTTCATTTCTATTCTTTAAAAAATAGAAAAGACCAAAATCACATTTGTAATTCCAGGAATACCATCCTCCCACAGAATATTTACCTCAGTGGACTAAGTGATAATCTGTAGAGAAGCAAAAGAATCCTTCTCATTAAGGAATTACAAATGTAGAACTGGATTTTAATCTGAAATATGTGTGGTTCCTATTACTTTAAAAATAGGACAGTTAATGATGCAGGGCATTTTATAAAATCAGATTTAAATAAACAGCCTCTTAGGAAGGGAAGGGTGTACCTGAGATTTCACAACTCCCATTGCATTGTCTTTTTGACACGTCATTGTAGTATCTATTCTGCAAGCAGGAATTATTTTAACTCAAAATCAACTGTTACTTTCATGTAAGCTCTTTTTTTAAATTTTGAAATACCTTTTCACTGCATCAGAGATGGGTTTTAGGTGCCTTTAATGCCAGTTGGCTTTCTGTAATCTAACAGTACAAAAGAACTAATGGGTATTCTTACTAAAAAAATTGCCATCATGCTTTAGTATTCGTGTTTTGACATATGCTTTCAGGATATACCAATGAACAGTTTCAAGGGTTGCCTGAGGAATTTTAAGATGAATGGAGAAGTCATGAATGCACCTCAGCAAAAAAATGGTGTACTTCCATGTCTTGATGCTCCCATGGACACGGGGATTTATTTCTTTAATGAAGGAGGATATATCACCATTGGTAAGCTGCGTAGAGATTATGGTATATGGAGTTATATCTTAAGTGTGTTTGTGTAAGGATTTTTTTATTTATTTTTTACGTGGTTTTCCAGTTATCTCCTCCTATGATCATTCCTCTACCCACTGCTTAATTCTCCACAGGTAATTTGCTGATGGGCTTGGATTTTAGGATTGTATTTACCATTCGCCCAAGGACTTCAGCAGGTATACTCCTCCATGCTGGAAGCAAGCAAGACAACTACTTGACTATTTACATGGAAGGAGGAAAGGTTAAGTACAGTCTGTGTTTCCATTTCAGCTGCATTGCCCTCATTCCACAGGGGGAATTCTGACCTTGAACTCTGGACTTACGTGTTACAACATTTGCCTATGGGTGTAACGTTAAACAACTTCCTCAAGAGTTGTTTAAAACCATGGCATGGAAAATTGAGCATTTAACCTGTCTCTTCCTCAGAGTTGTTTAAAACCATCACACGGAAAATTGAGCTTCCATTGTGTGCATGCTAGCTTGCACATGCTTTCTTCACAGTGGTCAGCAGTAGGGCACAGTCTTAATTTTCTCAGGCTTCTGAGCCTTTGCAAAAACCCACTGGGGTTTTGGCCAGAGGCTACAGAACTCCATGGCTTATTCCCACCCCTAGGTCCGTCACCATGTGGCTGTACTGATGCAGCTCTGTAACTACGTCCATTATAGAACTTGAGCAGTCTTGCTTTTTGTTAGCATCTTCTCCTCTAGTGGATGGGTGTGTCATGGTGGTGATTGTTATCACTGTTGCTTTTTCATAACGGAACAGCTTCAGAACATGAATCTTGGACTACAAAACTATTGTGGTTGCTGCTGGAGAGACATCAAATAAAAAGATGTCAGTGCTCCACAGAACCTTCTGTCTCATGGCATGGTTTAAACCAGCATGAGTCTACCTAACTTCAGAAAGCCCAGCTTTCCTCTTCTCTTCCCAAATTAGGGAACTTGTTATTATTTATCTTTTTGTCGTCAGTTAGTTTCCCCCAGATCACTGATCTGGTTCAAGACACATCTGGTACATGGAAGCAGGGGCGTCAACAGCTGGGGACTCCTTAAGGGCAAGCTTGACCACTTTTTTCAGCAGTAACTTAGATTCATGCTGGCTGTCAGTGTGGGCAGGGTGCAACAGGAAGGAATAAAGGGCTAATGGGACACCATCAATCAGCCTGATAGGAAGTGGACTCAGCACATTCAGTTACCTGACCATTACCAAGTTTGTTGTAACTATCACACCAAAAAAAAGTTTGAAAGGAAGATGTTGAAAAAAATTAATGCACTTGCAAAGAATGAGAAGCAAGATGTGACAAAGCACAAGCAGGTGCTTGTTCAAAATGTCATTGTAAATGGCCAGGCTGCAAGCTTCGTGAATTACGAGTAGTCCAAAATTGTGTGAAAGGCCAGAGAAATATATTGCAGAGATTGTCTCAGGAGATGCCAAGCATGTAGATGACTGCTTTGGGAAAGGAAAGGAAGGCCTAGTAGGAAAGCCCTTGTCTCAGAGAGATTATGTCAAAAGAATTAACATAATTTTGTAAGGTTGAGAGCGAGAGACAAAGGCATGTATTTATGCTTGTAAAATTTGTCAAATATCCTCTCCTGGGATTCTATTAGGGAAATTTACTTTCCTCTTGGAGAGGATAATTTCTGAAATATGTATACAATGACTGTGACTCTTAAAACTAGGTGAAACCGAGCCATCACAAGTTCAGTAAATTACTTTAAGTACTGTATTTTTCTGTTGCTCTTTTCTTTGCCACAATAACTTAAAAGATAAGTTTTTCACAGGTCATTGCTGCTGGAAATAGTGGTGCTGGAGAATTCCAGATATCAGTCACACCTGAGCAACCTCTGTCTAATGGACGGTGGCATACTATTGCAGGTACATTGCATCATACCAGTTCTTCTGAAACTTTGAAAGGGTGGTGGGCACAGAGCATTGCAGTTCAGATTTTTATTAATCATTTCACTTCTGTTTATTCTGAGAATACTCTTTAAAACAATATCTGTGTCTTGTGTTAATTCAAGGCTTTATATAAGACAGGGGTTTTGGGCTGCATTTAGCTCCAGAGTACCTAGATGTGTCAATCTGAATTAAAATAAAATCTATTTTTCCTACGAGTTAAATTTCAAGACAGATGCCATATCTAGTTGATTCTTTAATAGGGTTGAGAAAGAGTACTCATTTACCTGCTTCTTTGCAGTCTCTCAGAAGGAGAACACAGTGCAGCTAGAGGTGGGCACACAGAGTAACTATGTCACTGGACTTCCACCCTCTCCTCCTAGACATGTTCACCAGCCACTCTACTTCGGCAAAATTCCAGGTAATATTATTGCTTCTTATTTTTTCATTTATCTACTGGCTTTTTTTGTTTCCAAAACAAAGGTCCCATTCATGCATGTAGCCCTATATCATTCCCCCTCTTTTGATAGCCTTGCAGTAGTTAATGTTCTTTAAAATCATACTCATTTTATTAACTTGATCTTTCTACCTTGTTTTTTGTAGCAAATTTGGACACACTGTGGCTTCCAGTTAAAGACCCATTTTTTGGTTGTCTTCGGAATATTAATATCAATGGCAAACATGTCTCGACCAGGAGAATTTCAGAGGTTCATGGTGCAGTGAGCTTGCACGGGTGCCCAGCGAAGTAACTTTGCCGTTACGGTACATGTACACACATCAAGTTGGGCCTGCTGAAGTACTGTGTGAATTCAGGCAACATGGGTGCCCCTTTTGCTGATCACTGTGTCACTGTCATCAGGCTGGTTATTCAGAACAGCTGGTGAGCAAATGCATCCTCTGGATGTGGACTGCACCAAAGCAAATTAAAAGCATTTGCTTTGATAAACTCCCTTTTAAATGTTATTGATTTCCAAGGTAATCCGTTGTGCCTTTTGAAATATATGCAGAAAATAAAATTGTATATACCCTACTGGGCCAAATTCTGCTCTCACCCACAACAGCATAGACTTGAATAACTCCAGTGTCTTAATTTTGGAAATTTGCCTTAATGCTGGTCATCTTGAGAGCAAATTTGATCCACTAATATAAAGAATTTTATAAAAATATAAATCTCTTTGGATTGATGTTTATACAGAAATGTACATTAATGTTAAAAGTAATAATAATAATAATATAAATGGAGTTTGAAGCACTTTAAGGAGTGAAACTCTGGGAGTTTGTTACAATGCTAGGAATTCTGGGGCCAAATAAATGCAGTATGTTCTTAAAATCATCCATTTTCTTGTTTGGTTATTTTAACCTGGTGTTTCTTTTTTGTGCTTTTTACAGGCTGCTAAATCCTGCTTGCTTTATGCAAATATTTCTGTAGCTTTAAGAAGCTGATTTGCCTGAATAAGCAGGACTCCATAATTTCTGCTTATTAGAATTTGGTTATATAAAAACCTCAGAAAGAGAGTAATTTTTCTTGTACTCTTCAGAGCCAGAAAGTCTCCTCCATAGGTTTTTTGGTTTTTTTTTTTTTCCTGATTAAATCAAGACAAGTTATATTAGGAACAGCAGTTGCACCTGCTACAGTTATGTAGCATGAACTGCAGGACTAAACCAGCAAAACTGTTTTCTTTGACATTCAAATCTTTCCTTTGTACCTGATCACAACCCACGGTGGAGGACAGGCGACCCAGCTTGCTTTAATCTTCTGAATACAGGGCTGGACTGAATAGACTTGGCATGGCTTCTTCTTCCACTATCATTCAGAAGCAGCATTTTGATAGTTACTTTTTTTTTTTTTTTTCAATTCCCTGATGCCAACCCTCTTTTGCAAAATTAAAACAATTTCTAAGGCTGGTCCTAGGCGGGAGTAGACAGGATGCAAACAAACCCTCTCCCACCTAATGCAATGTTTGTTTGCTCCCACCTTCCACTGCCTTCTTGCTCAAGATGCAGCAGCGTGTCCTCAGTGTGTTTGGAATGAGGTGCTAGCTGGATTAATAGAAGAAGATGCCAGACCAATAGCCCTTACGGCTTTGGTCATTAATCCCTTATCAAATTTTTGCAGCTTTGCAGGTTCTTTGCAGCTTTGCAGGGTGGCAAAAGTGTCAGAAAGCTGTTCACACCAAATCCTGCGTTGTTTTTTCTTTTATGGCAACTCTGCTACAGGCAAATCTATGTCCATGCAGAGTCTTCTTAGCTGTAGAACTAGTTTTGGAACGAATGGGATGCAGTGAAAGCATGCCAGGGTTGAGGCCTCTGAAGGAGCAGAGGATTGGCACGTAATGGCAGAGCCCTCTCTCTGGAGATGCTCTGCAGAAACAACTTCTCCTGTATGGCTGCCTGCCACATGGGACAGAAACACCCTTCAGCCTGGAGGTGGTGGGGTTTGGAAATCATCTTTTCAGATAGCAACAACTGAATCCTTTCTATGCATAAAGCTCCTTGCCTTTGCAGTAGATTGTCAAATATTCCAGTGACCAAAACTGTGGAAATACTCAGTTGATTTACCAGCCTTCGTTGGCACTGAAAACTTCCACAAGGAAAAAGGAAGAACAGTTAAACTTTATCAAGCAATTCTCAAGTAACATTTCATATTTCATGCCCACCAGACTGCTCTCTGAAGCAGATTTTCCCTAGTCACAAAAAAGCTTTTCCTTCTTTCCTTTCCCCCTTAGGAAGAGCAAACATGGCAATGATTTTTGCATCACAACCCAGAGCCAGTCCTGGCTTTCAATTCCCTTCCATCTGATTTTATTTTATCAGAAGTAGTTTTAATGCTTACAAGAAGAAATGAAAAATGTATAAAGACTTGAGTAAATCTAAGTTATAATGATTAGTAAGTATTAATTCCAGTACAATCCTAATGCATAACAAAAAAGTAGAAAAGTCTCTCTGGTTTTTAAGGTTCTTGATTGTTGGTGTGTGTCCCCCCACCAGTTTCTTCAGGCGTATTGCTTCCATAGAGTCAGGCTGTCACACATTGTTGGGACAATCAATAAAAGCCAGCTAGAGTTTCAGGTTTTGTACTTTAACATAGTTAAATCTATATCAGGCTGATAAACACTTAGTAAGAAGCTTTTTGATCCTGAAGAGCCAGTGGATAATCTTTACATGAAGAAAGAAGTTGTCCTGTTTAGATTAGTCTGATGAAGAATTCTTATTATTGAAGAAATCCACATGGACACTGAACTGTATTTCATGCATTGTCTGTTCTGTGCTTAGAATATTCTGAATTTTCTCACATGGGAAACATCTTCTGGAAAACAGGAGCCTGAATTTTCAAGCATTTCAAGTCATGAATGGTAGATATAATTTCAATTGTAAAGATTCCTTCTCTTCAGGTTCACCAGAAAAGATCTTTGTTAAAGTTAAAATAAACAATTGCCCCAATACATTTTATAGCAGACCAGAAGTGACTAAATCTTTTAGTAAGATGAAATGTTATGTGAATAAATAGCAATGCGAGCCTTGGGTAAACACCGTGTCATGGTTTTTTTTATTGTTTTAAGTGATACTTCCAAGGCTTTCATCATCCGAGTGTTGCCATTTGACAGTAACTTCGACGGATTATTTACCTCCTTTGTCTGTAACATTTCAGGTTGCTCGCCTTATCTATCAATTTCCATGTTAGAACAAAAGTAAATAACTCCCACAGGAGAGTCTTTCCCTGCATTTTTTTATTCTCTAGTCATCTTTACTATTTGCTATTCAAGCCTTTAAGTAATACTAATATTTTCAGTGGTAGAAAAATCTCAACTCCAGTCATCCTTTCTAAGCCTGCATTATTACTCATAGCTTGTGTTCAAGGGTACAAAGGTATTACAGCTTGCATTTGGCTTTGTTCCCCTTAAAATTAGAAGTAATAACCAAAGAAATGCATATGTTAATGTCTGCTGGCAAGATTTTGCTATACGGTTTGTACCTCTTGAAATTAAAGTTTCTGAGGAAAGTTTTGAAAAGTTTAATGAAAAATGATCTAATATAGTGTTCAATACACTGAGAGTGCATGGCTAAAAACCCACGCTCTTTAACAGTGTGTTTAGATTGCCATAATGGCTCATCTGAATCCCAAATCAATTACATAAGGAGGGCAGAAGATTTCCTCTCCAGACTAAACCATATTGGTATTGCTAGCGCCAAATCTCTTTCTTGTGCATATAAGTATCCAGGGCCAAGGGGTTCTCCTCCAGTAAATTTGGATTAGATTTAATAGGATCATGTTATCTGAGGTGGATGACACCAAGGTCTGTGAGTTCCATTTATTACAACTACAAAACACAGCCAGATTAAGGGGAGCTGAAAGACAGTTAGGAAGCCTAACACTGAGAACTGCAGGCAAATAAAATGAAATAGATCACAGGGCACTGTAAAAAGAAATATACATTCACTGTAGAAAAAATCACATATATGCAAGGAAAACATTTTTCCTTTTCACTGCTTGTAAACAATACTGTAACTTAAGTTTCTAAAAACAAAGGCTTCCAAGTAAAACTTCTTAACAGTCTTCCTGTATCTGAGCTTGAAGATCTATGCTTTTGTTACTGTAAAGATTTCATGTAAAGTCCAGAGCCTTTTACTTCTATCAGCAGCAAAATGAATTGGGCAAGTTAACTTTCTCCGGTTTCATAACCACTTGTTTGGAGTCACCTGTAAGCCATTTCATTTTATCCCTCCCTCCTGATAGTAGCTTTGCCTCTTCTGGAGTCCTCTGTGAATTATTTTGGGTTTTTTCTCCCCTCTGTTTCCTTTCTGCTCCTCATAAAATAGCCTGGAAAATGCAGTCTTACTGAAAAGGCTGTAAATGCATTATGGCTTTGTAATGACCTCTTGCCATGCTTTTTGCCTCCTACCATTCTCTTTGTGGTTTCCTCATTTAAAAAAACTTCTGCATCTTTCTCCAGTGATGCAAGGAAATTCAGGGCACAATGGTCCAGTCTTCTGTACATCTGTCTGTATTTTCTAAAAATACATTAAATGGATGCCCCTGGCAAAAGGAACTACTTTATGTTAAAGGAGATAGTGCCATAATACAATTTTATAGCTTCACTGAAGGCATTAAGACTGCAAGGCATAAGCATAAACCACCTTTGTGCAGCTGGCCCAGACATCTCAGAACTGCAAGAGGCTGGGCGTTGCCAGAGCTGCAGTGAAGCATCCTCCGAGTATAAAGAATTGCAAGCAAAATAACCAATGAGTCTTTATGTTCTCTCTGTCAGTTTTGGGGATCCTCTGTAGCAATGAAACCAAACTATGGCTGCTTGTTCATATCATACTGTGTCTCCTGGTTTGCAGCTGATAGCATTCAAAATACATAAGATTTTTTTTTTTAAACACACTCCTATCATTACTTTGCACCTCAGCCAGTTACTGTGTTTCATACAGGTTGTTCCGCATGTGAAGCATATGTGAAATGTTCCATGAGATGCAGTTTCTTTGTTAGTATGTCACCCGCTCGTTGATAAAGATTGAGCACTGCTGCATTATTACACAGAATAAAAAGACAGATAGTTGGCATCATGATCTTTTGTCTCTGTTCAGTTATATTTAAACTGGGAACAGCAACAGATTTCTCTATTGTGCGGGAGCCTATGTCTAAGATTCCTGTCACAGGAGGACTATGCACTGGTAAGAATGAATAATTACATTCATAGGAATGTCAGTAATTTATAAATTAATATGGAAGAAGACTGTTAGAATTTCAATCCAGAAAGAACTGTTCAGATCTGTTTTTTGAAGCCTGAAGGCATAACAAAGAAAATAATTTTAAAGGATACAGAAATAAATGGCTCTGTGTCCAGCTCTTGCAGACACAGTTTTAATTAACAATGCGTTAATAACATAATAAGCTGAAATCTATCAACAAGAGATATTATTTAATAGAGGATTTATATTGTTAGGTTACAGTACCTGCCATAAATCTTAATTCTAGGCCCTTCTGATTACTTTCTGATCAGAATTACTGTCTGGATGCTACAAACCTAGAGAGTCAGTAATACACCTGGATACCAATTCCTCTGGCTAAGGCAAGGGTTTCAACTAATAAAATTGACCTGACAACAAGATGTCAAATCAGTAATAATGTTCTAACTTTCCCTTTGCTGTACTCAGTTAAATCTAAGGTAACAACATACCCCCGGGGACAGTAACCGAAGTAGTAAAGAAGCTAAAGGCACTCTGGGCAATTCTCCAAGAAAACACACAGGCGTGATCCAAAGTTCAGTGGCTTAGTGGAAAGATCTAACCACTTCACAGGACTTTGGTCCACACCCCTTCTCAAAATATGCAGAAAATCTGACATACAGTTTATAAAAAACGTATTCTAAGATATTGCCAAAGTTTATAGAGAATTGTTATTGCAGATTAAATCTGTTACGTAATACAGGGCAGGACACAGTCTCCAGAAAACCTAAGATAACCCTTTTCATGCAAATATACATAAATGGAAACTTTGCACAAACGCAAAGGGTATTTGCATCAGCAACAGGGGTGGAAGCTAGGAGACCACGCAGATAAGCCGTTCCGCCTGACGAGTGTCAGCGGTGAAGGCAGAGCCGGGGGGGTGGTCTCGGACCAGCATCGGTGAGCCAGCCAGCCTCAACGCCTGAAGAGCCCACTCAGGCTCAGCCCTTCCCCACGCTGCTCAAAATCAGACGTCGCTGCAGTCATCCCACTTATGCCTTTACCAAGCTCAAAGAAAAGAAAAGCCTTCTGGGAATTTCATTATCCCTGCATACAGAAGAGTAGGACCAAGTTTTGAACCGATAAGTTGTATTTAGTCAGATTCTTGTAGCTTGATATTACCATGTTAAAGGAAAGAAATGTTTCCACTGCTGAGCCACTTGAGAGGACATGTGATCACTGAATCTATGTATATTGCATTTATCACAAAAGATAAAATTAATAACATGACGTATATACTCAGAACAAATTTAATTCAAAACAGACACCGCAAAACAATCATCATTGTTACTTAATTAAAATGGAATGAATAGGTTAAATCTTCCAAAGAGACACTGAATGCCATCAAACAGAATAAAGGCCGGGTGCATGATCAGTATAGATCAACATAGCTCTATTGTTCCTGGACTTGGGCAGATAGGAGAAAAGGATCTAGTCTTGTTTATGTAGCCTCTTGTTTTTAAATGTTGGGAACACAATGTATAGATCTTATGAAAAGCACTTTGCTACAAAGAGTTAAAACAAAGAATGTTTCAATTAACTTCCTGTGAAAAAAACACTGTATTTTTTTTATCAGCACAAAAAATTACCTAAAGAACAGATGTGAGCCTAGAGGATCGATAGAAAGAAAAAGCTTTATAGTTGAAGAAGGAAAGGTACGTAAGGAAAAGTAAGCCTTAAGACTGCTCTGAGAGGATTTACCCCTGCCAAGGGAAATGCCTGGAGGAGAGAAGCTGGTTAGAAACCGTGATGACTGTGAGCTTGACTGAACAATTTCAGGCGACGTGGTGGTGTCAAGGAGCCCAGCCACGGCTCCCTTCCAGCCCCAGACTCGGTGCCGTGCTCCTGGGCAGCTCCCGCGTGCCTGCATGGCACCCCGGGCGCCCCAGCCCCCCGCGCAGCCCGGCTGGGTGCCTGCCTGCACCCCTTCCCCGGTATTGCCCTGGGAGGGCAGCTGGGGGGAACAGCTTTTCTCAGGCTTCGCCTCCTCTCTGACCAGGTCCTCAGCCTACAAACTCACAAATCTCTGCGTTGGGGAGTTCAGAAAAATGGTAGGCCAGGCCTAGCATATGACAGGAAGGAAAATAGCACGAAGCTGCCACTCCTGGCCCCTTTTATTTTGCTCTCTGACCCATTTCCTTTTGTTTGTTGTACTTAGTATAATGGAAAGGAACATCTGGACTCTAGTGACAGCAAACCAAATTTGCATGAATATAGCAGATAATTAAGCACGTGTCTAGCCGCAGCTGCAAACAGCAATTAGTCATAAGATAGCTTCCCACACCCCTTCCTGCCCATTCTTCTGTTCCCCTCAGAGAGCCCTCTCATGCATGCATCTCTGAGAGGCACTGAGCGCTGGCCTCCTTTTTATTTGTGAAGACTGTTGTACAGCTGAGCTTAAACCCTTCACTACAACTTTGACTAGGATGAACTTCCTCTGATACGTCAATTTCTAGTAGAAAAACCGCTTTCCGCCGAAGACGTGATACAAGTGACCCAAATCCAAAGACCCGTGTCTGCATCCCAGTTTAGCTGGGGATATAAGCAGGTTTTGTTCCTAGTTCCTCCTCTCAGATCTGAGTAAACTGAGCTCTAGAGAGTCGTTTCTGACTGCTGATATTTTCTGTGGCTGACCCTTGCCTCTCTGCAGTTGCCCAAGGCAAATACTAGCTTTTCTGCTCCCTGAAGCTATAAAGGAGTTTATGTTTGCCCTTCAGTTTCCACCCCAGGCCTGTGAAGGGCATGTTATAAAATCTTATCATGTCAAGTAAATACACATATCCTATGCCTGTCTTTTCAGTTGTAGAGAGTCCCCTGGCAATGAAGCCATAGGTAGCATTTTGTCGCCTAGGATAGGTATCCTCATTTCTCGTGTAATAATCTTGTAATAATCAAATCAAATGTCAAATTTTCTAGACGGGAAAACCAGAAGTTACTCAGGGCTGCAACCAAGGGACACAGTTTAGACTAATTTACAAAGCACAACAAATTTCTAGTTTGGTGGAAACCAAAGACTGTGTTGCATATTCCTAAATTTCAGCCTCTGGCGTTGTATCTTTTAATTTATCCGTATGCTAAAATGGAGTGTAGTAATAGGGCGGGCTTCAGCAAGAGCAGGTGCAAGTTGGAGAAGGGCTGGCGTGTGATCAAAGGCACCACCATGCCTCGAGCAGGGATTAGACTCAATGGAATGGCTTCATAATCTGGACAACAGTGATTATTCCAAGTGGCCCTTTGCATTTGCTCACCAAGCTGCCTGATCATGGCTTTTGTTGAGGTAAGAGTCTCATACCTACATAATAATCTCTGCTGGAGAATTCCTGTGCATGTGTGAAATAATGTTCTTGGGTATAATTTGCAACCTTTCCATTGGATTTACTTGTGTGTGTTAATACTATGTAGGCACTCCCAGCTATAACAAATTCACACAAATGGCAGAAAACATTTGCATCAAGTAGTTGTTTGAAAATATAACTGCAGCTTTCAGAAACTTATTAAGGCCCAGAGACCTGTTTGAAAACAAGTTTGCTTTTCACATAGGTAAAATGAAGTCTCCTGTGTTTCAGTGGGGAATGCTAACATAGGGGTTTTGTGAATGTCCTGTAACAGCAATGCACAAAAAAACCCTGGCTGGCACCAACAAGCACTGTAACACTGTCACATGCATCTGCATTTCAGGCATAGCTGTGCTTATGGGACCACATTCCAACACCAAGTCCAGAAAAAAATGTTAAGGCTTTTACTGTTAGGATAGGTGAACTCATTATTTTTCATTTGGAACCAACAGAAAGTTAAAAAATATGTGGACCTACCTGATTTAAGCAAACAGAATGGCTGGAGAGACTTGTGTGCATATGAAACTGGCCTGCAGCACTGGGACTTGCTGTATAACACCTGTCTCACTTCAGTGAGACCCACAGCATTTGTGGAGTAGTACGGTTACTCACCTCACAACTTCAGTTGTATAAAAATTGGATATCCACTCCAGGCTCTCCTTCTATAATCAATAGGGGGTTAGTTATCCCCAAACAAAAACACACCCCCGCACCGTCTTAAACATATGCCGTAAGAGGACATGGCAGCAGCCAACCTAGCTCCAGGCTCCAAGCAAGAAACCCACTGAACTAATTCCCTGATGATGGATGCAGCGCTTGATTACACTTTAGTCCTCAGGGATAATCAGACCACCTTACAACCTAGCTATAGAAATACCATTGTGCAGCGTTGTCAGCAGGCCTCAGTGAAGAAAGAAACAAGCCACAGGGAACTATCCCTGCTTCCAATTACAGGGAAAATTTGTCATTATAAATGCTTTTGTCATTCATCCTTTCCAGTATTGAGTTATCCAAACATAGTACGGTTAGCTCCTGGCATCTCCATATTACGATGTTGTGGCTCATCGTGATGTTAAGACAGTGCTTGGATCTACGACACTAGATTTGCCAGAATTTCTTCACCTTCTTATTTTTCCGTGTCTTGGTGCTACCCCTGGAAGAAATCTCTATTGAACTCATTGCTTTTGTGATGAGCTGGACACATTGGTGGGCTCATATATTTCTTCTTAGTTTCTACCTTATACCAAGGAAACTAACTATTTTTTTGGTGCTTTGTATAATTTGAAGCTTGAGAACCTAAGAAGAAAATGTAGGCTGAACCCCAAGCAAAAGGCATATCAAATAAAGAGATGTGAGATAGAACGTGTATTTACGTGTGCTTGTGTACTTATAACCCCTCTAAAAATAGGTAAGTGCAAGAGCTATTAAAATGAAAGGAATGGAAGGAAAAAGAGAGGAATGCTTGATGGATGAATTGCAGTAGAAAAAAGCATTTGAGAAAAATGCTAATGGAATGAAAAATGGGAAAGTGCACTGAGAAAATAAAAGATTATTTCTCCTTGTGCTATGTCTGGATGACAAATTCTGAAAAAATGGCCAGTAAAAGCATAGAGCTTTTCTCACTGTATTATCTTGGTTATTGCTGTGCATAACTCATAATGGCTAAAATTACGCAACTCGATTTAAGATGCTTGCCTGGTACGTAGCGCTCAGCCTCACAAAATGCTGTTGGTAGAACAATAAATAGTGAGTCAGTACAGAATAAGTCACCCAATATGTGGTTTTAAAAGGCACTGTGCTGTTTAACGGCAGGAGTGCTTTCAGAATCCGAATACACTTGAAAAAAGAGGAGGGTTATTAAATTTGTTATTCTGCTGTTACTGTAATAAAAATCTTATTGCATGTTAAGATTTGTAAGTCACTCCTGTGGTTACCATTACATGCACACAGAATCTTGACTTTGCCATCTCCCTTTATCTGCAATGCAGCTTTCCACTTGCAGAGCAAACGCTGCCACTTCCCATAGTGGGAAATGATTCTGGTAGTCACTGCTTGGAGGAATCTTTAATTCTCAAGAGTGTTTCCCAATTCACATACCTTGATTAACAAGTGCCCAAATAAGAACATTAAATAAACCAATTTGGACAGAGTATGTATTCCAAACAAATGGCCTGAGTTTCCAGACATAAGTGGAAGAATGGGAAAACCTAATGGTAAGCAAAAAGAGAAATTGCTTCTTATTTTAGAGAATAGGAACCTCGGTCAATTGCATGCTGCTTATTTCATTAAGTACCAGGAGATAACACATAGGTTTCTGGTTTTGCTTAATTTCATTATGGAACTGTCAACTCAAAATCTAGTTGGTAAAGCATCAGCTTCCAGTCTCTTAAATTCTCTTTTAAATTAGATGTTGGATACAGAAAATAATCTCACCAAATGATAAATATATATTTTTTGTCTGCTTTGTAGTTTTACACATCAAAATGTGATGAATCTTCCATTCATATAAACTGACAGTCCATTCACATAAACTAATGTTTATGACTATAGAACAACAAATTAAGGCAAAGAAGAATAGCATGAAGATTATTTAAGCATGTGGCACTATTTAGCTGTTGCCTCTAGATAATGCTGTAACCTGAGTGTATATAAATATACATACTGCCTGAATACACACTTACTAGATGATGATCCCTTCACTTTAGGTTTATAGAAATAGACACAATTACTATTCTTGCAAATTAAATGGTTCTCTAAATTAAATGGTACAACTAGTTATTTTCTCGAGTGAGCAGCAAAAGTGTTCAGGCCAAAGCACAAGTTTCACAGATGAAAAGCTAGTATCCAGAAATAAAATCTTTGATATATGGAGTAGCATCTGTCTCTCAATATGTTTTCTAGGCTTTTTTCTGTCTTACAATATACGCTGCAGATCATACTGCTTCTTTTAAAAGCCAGTTGCCGTGTCTATGTGTGCAAGCCTCAGAGAAGAGTTTTGTAAAGAACAGAGCACTATGTTCCAGAAGACACGATTAAACTCCCAAAACATAAGGAACTAAAATAATCAGGGACAAAGACATCAGTAGCTAACACAGTGTATATGCAAGGGAAGAAGCTCACCATCTTTGTAGGCATATACACTGCTGACAGAGCTGCTCAAATGAACATACTCTGTGTGGTCTATTCCAGTTACAGAAAGTCAAGATGCTTCAGTTTGGGGCAGTCGTAGACTACTGAATGCCTTGATGTGGCATAGCCACCAATGCTAATGCACAAAATTATTGTGCATTACAACCCCATCAATAGGTATGAGAACCAATGCATGGAGAATTTAAGTGGCTTGCTGAAAGACACAGGTGAGGCAAGGTTTCCTCATGTGTGAGTGACATATATCGCGTGGCGATGGTTTCTTATACCTTGAGGTGGTACTCCCATCTACAAGCCTACAGCAACAGGAAAATGTGAAAACAGGACAGAAAATGTGAAAACAGGACAAAAGAGACATCTGCACAAGAATCCACTGTTTGCAGTTTTATGAATACCGGGAAAGGGAGATTCACAGCTCTGCCACGGCTGCTTCATAATCTCCATCTGCCACTCAAGCTGAGCTCTTGGCTGCCTTTGGTACCCAACCATAAGCCCACCATGTCCTTCTTCCATGCCTTCCTTCCTGTTTACCTCAACTACTGTCATTGCAGTTGTCAATGTCTTTCAAAGAGAAGAGCGTACAGCTGGGTCACACAGCCTTGCCCAGTCTCCTCTAGATGATTACCTGGACAACCTGCCTACATAAACTTGTGCCTTGTGTCACAACAAACTGTTGTCAGTGGGGTCTACTGACTTTTTTGTCCCCAGAATTTTTAACAAAATATTCCCTGCTCTCAGGCTAGGAAAAAGAAGAGGGGCAAGAAGTGCAGATTTCAAAACTGAAAAACAAACATGACATCTAACATGGCCAAAATAAAACCTCTGCAGCCCCATAAAGGCCATTTTGTAGTGAAGGACTGAGTAATAAGCTAGTGAAAAATGTTAAGATGCTAAATATAAAACATATATAATGCCAAAAGTCCCAAATGGAAGTAGAAAAGTACAAATGTTTCTGACAAATTATCTTTAAATAATCTCATTTCAAATCGCATTATGCGTCAAGCTACTTGACACCTGTGAGAAAATATTTACTGCTAAACTAGTAAAAGGTAAAGAAGCAAGATATTACATTTATTATGTTCCAAACATTTCAAAATACATCCTACAAGGATTTTTGATTATTTTAAATTACAAGGATTGGGGGGGGGGGGGGGGGGAGGTGTGCACTAACACAAAGGGTGTTTATTAAGGCTGATATGTTTGCCACAGGTTATCTATGGCCTTGCTGACTACATATTTTTCATCATAAGCTTGAAAGTACAAAGGCGTATCCTCAGTAACTGGGCAAATAATTTGTTGGTGAATGCTATACATGTAGTCAGATACATGTACATGTATATAGAGGAATATCTAGAGAAAAATCCTTCACAAATGCATCTGGTCTGTGAAGTGGTTTCACGCATAATTGAAAAATGCAGGAAAACCAGAGGGATCCTCCAAAGCAGATCATCAAAAATTATTAGACTATTAAAATTTACGGCCTGCTTGTGAAAGGTCAAAGAGAATAGGTTCTCATTTGTTCTAAAAAGTGAAAGACTAATAGGGCCCAAATCAAGATCCCATAAGGTAGAAACAAGGGTATTGAGTAGGACAAATAATGTGTGTATTTTCCAGTTTGGGCAAGACAGCCTACCTCACTCTCCATTCACAAAACCATTAAGCTCACCTGTTTTAACTTGCTATTACCCCCCTGCTTCTGTACCAAAGAGGCAATCAATTGTTTTCATTGCTCACTGGAGCAAGAACAAGAGGGAAAATTAATTTGCAGATTCTCCACACTGAAAAGATTTTAAGGACTTTTAGACAAAGATTTGTCTTTTACGATCTAGATTAATTTGTTCTGAATCCCCAGAGAGGACTGGGCTAGAACTGGTGGATTTCTGGTAATCAATTTAGGCTTTACATTTCATGCTCTCTGGCAATACAGAGCAGGAATTTTTACAACCAAACGTAGATCTGAACTCTGTAGGAAGTCATTCCTCTGAAAGTAAAACATTTTAAATTGGCTCTTAAAAATTCAAGTAGGATGATAATTTTGCGTGGAAGTTTTTCCAATTAATTTTCATAAAACAGGCCAGCATGTGGCTGCCGCCCGAACAGAGCAGCTGTTAGTATTTAATACTTGTGTATTCCTTTGTTTTCTCTGGAACTGTGTGCATATGTTTGGCCATTAGCACATTCTGGGAAAAAAAACCCCAACACTAAAAAGCTCTGTCATTTAGCATCCTTTATATAGCAAAAATTATACACCTTCATATGCTTCAGTAAAAATAACTCTGTGTGACTGCACATGAATTTATCCAACTATGTGACTGATTATATGCTGGGTCCAGAGCAAGTGGATAAGTGTGGATAAAAATAAACATTATAAAATATAATCAAAATAAGAAAAAAAGGTATGAAATTGCTCTTACTTGCTCTGTCTCATCTTTTGCTTTCCTTTTTGACTTTCCAGAAACTTTACCTGCTCTAACCCAGCCATCTATGATCTCTGTGATTTCTCTGTGCAGAAATGCTACAGCGCAGCCCTTGTTACAGACGAGATGAGAGCAGCCACGAATGAGTGCTCAAGAGACCAGGATTGAGAGCTCAGTCACCTTCCATCTGATAGCTCTCCACACACGAAAGGCTTCCTGTGAAAAATAGGCAGGGAAAGCAGAAAGCTTGTGAGAGGAAGGAGTAGCTGATTCTGGGGTAAAGTTCACTGCAACAAACAGAGGTTATTCTTCTAATTGTTATTACTGTAATGCTCTTGAATCAGAGGAAAGGGTCAACAGACTTGTTTCAGTATCTTTGGAATACTTTGGATGAAGAGGTTCATTGAGCCTGTCGTTTTACCAGGATATCTATGCACACTCCTTGTCTACTGACAGAACAGACAAGACATTTCAATAGTCATTTCATGTGTGTGTCCCTAGGCGGGGTTTAGCCCTTAAAATGACAATGCATATTAATAGGAAAATGTGGAGAGCCAGCTCTGAAGATTAGCTTGGCTTTGTAGTATTGCTCAGTTGTTGCACTGTATGGAAAATGCATGATGATAACAGATGTAGAGCTCACCACTCATAAATATTTAAGTGGTAAGACACAATAGGCAGGCACCTTCATTGCTGCAAAACTCAGAGGTACAGTGTGAGGCACAAAGCCCAGGAAGAAGTGCCTTTTGCTACTTAAAAAGTACATTTCCTTGGAAATGTACTTGTGAACTTAATAATTTTTTTCTTACCAAATACAATATATTCAAAAAGGGCAGCTACTCGCATTTATGTATTCACTAGCTGCTATTAGCTGTCACTGACACTTCTAAGACCCCTGTGAGAGCTGGTGTGGAAAAGATGGCTATACCCTGGATTCTAATACCCCTTCATAACCAACAGTGGGACCACACCTGATATTTAACTAGAATAGCAAATCCTCAAAAGGAATTCAAAATTACAGGAGCGGACTCTGCAGGTTTGTGTCTGAGATGGAAAAAGTGTGGGAGATGCCTTCATGTGTTTTCAACAGTTTATATACATACACAGTCACACTTTCTGCAACACAGAGGAAAAAAGTTAATTCCATTCTGAAGGATTTGACTTCTCTCTACTTAAACGAGCTGTGACTCTAACTTAATTGCTGATGATCAAATATTCTAAATCCACTGCTGAAATTTCATTTCCATCTTAAAAAGCGTAAATTGTGCCAGACTTACTGAGGTGTTCCAGGACAGAGGTAGAGTTTTGGAACAAGATAGGTAAAAAGAAACCCAGCAAAATCAGATTTAGGGCACCCTGAGACAGAAGCAAGGGGTTAGATTGCCTCATCCAGACACAGTGGAGAAGGGCCCTGGGACAAGTGGGACCTAATTTACAGAGTATGAAAATGATATTAAAGAAAATATGAATATAGGTCTGTTCTTGTTTTTAACTCTTTTCTCTCTGATGCTTTAGATAAATCAGTATGCTTTTCTGTAATAATTTATTCCCTGCTACTTCAACTTTTGCCATTCTCTTTAGCTCATGGAGTTTATAGTAGGGCTAAATTCCAATTAGACTTACAGAGGAAAAACACCAATGAAAAACAGTTTTTGACTCAGGGGCCAGTATGTGAAGACGATGACTTGCAGGACTTCTCCCTGTCAGAAGCACAAAGACAGGGCAGGAACTTGAAAAGCTTGTCAAAGGGAAGAGCAATTGAATTTTCTTATGGATTCCCTGAGAACTCAGCATAGAGAAGGCTAACTCCTACGTCCAAGTACCATTTCTGAGGAGCAGCAAAGAACCAAGTCCTCTGTGAAACACCCACGCCATTTCTCCAAAGCTAGACTCCTATTTCCTAGCCCCTGTGCTTGAATAACAGCGTAGCAGGGCTGCAGGCTCTCTGCAGGTTTTTGGCCCCATGCACAAGGAGCTTGAATTCTTTGAGAACTTTCTAGCACCTAGTTGCTCCAGACCTTGCTCAGGGCTGGCACTGATAATCTGTTTTCTGTAACAAATGCTCTTATAACTATGCAGTAGCTAGCTATTCATTTGGAAACTCAAGACGTGAATAGCTAAATCAACTCTCCAGAAACACAGCTATAAATCTACAGAAAAAATTGGCAGAAGGAAAACTGCATTTCAACTGCTCAAGTAGAGAAGTAACACATTTGAACACCAGTAATGAAGCAGTATGACATCTGCAGTTTGACTTCAACAGCTGAGTCCAGCAGTTTTATAGTGCCCATGCTGTTGTGAACTGCACTGGAACCACATTTTCGTGCAGAACTGGATTTGAAACCAGCAGGGCTGTAAGTCTCCTTGCCTGCCCTGTAATGGCAGATGAGGTCTTGTGATGGGTTACAGTTAGTTTGATTCACAGGGAGGATGTGGTACTGCTGATTCAGCCTGCCGAAAATGGCCAGGGGAGTGGGGAAAACACGGTGAACAGAACTACATGGATGAGTTGTACTTGCTAATCAAAGCTTGTATTTAGTTCCCAGTCTACTAACACTCTAAACGTCTGTCTTGGGTTTTTTTTTTTAATTCCAGCGGCATACCATCATCAGCATGATAGGGACTCATCAGCCAAAAATTTCAGCAGAGGGGCCAGTCAGTGGCCATCCTTCCCCTTGCCTCATAGCTCGCTGCAGTGCAGTATTGAATAACCCATGCTACTGTGGCCTACGTTACCTCTCTCTTATGAAAACAGATTGAGGCAACTTGTTTGTAATTACTCAAGAACAATAAAGTTACTGATGGCGAGGAAGAATTGTACTTTTAATAAACTAACTGGCCTAGAATTTCCAAGACCTTTACTCTGGTTTCCCAGAAGTTGTTAAGATAGGCAAAAGGCAAAGTGGCTACAATATTCACATCCTGCAAGAGAGAGAATTGTGGTGGTTTTATAGCCCCTTTGCAGGACACTGCTGTTGTAGTTCAAGATAGTCTGTGCCTTTGCTCTTCCCTTTGACAAGCTTGCACACACTGGAAACACAGAACAAAGGTTGCAACTTGCTTTTAGCGGGGCTGCTTGAATTTCTGGAGTCCAAATTTCACAAATAACCTCCTAATACATGGGAGAACACGTCATTCCCCATTCATGCTGTGCTGACTTCCTACAAGCCCTCGAGGATTTCTAGGCTGTGTCGATCATGCTGTTTTGGAGGTGTGCATTGTAACAGAAGGCATGTTCTCTTTAAACACCCCTCTGAGCATACAGCTCTGCTCAGTAAGAGTAAGACGGAAGGGCTGGGAATCAGCCAGAGGGCCTGATTCACACCTGCCAGATTTCAGAAGCCTCCTGGCATTAGACAATCCTTGCCCTTCAAAAAGCGTTGTCTCGGTAGGTTTTTGGTACAGAGTATTTCCTGAGGCAGTGGTAGCGATTCCCGTAGGACATGTACAGAAAGATTGCTACTTGATTCACAGGAAGACGGATGTTTTTCTTGACAGGGAAGAGGTGTTGCTACTAAAAGTAGAGTGTGGTCCCATTCTTTTGTATGCTAGCAAAGGTGTGGGGGGGAAGTCTGATCCTCAAATTTTTGCAGGAGCAGCTGTAGCACTGTCCTAGCTGACAGGAAGCAAGACCAAGTTGTAGGTAACAGCCTTTGTCTTCACCTAAATTTAAGTGCAGCAAAGGAAGCCTCTTCATGCAAAGGAGGGCGAAAACAACGCGGGTGTATTTTCAGTGTCCAGGTACTTGGCCACTTCGGGTTGGAATGGATACCTTCATGCAAGTGTACTTTCTGACCCATCCTGTGTTTGGAAACACCTGCCAGACTAGCCTGTATCTGAACCAAACTTGCAAAATACTGATTTTTGCTGTCAGCTTCATTGGGAAGTTCACATTGCTGCTAATGGGGGTAGGTGCCAAGAGTTAGGGAGTAAATTCCTAGAAACCCTACGGTTTCCCAGACTCGCACCAGGGAAGTCACAAGGTCACCATTGCACACATGAGGAATTTCAGTCGCTGTCCTAGTGACCTCGGCCATTGGCTAACACCACTTTGAAACAAACCAAAAAACCCCGCTTCCCTGGGAAGGCAAAGCTGCATTTTCAGAGGGCAGCATTACTTCACATCCAAAGCCCGGCTGCGGCCCCAGCTCCCGCATTCCACCCGTGGAAAACCCCAGCGGGTTGTGCGAGAAGCCGAAGAGCTGTGGTCAGCCCGCCTGGCGGGAGGGGAAGGAAGGAGGGAGGGGAAGGAGGGAGGGAGGGGGGCCGGCAGCCCCCACCCACCCGTGCTGCGCCCACCTGCGCGGCGAGGAGAGGCGTGGGGGCGGAGAGAGGGCGCACCGAGGGGAAAAAACCCGCAGGGGGACAAAACAAGCCCCGCACACAGATTGCCTCCAAGCCGGGCACCAGCGCCTGCCTCCCTCCGGCGCTCGCCGTGCCCTCCCCGGTGCCAGGGCGACGGCGTCCCCGGGTAGAGGACGAACAAGGCCGGCTCCGGGGCTCCCGCCCCGCAGGCACCGACACCGAGGAGCCGCCCCGCCGCCGCTGCACCCCTGCGCACTCCCCCGCGCATGCGCGGCCCCCTCGGGGCGCCTGCGCGCTGGGGAGCGAGGCGGGCGCCGCTGCTTTTGGAGGGCTTGCGGGCGCGAGGCGGCTGCCGCGTCGCCGCAGCGCGGGCGGGCGGGGGGGGGGGGGAGTAGCGGCCCGGCCCGGTGGCGGGCACCGCGTTCGCGCCTCCGCGGGCACCGGGCGCCCCCGGCTTCTTCCTCCGGGAACGCCGAGGCAGCACCCAGCCGCCTGGGTAGACGGACAGACAGATATATATATATAGGTGGGTGGGTGGGTAGGGGGAGCGCCGGCTGGGTCCCGCTGCCTCCTCATCGTCATGGCCGGCTCGGAGCAACCGCCGCCGCCGCCGCGGTGGGAGGACGGGGAAGCGCCGCTGCCCATCGAGGACGCGGAGCTGGCGCTGGCCGGCATCAATATGCTGCTGAACAACGGCTTCCGCGAGTCCGACCAGCTCTTCAAGAAATACAGGTAGCCCCGGCCGCCCCCCGCCCGCCGCTCCCCGGGCGCCTTCCCCCCACAGCGCGCCCCCCCCCCCCCACCCCGCCCGCCGGCGGCGGCCCGGCCCCGGCGCACCTGTCCCCGTCACCCACCTGCGCGGCCGCGCCGGCCCCGCTCTCCCCCCGGGCGGCCTCCCCAGCGTGGCGGCGGCCGCCCCGGGGAGCGGGCGGCGGGGCCGTGCGGCGCGCAGGGCCCCTCGCCCTGGGCGGGGGGCTCGGCGGCGGCAGCCTCGCCCTGCGCGGCTGCTGGGAGCGGGGTGGGGGGGGTCGGCGGCCCCGGTTGCCGGCCTCAGCCTGCGCTGTCGTGGGGAGGGGGCACGCGTGGCTCGCCCCGGGGGCCGCGGAGCCGCTTGGCGGGGTCGGCGCCGGGCAGCGCCTTGGGCGGGCGTGGGGGCGGCGGGCTGCGGCCGGCCGAAGGGGTGGGGAGGGGCTGGGCAGGGGCCGGCGGCCCCTCGGTGGCGCTGGGTGCGTTTCCCTGGCGTGGGTGAGTAAACACACACGTGGGCCTGAAGCCGTTTCCTGGGGGTTTTCGCTCCGACGCTCCTGTGTGCTCCGGTGCTGGTTTCAGCCGACAAAACAGATGCCCGAGAAAAGGTCCTCGAACGTTGCTGTGATTATCTTCAGGCTGCACGATTACCTTCATAATCCCTGCATACATCGTGTCTAGGTTTCTGCCTTAAGTCGTCATCCGGCAGGAATGGCATTAACACAACCGTGTGAGCCAGTCTTAAGGAAAAGGTTGCCTACACCTGTCCTTTTTGTCTGAGGACTCACGCGTTCCGCGCAAGCTTGAGCTGCTGTAATTGCGCATGCATTCTAAATAATTAATATGCACTATACTGCTGTCGCCTGTGTGATTAAAAAAGACTTTGACTTAAAAGTAGCGCTTCATAGTGACGATGTGTTTCTGTACTTAAATCTTATTTACAAAAAGGATGTTTGGAGGTAGAGGGGAGTGAGACAAGTTAAGAAAACTCCCCTTAATAATAATGGAAGAACAACTTCACTGTGTACCTGCCACAGTCTAATATTAGACATGTCATTCTGTCTTTAGGATGTACTGCTATGTTACATATGCAATACCGTTGCGTAGAACACTTTGGAATATTGCAGGTGACAAGTAAGGTCCTGGTTCTGCATTCCTTACATGCGTAACATGCAGCTCACATTCATATGAAGTTGCACCGTATGAGTCACTTATTTCTTGAGTCTGTTGGAGTTGTCAGTTGTTCTAGGTGTCTAAGGAACCTGTTGGTTTTGGTTGGTTGTTTTTGTGATGTGTATTTTTTTAAGGTACCAGATAAGGAACATCTGATGAGGTTTCCTCCCCTCCATTTTTTTGTTGTGCCATTGCTTTCTGTCAGTATTGTGAATCTAGAAGTAGTCTAGGAATTCTAAATATGTGATGCTTCTTATGTTGTACAGTAATGCTAGGGAGTAAAATGTTAAGATTCCTATTTTCAAAATGCCGTTTAATGCTCCCTTGAAAAGATGAATAATAATATCTTCTGCAGATTGTTCTCTTAGTTATCTAGAAGTTTTATTCCTAAGGATTTCTTAAATGCAGACAGAAACTTATCTATTCTTTTTCCAGGTGCTGGCTTTTCTTTGTTTGATTTTTATCAAGAGGTGCCTTTGAGATCAGTGTACTGTTTGATCTTGGTCTTTAAGCACTACCTGCAAGGAGTAAATAGGAATTCCTCCGTTAGATTAAGTGGTTTTATGATTCATAAATTGGTAATCTTAGTTTCTAAATGACTGTGAAAAATCTCCAGCCTGCTCTGCCTCAGCCCAGAATTCATAGCAGGGTTCCTCTTGCTGTGAGCTAGTAGACCGTTATTGAATTGCATTAGAGGTAACAGAGAAGATACAGCAAAGTATGCTCAACTTCCTATAAATTTAGATTTTAGAGGTGCATGCAATGAGGTTGACTTTTTTTCCCAACAGTCTTTGGTTCTACACTTGTCTTGGATGTGTTCTTCCTACAAGGACTTAAGTAGTGCTATTATATATTTCTTTGCACACAGCCTTAAATGAATATATTTTTGTTGGTGTATGCTTGAAATTATGAAATAGAAACCATCCTAAATGGGACTGGTAAGCCGAAAGAGCAGCCTTTGGGAGCTCTCCATAATTTAATATGGATGTTTGTGATTTGCAGCATTAGACCTCAAAGATGTCTGATGAAATGCGGCTTTTTGAACTTGATGTGAATGTGTGTTCTCTGTATTTTGAGTGACTTTTCTTATAGCAAGTGTTAATTCTAGACTACTGCCTCTGCAGGTAGGTTAGCTCTTTTTCAGAAGCTTAACAGTTATCAGATGAATCCTAGAAGTAAAGAGAGGAGTGGGAATTTTTTTCTTATGGAAACTGTTTAAGAACCTACAAGACTGTTTGAAAACTCAGTAATACAGCAAAACTTCAGTTTCATTAGCCACATCATTTAAACTAGTTAAAACTGTTTCTAAGAAACTCCTGGTTTTGCTTCTGCTTTTTATTACATGTTATTATTTTAACTTTTTCTTCATTTGCCACCTGAAGGATCTTGTGAAACATTAGTTCAAATCAATGCTGCTATCTTTATGGGACAGTAGACAACCTTGATGACTAAGGACAGCTGTCATTCCAAAGCAGGCTGGATCTGTTTCTTTCTTTGCTGTTCTGCACTTTTGTGTCTTCCAGAAAGCTGGCTGATGAGCCCAAAATCAGTTATATTTGAAAGCTGGTTATAATGCAGTCTTTCAGGAAACCAGGGCAGAAATGGCAGCTGTGTTTCGTATGTATAACTGTAACAGTAAAGTCTTGCCTTTAAAGTCATTGGCTATAGATCTATTGTTTCTGTGTGGGTCATGGGAGCATAATATTTTGTCTTTTGGTGTTTAGAGCTCATATGTATCTATTTAGAACACGAAGAAGTCAGATGGACGGATCTGTTGTGTGTCAGATACAACATATAGTTGGAACTGCATTGACTATCACTGTAAAGCATTTAATGATTTGTGAGGTGTAGTTTGTGACTTGTTTTGTTTTAAATTGTACTTGAGTGAAGATACCAGGCTTTGAAACATCATCTGCAAGTAGTGTTGACATCTGCATATGCTTTTTTGTGAGGTTTTTTTTTTTTTAAGAGGTCTAGATCCTCCACCTGCTTGGCGTGACAACCTTCTGAACATGAATCAAGTACCAATGGATATGATATTTCCATAAATCTGCAACAGACAGCACCACCATCTTTAATGCTTGTAGCTGTGTCAGGTCACCACAGTGCTAACTCATATTTGAAACTGTCAGGTATCAGTCTTTCTGTACAGCTTGAAAAATGCTGACACCATCCCAGTTCGCATTGGTTTAAACTTTGAGTACCTGTGAAAGCGGCAAGAGACATGGAGGTTAACCAAGGGCATAGGTGTTGGAGCCCACAGTCAGCCCGTGGGATGGTATTGTTTTGGTGAACCACCCTGACACTAGCAAGAAGGCTGGAATTGAAGTGTTCTTTTTTTCCCATTCTAGCTTTGTGGATTCCTAAACATTTAAGAAAAGAAGAAACTGTCAAAAGACCTTTTTTTTTGCTGATCCTTCACTTTTTAAGAGCATTTGCAATTCAGAAATGATTTAAAAACTTCCTCCAGCTAAGGGGAGAGAAGACAGCGTCAAATATAATCAGGAGCTTTTTAGCTGAATGTTGACTCACAGCATAAAGCATAAGATCAGGGATATTACCTTACAAGAAATCCAGCAGTCTTCTGTCTCCTATCGGGGAAACGTTTGACACTCTGTGTGTATGACTCTTAACTTCTGAGAAGACTTGATAGTTTTCAGCTTGCACCTGAATAAAAAGAGAAATCATTCGAGATGGGTAAGTAAAAATGTATGTAATAAGGGCATCTCCAAAGAAGAAAATGAAGATGATGTAGAGGAAACGTGATTCTAAGATGGAAAACATGCATGTTTTCTAGGAAAACATGCTGTATAACCTGCTAGGGTAAAGCAGAACATGGATAAGAATGGAAAGTTGGAGCAAATGGGAAAGAGAAAAAAGCTTAGTATGCTTACTTTAAAAAGCTGAAATTTTTAGAGTTATGAGATCTTAAAGTATATGTATTAACAGACATAGAGACTTCAGTAATGGACCAGAAATTCCATTGTGGGTAGGTGTGTGAACCCGGTATTACCAATTTAAAATGGTGTCTGTGGCTCAAAATACTTTTGACCCAAATAAAAGTTGAGGCAAGGTGACATTGAGCCAGCATTGATCAGCAGGTAGATTATGACCCATGTATGGGCAGTGTAACTGCTGATGAAATTCTTGTTTATGGAACTCGGCAAAGGAACCTTAAGAACAAAAATTATCTGCCTTAATAGGTGTTTCGGTAGCTCCTCTAAAGATAAGGACAGCAGTGTGGGAACTGACGTACATAAGTTGGGGGAAGTATGGTGGTATCTTGACTGGCAGTGTGAGAGTAAGTCATGAGTGCCCTGGTAGTGACCCTGTGTGCTTTTGTTTATTGCAGCCATAGGCAGATGAGCAGCTGCTAGATGGATGTATAGAAAGGAGAGTTATATACGAGGGAAGTGATTTTTTTTTTTTTTTTTTTTTTTTTTCCTAGCAGCAATATTCTAAATGTGTACCTTAGTGAGGTAAGATTTCATTGCTGAAGGCTAGGCAGAGCATGTAATAGTAATAGTGATGCACATGAAAGGAGCATCAGTTTTCCAGTTATGTGGATAGGTTACAAAAATTTTAAGTGTTTTACAGTTTAAATCTTCAAGACCCATGTACGTAGAGATGATTGTGTTGAATGTGATGTTTAGTTTTGCGGCCTTCATGACAAAGACAGGTGTTGCCAAAGAAGTGGTGAAACGGGCAGAGGGAGCTTCAGAGATCCTTTTGGCATGCGGAGTAAGATCTGATGGCTAGAAATCCATGGGAAGATGGCAAAACTGAAAAAAATCTGAGTTTATAATTCAGAAGTCAGATTTGGTGGAGATTGCAGAAGAGGTGTGATAGTAAGCAGGTCTTATTTTAAAACTGAAGAAACCAACTTTGTGAAAGACACAGCTGTTGTAAAGATTTTTCACTCTTGCTAGTGCACCCATTCTTTGATCTACTGTTTCTAATACATTTTTTCAGGCTATTGTGATGGGATGGATATATTTTTGTTTTAATACACTTCAGGAGCTCAGAGATGTTACAAAGTTATATGATGTCAGTTGAGCTGCGATAGTTTGTCCTGAAAAGTAATTGCAGTCAGGTCAGTTGAACCTACAGTGGAAAAAGATTTTGCTAAAGTCCATAATCCTTATGGATTAAGAGTGTGCAACTGGACAGTTTGTACAAATCAGTTGATATGTTGTAACTAGCTTGTCTCTCAGCTTTGTAACTACTTTTCAAAGTAAAGGTGCAATTTAAAATGCTTCTCCTAATTCCCGGTGTTTTGATATTCTTGTGTACCTAAACTTAACAGCCTGAAGTTAGAGCGTAACAATCCTCTCTTAATTTGTGTAAGGACAAAACGAATCAGGTAAAAACTGGATGGGACAGGGCCACAGAATTATTCTTTTTATATTCCTGAATTTCTCTTTTGGTTGTGTATTTCTAGTGAAAATAGAAGTGTATGCTAAGAGCTCATTTAACAATTAAAACATAATTGGGCTGGTTACGAAACACAAACTAAACCTAGATCTGACATTTGCAGTTCTCAATGTCTGTCTTAATACTGTGAATGCTTTCATGGCACTTACATTGCCTTAGCTATTTCATATGCCAATATTGGATGAGATATGTGCCTGTAAAAGATCTGTCTTATGTTTGTAGTCTCGCAAATAATTTTCAGACTATATTCTAGAATAATCTGTGATGGAATAATGACCAAAGGATTTGTATATTTTTGCAGTAAATTCCTTATCTTTATATCTAGGTTATACGTATTTCTGCTTGTTTTAAAATCTTCAGTAGCTGCTTCTATATTTATCTGTGAACTTGCATGAATTCTTAATTTTTCATTATGCTTCACTCTCCCACTTAGGAGGAAAACAATTAATTTTGTTTCAGCTGGAGCATCACTATTAGTATGATGACTGGAATTCTTAGTGGACCATGCTTAAAGTAACAGTGCCTAGAAAAGCAGGGAGGAAATGTTGGTGGCTTAATTGCATTACTTTAAATTTAAACCTGAGCTAGGCTGTAGTAGCTTTAGAAGCTGATGTATTTGGAAGTGAACTACTACTATGGAAATGGATGTAGAAAAAAGAAAATACTGATAAGTAATTGATTTTTCTTTTGGTGCGCTTCACTTCCGATGTTTTGTTGGTTGGTTTTTTTTTTTATGGTAAAATTGGGCTGTATTATCTCAGCCTTATTAAACCAAGGCTTAAAACTCATCAATGTTATCATCATGTGTGAAAATGGGGCACGGCAAACACCTTTCTTCTGAAAGTGAATTAACACCTTAAAGATATGCCATGAAATGAGGTGAATTAGTCAGGGTTTATTGGGAGAAGCAATGTCTTGTATGACACTGGTTTATATACCTTCTACTTCAGTGCTCTTAAGCTTGTAACTTAAGTTGAGTTACACATACCAACTTTATTGATATGTACAGCCTTTTACTGTGGCATCTTGTAGAAATGGTGTTAATAGCACACTTCATTATAAGAAAGGTATCTTGAGTCCTAGTTTGATAGGCGAGGTGCAAACAGTATTTTACAAAATATGTCTGGAGTCTGAATTTTTCATCATCTTTGAGCTAATTAAAAGTCTTGAGATTTTTCTTTACTTAATGGAGATTATCGCTTCGGAGTAGCAAGGACGTAGTCCCAATGTTCATTTGTATTCAGTTCTCTAACTCCTGTCAACATCAGTATGGCCATTGGTTTGCTATTAGTATTTTCTCAAGTGCTGCCTTGTTTATATCTTAACAGCTTTCTGAAATCTGTCAAAAGATGTAAAATCATGTCTGGTGCTGGAGGTCACTTATAAGGAGTTTGAGCCAAGGGTTATTTTCATGGAGCTGTGCTTTTCTTAGAAACTTACTGTCATCATTAGTCATGCCTTAGTGTTTACCAGGACAGTCCTGTGCCATTGCAAACCTTTCTGCTAGCTCTCAAGGAAAAGATAACCCTAAACTGTTGGAAGAATTTATCAGTCAACGTAATATTCACAAAGAGCACTAGATGCGCTTGTTGTTTAAAATGGAGTTTGAATGTTGAAGTTACCTTAACAAATGATCATCCATAAAGGTGCAACTATAGTCTCTACCCATTGACCACATAAGAATGTGGCAGAAGGGTTCCTTATTTTGTTTAGTGATGACACAAACTCTGTGTGAGGAGCTCCTGCAGTGAAGTTTTCATGTTTTGATTGCCAAACATCATGGTCTCAACAGAAGCATCTCCCAGACATAGTATAAGATTATTCATCATGTTTTCTTGCTTCAGGGTCCTTATGTGCTACAGCCCATATGTGCTGTAATGACAATGCTTTTTATAGATTGACTGAAAATAAAAAGGACTGATCTACCTTCTGTATTACAGCTAGTGATAATTTCAGAGTAGTGTGATGTGGCTGTCGTTTTTTTGTTGTCTTGTCTTTAATCGTGGTGGAAGAATTGTAAACAGTGAGCTCTGAGTGTCAAAGTGCACGTGGGGAAGCAGTTTTGAAAGATTAATATTTATTTTGGGGAAAAAAAACTTGACATTTTCACTTGGACAAATATATGTTAAAATGCTTAGCCAAATTTTCATTGCTTACAGTAGGTGCTTTGATATCTTTTGTAATTTTGGAAGAGCAGTTGGCTCTCAACTGTAACTAGCTGCTTCATTTCTTTAACATAGTATTAAAATTTACCGAAAAAGAAATATAAAAGCTTTTAAAAATATATATGTGTGAAGGTATCAGCATTTAAATATACATCTACACTCTTAAGAACAGGTTCTTAAAGTCCTGAAGAGAAAAGAAAGCCAAATTTTAAAAAATGTTTGAATAGCATGCCCAAATTAGCATATGTATTGAGCTGCTGAAACAGTGTATATATGCTGTTTGATTCTCAACTATGTTCCTATTTATTCAGTTTTAGTGGTTTCACTTCCAAACATGGCCATTATTCAAGTTGTTCTATTTGAAAATACTGTTCCCATAGACAGGGAATCAGTTTACCTCTAAAGCTGACTTTTTTTTTTAAGCTTCAGTAACTATTTATACAACAGGAGGATCTTTTTTTTTTATAAATTCATAGAAAACAAACAGTAATTTAGAACTTAAGATGTTTTCATATGCAACACTTTTACTATTTATTCTATAATTCCACAATATTTAATTAGTATTTATGTTTTGCTGATAAAACTCATCTCTTTTTTGCCAAGTCCTGAGCAATGCCTGGATGCTACTTTCTTCTGAGAGTCAAGTGCATATGTTGCTAAGCTTATTTTATTTTCTTATGCACATTTCAGAGGGAAAACAAAAATCCACCTCAAAATCTTGATTCTGTTGTGCAAAGTTTTAGTAAGAGTGAAGTACTTATCAATTTTACAAGTAAACTTTTTATGGGTGTTCAGATGCTCAAATTTTAGTTATTCCATTAAAATTATTTCTTTGGATCCATTCCTGATGGTGAAATAAAATTTTCAGTGTGGATGGAAACTTAATATTCAAGAAGTGTGTTCTAAGAATCTTATTGAAAAGTGCAAACCTAATTAACTATTTCTTGTGCCATAGATTTTTATTTTTCTGGTTATATTCAAAGACTGTTGTGGTTGACTTCTTTTAATTCGCTCTGATAAACAGTCTTTCTCTGACAATTTTCTGTTCTGAATGGACTTCAGCATGAAAGATTGGTTATTTAGAGATGCCTACCTGCTTGCCTCCCCTGAACTTCTTTCTCTCTGTGTATGTAGATATAAGTAAGCTCAAAAATGAAACATTTCATTTATTTTTGACCTTCCTTGAAAGCACGATGCAAGTGCAACTTTGTACATAATCATAAAAACTTATTGTGCTGATCTGTTCTGCAGTTTTAGATCTGTTGGGTGTCGATAATGCGGTAGGTGTCACCTTGAAACGTATGGTGGAGGTTATGTGCTGTGGAGTATGGTGGTAAGACGGGTCCCACATGCCCCATGGGTTGATGCGTGGATTATGAGAGCGCCGCGTGCCCTTGCGGCAGGAGGTCACGCTGAAAGCGCCGGCAGCAGCGAGTGCAACTTGTGTAGCTGATTTCTGCTGCTCTGTGTAACACAGCTGTTGGTAGAGAACAGTCCAGGTACTGAATAGCACAGGCATTTACTGGCAGCTGTTCTTGTTGGCCTGCCACCAAAGGGCAAAATACCTAACCTGTTTTTCCTTTGAAAGAATGTGGCAAGTTATGTTTATCTTGTATCTATATGTATATCCAGAATTGAGCAATGTATGTAAAAAGGGAAGGTTTTTCAGTTCTAACTTGGTTTATCGTCCTTGTTTTTCTTTATTCTGTTCATGTCCTTTTAGGTATTTATGTTAAATCAAAAAGTGAGAAGGGGGTTGGATATTGATGGCTACCTTTAAAAAAAATAGTCTCTTGTATTATAATATGGCTTTACTACTGGAAATTAATGTTGTAGAAAACCAATATACTATTTTTTCCTTGCTTTTCAAGTGCTTGTCATATTTTAAAACCCTGATGCTTGCCGAATTAAGTTGGAAACAGCATAAGTACTGTACTGTAGCAGTATATGTACCTGTAGCATAAATGTTACATCTTCTTAAATCTTGGAAGTCAGTGTTTGTATATAATTTTTTTCTTCTGGAGTGATTTTATCCTTACTCCAGTAGTGATATTTATACATGGACATAAAACCTGGCAGACCACTGCTGAACAGTATGGATCAGTGGTACCGCTGAGATCCTGAAATTATTTTTTTTAAAACGCCTTCTATGTGACTTTACTTGAGTCTCATGATCTTTGTGAGTACAGTAGTCCTGGAGCTTGAAACCTATCCTGTATATTACCAAGATTTTGGCTGCCTATATTTTTTGATCTAGCAGTTGATTTCACCCTTTTTGGAGTATCCCTGCAAATGGAATAGGTGAAACATCTTAAAACTGTTCTACATAGTGTAGTAAGATATGTATTCTGGGCTTAAAACAAAGCAGCTATAAAACCATAAGCCTTGTAAGAACTTTGTATTTCCAACAACTTAGTTATGTGGCATATGCATTTTTTTAAATCTGGGTACATTAACTTAAATTCATAGGAACAGGGAGAAATGGGAATCTCTTAATAGAACCAGTTAACATTTGTCTGCTAGGTCAAAATTGTAGTGATGGATCATAGAATCATGGAATGCTTTGGGTTGGAAGGGACCTTTAGAGGTCATCCAGCCCAGCCCCCCTGCAGTGAGCAGGGACAGCTTTAACCAGATCAGGTTGCTCAGAGCCCCAGCCAACCTGACCTGGAATGTTGCCAGGGATGGGGCCTCTACCACCTCTCTGGGCAACCTGTTCCAGTGCTTCACCACCCTCACTGTAAAAAATTTCATCCTTATATCCAGTCTAAATCTATTCTTCTTTAGTTTAAATCCATTACTCCTTGTCCTGTCACAACAGGCCTTGCTAAAAAGATTGCCCCCATCCTTCCTGTAGGCCCCCTTTAAGTACTGGAAGGCCGCAATAAGGTCTCCTCGCAGCCTTCTCTTCTCCAGGCTGAACAACCCCAACTCCCTCAGCCTGGCCTCGTAGGAGAGGTGTTCCAGCCCTCAGATCATTTTGGTGGCCTGCTTCTGGACCCGCTCCAACAGGTCCATGTCCTTTTTGTGCTGAGGGCCCCAGAGCTGGACGTGGTACTCCAGATGAGGTCTCAGAAAAGACTAGAACTCATAGAAAAGACTAGAACTATCAGATTTTTTAATTTTCTGTAGCTCTTAAATTTTTTTGACTTGTACTGAATGTATTTTGATGACAGTGGTTTCTCTTAAAAAATACCTACAGCTTAATGCTTGGAAAAAAAAAAATTAAACATATATTTGAGTCTTTGTAAAAATGATGGCACTTTTGGCTTTCCATTTCCATTATGTCTTGCAGAATCATACAACTTTTGTAACCTCATAAAAAAACCCCAAGATTTATTTACAGATTGTAAATTAAAATCAAGAAATGCAGTATTGATCTTTACAATAGGAAATATGTGCAAATATAGTAACTACATTTTGTTTTCTTTACAGAAACCACAGCCCATTAATGAGTTTTGGAGCCAGTTTTGTCAGTTTTTTGGTGAGTAGATGGGAGCAGAGAGTATATATCTCTTCTCTTGTGGTTAGTGTTTGTATGTGCATGCGTGTGTTCATAATGGTGGATACTCTAATTTTCTTCTTTTTATGAGACTTAATTTTTTCCAAAGTCTTAGATTAAATATAGCTAGAAAATAAGTCATGCTATATAAAACTTGTTTACTCATGTGGTTTAAATAGAAAGTAAAGGTTCTGTGATTCAGCTGCTCAAATGTATGAAATATTTATGTGTTCCATTAAAAGAGCCGTAATAAAACCCTCTCTTAAATGAGCAGTAGAGGTATTATTAAAATAATACTCGTAAATGCTGTTTTCCCAATAGCTTTTGCTATTGAAAATTTCTCCATCCATACTGCCAGGTGAAAGTTGTTAATTCAGTCCACTCACATTGCTTTCTTTTTGAATACATGAGAACTGAGAATATTGACTGACTAAAGAGTTGTAATGAGCAAGTTAGGTCTGTTAAATGCTTCCCCCCCCCCTCCCCTTTTTTTAATGTATTAAGGAGAATATTGTCTATAAAAACTGAGCAGGTGTATTAGAAAATGTTTGGATCTGGTTTTTTAGACTGCCCTTGGTCTGACTTTGCTGCTTAATCCTAGATTGCACCAGAAATTATCTATGGTAATACTCTTCTTAAAAACAGAATTTATTATAATATGCCAGAAATAGGTAAGTTGTAAATGAAATTAATTTAAATTCTCTCTAGTGTCTGTAGACTATGCAGTAAGGAGAAATATATTGGTTAGGAAACCTCCTGGGGCATATGCTTGCTTTTAAGTCAGTGGAGAGGAGAAAGGAAAGAGGGAGAATCTCTCAGGCTTGCTTATCTGAATTGATGTGCTGAACCAGTGTAACATCACAGTGCAGCATCAGTGGATCTTGAAAATACCTTGCTTAGCTACTGTTCTAAAGATAGCAGCAGCACTTTGTGTGCCTGTGTCATTCAGAGCTTTCATTTAGTAAAGTTACTTGTGCTGCATTTCTTTCTAAACTGGTTCAGCAGTAGTTGGAATAGGATGCAGTTCTTCTCTTCCTACGTACGTAGGGATTGTGGTTATTATTTTGAAAAATGCAATAGCTGTTACTGTTACTTCGGAGGCCTGTTATTTATGTGGATGAATTATATAAAAGCAGTATCTGCACAGATGCAAATTGTGCCTTACGTAATACTTGAAAATTAATTTATATGGAATTTTTCTACCGCTTAATGTAATGTGACAGCACGTTCAGTTTGACTGCATATGGAGCTTTGTTAAGACGGGGGTTAGGACTTCGTATGTTCTGATTTGTCTTAAAATTTTGGTAAAGCACGCTCAAATCTCTAGTTTTGTGTTTCTGTGTAGAAGTATGTGTACTGATGTGTGTGGGTATTAATACGTTTTTTTAAAAAAGTAAGTTTTATTGTCAAGTTTTCATAAAAACTTTTACTATCATATAGCTTCTGTAGAAATAAAACCATTTGTATTTTTGTCATTCAAATCTGTTTGGGTTTTGGTAGAATGCTATGATGACATTTGAAGAAGAGAAAATGCAACTGGCATGTGATGACCTGAAGGCTACAGAGAAACTTTGTGAAAGTGAAGAAGCTGGAGTTATAGAAACAATCAAGAATAAAATTAAAAAGAATGTAAGAAAATTATTTGTAAAATATGAAATTGTGTATCAGATAAAAATTTCTGGAAACTTCCTTTCTGTGCTCTGTATTTTGATTAGATGATTTTTGATATGTGAAGAGCAGTTGAGATTAATAATAAATTTAGAAATTAAGTCAAATATTTTGCTTGGATTTCCTAAGTATCATAAAATACTCAGAGTCAGGTAGTTCCTCTTCTGAAGCAGTGGGTTGTGTTGATGTTAGTAATTATTTTCTTAACCTCGAATTAGTGACCTACTAAAATTATTTCAGGAAGCTTGTGGCCTGCCTAATTCAGGCTAACTTTAATTCATACATGCTCTGGTAATGTTGTAAAGTTGTGACGTTGAGGCTGTGTAGTGCTGTGTGCCAGGCATGTTCCTAGGGAATTTTTGTTCCTTTTTTAGATTTTTCATTCTAAATAATGAAGGAAGAATAAAGCATGCAGGTTGAGAACTAGTTAAAGTAGTAGTATAGAAACATCCAGTGAGTGGCCTGCCTAGTGTGACACAGCAGATCTACAGCAGAAAAAGAAGCCATTTCTCTTCAATATTTAGTTGACTTGATGAAAAGTATCAAACCTGACATACTTAACTCTCTGCTCTTAAGAGGCACTGTATTTTCCCTGTCACTTGTAATATACCCCTTTCTGTGCTCTTTCTATCTAACATCTTTTTGTTGAGTGTCTGATGCATTTAGTAATAATTAAATGAAATTTAAATCTGTTCTGAATATTCATAGAATCTTATGAAAAATAGCTGATAGCAAATGTGTAAGGTTTCCTGTTTATTAAGTAGGAGCTTGCTTGATGAGCTATCAAAGAACTTTTAGCATAGTTTTGCACTTCAAAATGCTGCGTTAATTTAGTAGCAATGCTACCACTTGCAGTTAATTTTGGATTTTTTTTAATTTGTCAGGTTTAAACTAGTATTCTGTATTATCTTTGTTAATATTTTTCTGTGCTTTGTGTTTGTATATTCCAAACAGGTTGATGGGCGAAAATCCACTCTATCCATGATAGATCGTCTACAAAGACAAATAATTGTAGCAGACTGTCAAGTCTACTTGGCTGTGCTCTCGTTTGTAAAACAAGAGTTATCAGGTGTGCTATGGCTTTAATGTTTAGATATATTTTTTGCATGATATGTTTTTAATAAAGCTTGATCATGAAGTGGCAAGATGAGTATCAGTGAAGATGACTGTTTTGTAAAAAAGAGCACAGTTCCATTTGAAACATTCTGAGATTGGTACACTTGCAGAGGTATTGTTCTACCTTTATGTAGGTAGTAGTATCATAAAATGAGTTGGATTGCTACAGATTACAGCTTTCTGCTTTTTTTCTACCAATAGTCATACTCAACTGATTCTCCTTAGATAGGTTGGAATCCTTTGCATGTTCCCATAGAGGCATTTTGAGGAGTTGGTACAAAGATGGGTAGCATCTACATGCTTAATGTGGTCTGCAAGATAAAAGAGGCTGTAAGTTCAGGCCACTGGGAAAATTCTAATGTCCCATATGCATTATGCTCATGACAGCTCAGGGAGCTGACAAACTGCCAGTGAAAGTAATTTTAAATGAAGTGTGTTGAAGATGGAACTGCTGAATCAGCTCTTATTCTCTGGTAACCAAAATGTGTCCTTGCACACCAAAGAGGTTAATCCTGTCATGTTGAATACAGATCCTTGTCTCAGCTGCAAAGCTGTTTCTAATGTTCTCATGCATAATCTTAAAACATGCCTTCATCCAGGAGTTTATAGAAATTGTAGTCAAGGTCATATACAAAGCGAGCCCATTCCCAGGTTCTTACCAAATCAATGAAGACCAAGAGATGGCAGTCAGACCAGATTGTCAGTGGAAAACCCTGCTGATCAGCTGAAAGGAATCAGGGAAATAGCATTCAGATTATTTAAAATAACACTAAGATCTTCAGTCAAGGACATAATGCTTTCTGTGATGTGTAGACTTGGTTTCTTCCAAACCATGGCATCAAGAGTGTGTTTGGTTCTAGCTAGCAGAAATTCAGGGAGTATTTCTGTCTGCTGTGTGTGTAGTGTTGCAGAAAGGTTTTCTTACTATTTTTGATGCAATTCTGGATTTTCATTTGGGGGGGGGGGGGGATCCCCCTCTTGAAGCTTTTTTTTCTTATTTCAGTATGTATTCTGCAGCTGCATAACTGGGTTGGAGGCTGTAACTGAGGGTGGTGTCTGTTCCCTTTCTCTCTTGTCTGCTGCTCAGAGAACTGAAGTGGGTAGCACAGTACTGCAGAACATGCACCATTTTTGCATTACTCTACTGAGTAAAAAACATACCTGAAATCTAGTTAAGGTTCTGAGTGGTCATATGGCACCTCAGTGACTTCTAGTTACTGCCGTTGCTGAACTGTAGGATCCTTTATTTCAGTTTCTTGAGTATATTATCTTTCTGATTATGTATAAACATCTTTTGTTTTTATCATGTTTCTGTACAGAAGTAGCAACCAGATTATTGAAATGAATTTCCATGTAATTTAAAAAAAAAAAAAAAGCATTCTTTCGAGCAGATGAATATTTCTCATCAGTGGATGGGTGAAAAATTTCTTGTGTTTTTCTTCCTGGAACAGTTTGACAAGAAGCATATGATGACACGCAAGCTGCTTTCTCATATGCCTAACACATTTTAGATTTTCCTTTTCATCCTCATGGGTGTATTAGAAATAGTTTCATCATAAAGTTAGTAACACAGCAATTTATGTTAACTTCCCACAGCAATATTGAACTACCTTTTCTTGATATTTACCACTGCTGTCATGTGTCTGACTACTTTCAGAAGTTCATACTGGAAAATCAGCTCAGTGATTGGGCTTGATTTAATTTTTATGTTTAAAAAGTCAGAAATTCATTCTTTTCATTTGCTAGATTGTTTTATCTTAATACAGTAAATCTATTAGGGTTATGCTGTGTTAGTGAACTGCTCATGACAGCACACTAATGGAAGTAAAGCCTAAAACTATACTTTTTTTCCACATCATATCCTTTCCATTTGGTGCATGCATCAGAACACAGTAGTTAGCTATTAGCAGAAACACTATCTGTAGCACAAGTAAAATGTGAGGTTTTCCTTATCGTTTGTCTGCAACATTGATATGCATAGCTGTATGAGCACTAATCTTGTGGTGAACCACATAACTTTTAAAATATTCTGTGCAGCCAAAAAGTGACCTAATTGCTTAAAGTTGAAGTAACGTTAGTTTTGTAATGCTGCTGAATCATGGCAGGGGTTTACATTTTTTATTATAACACTTTAATATGGAACGCAAGATAGAGGATTAATTTTTTAGTAGTTTAAGTTCATGTTGACAGAACCCTTCCGTCACAACTGAGAATACAAATTTTGCAGTCTTTCTCAGTGCGATTTCTTAAGACTATCAAACTAGCTTCATCCCCTCTTCATACAACAAGAATCCAAAAAGAGGTAGTCTAGTCCATGATGGTACTTTCTCCAGAAATCTTTTTTGTAATTGGAAGAATTCTGTCAAAGATGTCAAAGGCTTATAAAGAGTGGTTTGGTATTAACAGTGTTTTCCTTTTCTTTGACACACCCCACCTGTTACAGTCTAATTCTGGCATCAGTTATAACATCGATCTCTGCATATTTGGTGATATCTGTTTAGAACACTGCTGCTGTAACCGTGCTTTTATTTTATATCATTTTTAGTTTTTGTCACTGCAGTTCCTAATTCTCAGGGCTCTATCACAGACAAAATGCTGGTGTCTGCTTTTACAGTTAACGTGTGCAAATATATTCTGTGTAAATAGGCAAATTGGACATCTTGGTCTTTTGGTGTCATGCCTTTCTTCACCCTGCTGTAAAAAGGGTAATGAGACTGATAGTTCTCTCATTCTCAAGTGAGAATGCTCAAGACCAGTGTTTTAGGGAAATTGAGGTACCCAGCTTACATTTGAAATTGAGGAAGTTAGGCAACTGAAAAATATTGAAAAATGTAAAATTCATGCATTCTTTTATTTTTTCTTTTATTTTTTTCCTTTTTTTTTTTCTTAATTATAAGGCCGTATATGTGTTCATATGAGGGGCAGGGAAATGATGATGTTGAAAATATTACTGTCTAATCCAAGAGAAAGGATTTTCTAAGTATTTTCCCATCAATTGTCTTTTAGCATCATTTGGGTTTAAGAGGTGTAATCTCTTTGAGTTTTGCTTTTCTCTGTTTGCCAGGCAGTTGTTTCATCTCCACTCTATAGTGGAGCAGAATCCAGCATTAAGTTCTTTGCTTTCTCTATTTTTTTCTGACAGTTATATTGCTACATACCTGAAGGGAAGTCCCTTTCTATTGCATGCTGTTTTAAAGTCTCTGGTTGAAAAGCACTTAAGTTTGTAGTGCCCAGTATGAAAGACCTCTTCAAGACGATGGTAGTGATTACAAAATCCTTTATACGATATGTTAATGCAAATAGAGAGAGCATCCTAGGATTTGTGAAATAGCATTTACTACTTACTATGTTCCAATTCTGAAATATGCCCTTGAAATATTTTTTTTCCTTGATTTTTAGCATACATAAAAGGTGGGTGGATACTCCGAAAAGCCTGGAAAATTTACAATAAGTGCTATACGGACATTAATACACTTCAGGAAATATATCAGAAGAAAACAACTCAGGAATCCTTGACTTCTGATGCTGCAAATGATAATCATATTGCTGCAGAAGGTGTAACGGAGGATTCGCTAAACAGACTGAAAGGTGCTGTTAGCTTTGGATATGGACTTTTTCATCTTTGCATATCCATGGTGCCCCCAAACCTGCTCAAAATCATCAACCTGCTGGGTTTTCCTGGAGACCGCCTACAGGGGCTTTCTTCACTGATGTATGCAAGTGAAAGTAAGGACATGAAGGCCCCTTTAGCTACGTGAGTAGCTATATTGAAATGCTTTGGTAGATAACTTAGTACTGAAAGTAAGTAAATCGAAAAAAGTCAAAACCAAAAAGTCATGTTGCTTTAAAGGAAACAACAGCAGGTAAAATAAACTTGTAGTTTGTTGTTTAACATGCCATGGTTTAGTAAATTCATCACTTACTAGTATGTGAGATCTCTCTGCTGTTATTTACATGTATTTGGGGTTTGTGTCAGTATTTTGCTGTATTCTTCAGCACCTGCTGTTCTAATGTCTAGTAATTTGTATGCCAGCAGAGTAAATAAAAGCACCCCCCAAAGGCTGAGTAAATTTACCTGAGTTATATTCTCTGCTATGGAGAGCATACTATTTTGTATGAGTCATTGATCTCGCTTAGCTGTTTATCTGTACTATTAGCCAAAGATCTTTTCCAGTTTTATTTTTAATTTTAGCATCTGAGTAAAATGGGATGTTCCCCTTTTTGGTCTTTTTAGAGGAGTGGGTTTTTTTGTGTACTCTTTTTTCCCAAGCCTTCATACTGCATTCAGGTCTTTTTATCAGGTGAAGGGTTAGCCAGACCTAATTTAAACTGCCCTCATAAATGCATTTATTATTCCATTATCTCCAAATTAATGCTTTTATTACTGGACCTACTGCAGGTACCATCAGATGTCACTTTTGAAACATTGACAGCAGAGCTAAAGTCTCTTCTGCTTGAGGAGAATTGGATTTCTGATCTGTTAAGAAAGCTTGAGATTAAATGTTCCTTTTGATTTTTCTTTCTCCTTTCTGGGAAAGAAAAATGATGTTTTTTGGGGGTGTTTCCTCCTTCACATGGTCTTGGAAATCTTTGTGCTCTGCCCTTGTTTCCAGGAGTGATGTAGGTCATGTAGATGTCTGCCCTTCTGAACACTGGATGTATTTCTGTTTGACATTGATTTCAAGCGTGTCTGCTGATGTGTATTTAGTTTTGGTGTTGGTTTTTTGTTTGTGGTTGTGGTGGTTTTTTTTTTTTTTTTTTTTTCCCCCTCTAATGAACAATTAGTTTCCAAAGTTTTCCTGTGGGTTTTTCCTTTTTAAAATCTGTAAGAGTTCTAAAGGCTCAAGTGCTTTGATGATGAGAGCTTGATTGCTACTTTACCTTTGGGTAATGTGTGCTGAATTGTATGTTCAGGTGTGGCTTAGGAGTACATTGATATATGGCAATAGTATTGTGTTTGCTTTAAAGCCAGGTTGTACAAGAAAAGATTAATATCTTTCTTTGTCTTTAAGAATCGTTTAAAAATTTGCTTGTATAGAATGTTATCCTTAAATTTCTGTTTACGAGCTGTAATCTTTTTTACTCTTATGTTTCTTTTAGATTAGCTCTGTTGTGGTACCACACAGTTGTTCGTCCCTTTTTTGCCCTTGATGGCAGCGATAACAAAGCAGGATTGAAAGAGGCAAAAGAAATTCTTGCAAAAAAAGAATCTGCTTATCCAAATTCTTCTCTGTTCATGTTCTTCAAGGGAAGGATACAGCGATTAGAGGTATTGCATGTTTTCTTCCTTTTGACTGGTTTCTCTTCTCCTCCCTTTGTTATTTTATGTTTTTCTGAGGTGAATGAACTGTGCAAGCTTCAGCAAACTGTGACTAAAGATATAGATACATGGAAAGATAAGTAAGAAAAAAGGATTAACTCCTTGCTAGTTTCAAGTTCACATGCCAAACCTGCTGTTCCACTACTTCTGTCTGAATTAATGGCACTTCGAAATTCTTTTTCAGCTTCTTGATACATTTGTAGCTCTATGCTAAAAGGAAGTGCTTTTGGTCACTCATGAGTTTCTTATGGTATAAATAGCTACTTCAGTTTTGCTTGTCAAGCTAAAATCTGAGTTTATCTGCTGAGTACATAGCATTTATCTTCCCCTTTTCATTTTATGCATTGTTCATATACAGCTAACTCTTTGCAATAATTTCCCTCAAATAACTGCCTTCGCTTTTAAGGGGTCAAACCAGGATGTTTTCTGTTGCTAAGGGTAAGCTCTGACCCAAGCAGAAATGTATTCACTGAAAATGTGTTTGTGAATGCTGTTGCAGAGTGTTAGTCAAACAATGCAGCAGCCTCATGGTTTTTGACTGAGTTATGCTTTAAGAATCTGTGATAACAGAAGATGGTGGCGAGTACTTTAAACTACTCAACTCCTGGCTGCTGCTTTTATTAGACCAGAATACTTCCAGAGTAATTACATTAACAAGAAAACCCAACACAAAAGCATAGGCCCAGAATGTTCAAACCCTTCATCTCAACATCATAATTACAAGAGCTAATCCAGATCTTAATATTGATGGTTGTTCTTTTGCTAGGGTTTGCAGTTAACTCTCTCAAATATGCCTTAATATTTTGAGGGAGGTAGCAGCAGTAACAGAACAGAGGGGCAGGTTTCAGGGGTCTATCGGATTTTGCAGGCATATTCTTGCATGGGATTTGAATGTTGTTTTTCTTTTCTTGCTGTCTTTCTGAAAGCAACTGCATTTGGGGAATTACACTGTCACAGGCAAGCTGTCAGTCTTTGCGAAGTATTGCTGTTTTCTGAGTGGGAAAGATTTTAATGGTCTTTGTTCAATTCTATATTCCATTCTTATGGTAAAAATAAAATTTGTTAGGAATAGCTACACAATGAATACAAGTGCAGTTAAAAATGTAAATATGTTGATTGCCAGAGTGTGACTTGGTATTTGGAATTCTTCCCCTCCCCCTATTTAGTGTAATGAGGAATAAAATTCAACTGATTCTTCTGACTTTCAGGGCAAGCTAGGGCAAAATTGTAAACATAAGTTGTCAATAAACTGGTTATATATTTCTATATGTAAATAGAGTGGATAGGTTTTGGGAGTGTCAGTTTTGTGTAGTCAGTCCCCTTTTGGAGTACCGTTACGTTTCAAAGCAGAGTTCTTCACGTGCTATCTTACAGTATTTGTGCATTAAATGATGCGGTATATAGACACCGAAGTTTAGCTCCAAGTGAAATAGTTTGTGCTGGAGACAACATGGCCATGTTAATGAAGTTAGTTTGCTTAGGGAGGCAGAATGCTGTGCATTCTGCTGTGTAGCCATACTTCAGTCAGCAGAAAGCTTATTGGTTGCTAACAGGAATTCAAGTGTTGCTTTGCTATTCGTGTATTTGTTTGCATGAGAGCTTTTCCATTCAGCAGCCTCTTCCTCCCTGACCCCCCCTCATTGCTTTGTTGTGAGTGGTGCTGTATCACTGACGCTTTGCTGTGTATAAATCTTCTGGCTAAATGTCTCAAGCTCTTCTGTAGACTCTGTTAGGAATTTAGAAGCTTAATTTGCTCAAATGTTGTTGATGTAATAGTAAAGGCAGATGTGTGACTGGTGGCAATGGATTGGGGAGCTGCACTGGATTTCTGCACAATACACTTATGGTTACATCTGTCTCCAATCTGGGCGTTGGTCTTAGAGCATCTATTGTATGTTCTGAACCAGAAGTGCACATATACTCTTAGATTACAAACTAACACACTGGGTTGTAAATTCTGCCTCATTTCCAAGGTGGGTGAGGAGAGCTCCTGCAAAGCCTGGGAGGTGCTTATATGGCCTTCCTTGAAACTGTTAATACACAGGTAGGTTCTTTCCAATAGGCATGGGAATGTTATTTTCAGATGGTTTACTGAAATTGGGAAGTCTGTGCTTTAACCTATATGCACTTGCATACCTTGAGCTGTACGTTATATATTTTATAGTCTTTAACATCTGTCATCTGTTAACAGTTCTATGATAAAATTTAATTGTCATAGATGAAAGGCAGTTTAGATGTTGTTATACAAAAGCACTGTGTGTTCTGGAAGTACAGATCAGTAATGGTCATTTTAGGCTTTGTATTAGAGTCTACTAGCACTCAGCCCATCGGACTTTTTTTTATGGCCTTTGGTCCTACATATGTTTTGTGTAATTTTCAGCTGATGGTATATCCAGCTTCCATTAGCAAGTCTGCATACACCTATATGTCTGTATTTGTGTGTGTTTTCTTTTCTATGGAGAAAAGAAACAGTAAGGAGCATAGTTCAGCCATGGACACCTGGAGGCAGGGAAACTGTTCAAAAGGCAGAAGCAGTAATGCAAGACTGGACAGTGAGACACAAATCTGACAAAGAAAAAAGTTGCCAAGGAAGGCAGTCGAGGAGAAAGGAAGATTTCACAGTGATAGTGCTATGAACGACAAATGAAGAGCATGTGACTGTATAATGCTTTGTGCACCAAAAAGCACGTATGAATATTAGTCAGTAAAAGCCTTAACAGACTTCGGTTTTCTAAGAAGTAGCCTTGCAGGTGCTATAAACGTGGACCAAATTATCTTTCAACTCTTTTCCCAGATTCACTTTTTTGAGAAATGAAGTCTGAAAGCATTTGGAGACTGTTGAAATAAGTGAGTTGAGGAAAGGAGAGGAGGAGGATCTGGGAAAGCTGGAATGAAAGTGCACCAGAAAGTTAAAGGTTGCACTGGTAGGCTGATCAAATGTCTCTTCCCCTCTCGCCCCCCACCCCTCCTGTTTTATTTCTCTCTCTCCAAAGTGTAGATTAAGAGACTGCATATTAAAAGTAGCATTTTTCCTGACTTTTACATAATTCACTTAAGCTGTTTTAATGGACATAACTATTGTTGTGCTTGATTTGTGATTGTATGGTGTGTATTCCAGCCTCATAAGTATTTCTTTGTGAATGTTTGACTATTTCTATCTTTGAAATACTTTCCACTAAAGCTGATAATGACATTTCATGTAAGCTTAAGCTGCTAAAAACAAGTGAGAATAGTGTTTTATACTTGTTCTTAAAGGGTACTTAAGAATGTAATTAGTATAATAGCTGCTGAAAACCACTGGTCTGAAATCCAGAGTTTCCAGCTGTACTCTTGGGCCTTTCTTATTACTGTGAAAATAAAAATATTGCCATCCATTTGCTAAATGCATATTGTCTAATATTATAATTATGTTAATAAATACCAATTTACTTTTGAAACTGTGACTTAGACTATTCAAGTGTGGTATTGTGGCCAGTAGTGAAAGATGGGCATGGTGGTAGTGTGGGAGAGGGCAGAGTAAAAAGTGTTCTGAATCTTTCTGCTTTTTAGCTTGCAATTTTGCTTTTTCTTTTTTTTCCTAATCAGCAACACTTTTTTTTTTTTTTTTAAATCTCCATCTGCTTTTTTAAATAGTACAAATCACCCCCTTCAGAGATAGTTAAATAGATTGACAGCTTCATATGGAGAGCAGTAAGGGTGTAAAGCAAAAATAAAGTATCTGACAGAATTGTGAACTGGGCAAGATTGCTTCTCTTTGATTGGGAACAGACTCTGGGTGTGTATATATAAACAACAAGAAATCTCTGGGGCTGGGACCAAAAGCTCAGGTTCCGAGGCTTGATCTGTAGAGTTCAGTTGATATAGGTGCATGTTAAGAGTCTGAAGGAAAAAGTACCAAATACTCCAGCTGACAGGCAAAACACCAGTGGTACATACAAGTGTGCTACAGTGTCTGATGTGCAGGCTGGTGAAAATGTGCAGTGGTATTGCGGACTTAAATGTAATGCTGACAAGTACTCTTGCTTTTTTAGTTACCTTTTGTAGACATCTTGGTGTCAGTGGTATCATTCTTATTTAGGGGTGGGATGGAGAAGTAGACTGAGGGCAAGAGTAATAATAAGCATTGAAAAGTCTCAAATTAATTTAAGTCTTTAATTAATTTTCTGAAATAAAGTCACAAATAATGTCTTAAGAAATTTTCAGAGCTTGCGTAATGTCAAGGTTTATTTTCAGGAAATGTGCTGGCCTTCCTAGTTACTTGCTTTAGGCTATAAAATACAGAGTCCTAGTTTTACTGTATTTTGATTTTGTGGCATATCTAGGGAAAAATGTGGAGGGGAGCGATGTTAAGGAATAGAAAATACAGGCTTTGAAATTTCCATATAGTGTCCTCCAGTGTAAATTGTCCCCTTTTAGATATTGTTTCCTGGTTTCCCCTTAATTATGAGCATGACTTCTTAAAGGCTTTACAAATCCATAGTGCTAATCGAGAACAGAGAGGTCCTAGGAGAGGGAAAGTGTCCTGAGATTTCAGAACAGCTCTGTGGGGAAATGTGTGTTGGCTCAGGAAGCTGCCTTGGCTTGGTGAGCTCTGTAGATGCTTAGTTGGTGGGTTGGGGTGGTTTTGATTTTAATCTGAAGTCAAGAAATGTAAGATTATGGTTCTCACATTAACTTGAATAATCCTCTTTATGATTGTGTAGTTCTGTATAGTACACACTTTATAGATTAATCTTTTTTGTCTTTGTATTATGTCCAAGAGAGGCATGAGTGATGCTTGTTGAAGGAATTACGTGTGTGTGTGTGTGTGTATGTAAATCTCAAGAACATCAATTTTAAGTGTCAGCCATGATGTTATACTTGCAGACTCTTGGGACTTTATAATTCTTTCTGTTTATTCTCTAAAACAGTAAACAGATAGTAATTAATTTATTTTAAGAGTTAACACTAAGAGTAGAAATGCATAGTTCAGCATGTCACAATCCCTAGAGATGATTGAAACTTTAATAAGGAGTATCTCTGAAACATACTTACTGAGCTTGGTGCTTCAGGAAAACTTAGGCAGATATCAAAACACTTGAGAGATCTAGACAGTTAGAGAAATGGATTATAGAAGATTTAACATTCAACTAACTGGACTTGTATATTACTAGGTGGTCAGTGTTTGATGTGCTGCTGCAGGCCGGTGTGTGGCATTGCAGACAATGTAATTGCCATTAGTCATTGTGTGGAATAACATGCCCTGCAAATAGGTGATCTATATTTTCAAATGTTTAGGGTTTTTAGAAGGCAAAGTATCTTCACAGAGGACTAAATATTTAGATCCCCCCCGGAAGCATTCAAAACATAGATTTACTGAACTTCTAAACTTCTTAGCACAAAGATAAAGTTTTAAGCCAACATTATTTTATTTTTTCTGTAAGACTGGGCTCAAAACACTTATTTTCCAGGAAGTCATGTTGGGGTGATGCAGCATCAGTGGAGTATTGTGTAGTGGAGAGAATGTGCTGCTACAAAAGTAAACAATGCGTACGTTGCTCAGGCTCCTGGTAACTTTGAGGGCAATTATAACTCACCTGTCTTTCTGTGTAGTATATTATTCTGTTATGCCAACAAGGATCTTAGTCTAATCACTGTTTTATTTTCTAAGTGTACGGTGTTTATATTGGTACAGCTGTGGATCCCTTTGCTGGCAGTTGTGCTGTCTTGATGCAATATATATGATTTACGGTTAAATTGTTCCTTAGCAACTAAACCAGTTTTCCCTGATGATACAAAGAAGAAAATCTTATAAAATCACTTTAGAGCTCTCTGTGTGTGTGGTTTTAAGATACAATGCTGCAGACTTTTGCAGGAATTTTTGAATTCAGTTATGCTTGCGTAGATGACAGGTTTGCTTTTTCAAGGGTTTCTTTCACTTACATGCATAGCCAGCAGAGAATGGCTTAAAGATTTTTCTGTTGTATAATTATAATTGTATGTGAGAGTAAATATAGGAACACTATTAAAGTGGGTATAGGCCATATTGGGATATATAGTGTGTCTGTGTATAAAACTAATTAAATGTTGATTTGCATCCCTCCCTTTATGTTGATTGCTATGGAGAAGTCCCATCCTGGACTGGGAAAACTAGAAATTAAGGTAGTCAAAAGAACTACTGTTCTAGTTCTTACAATACTGTCAGCCTCTTTTTGCTAAGCTGTTGGTAACTAATGATTTTATCAGACTGTTTTTTTTATCTCGTGTGCCTTATTATCTTCTTACATGTCATGCAGCATTTATGAATTCTCTATTAACTCTTGCTTAAAGTGGTTACTGAGGGATGTGGAAAAAGGTGAAATAGTTCAAAATAAAGATGACTAAACATTAAAGATACCTGTATTGTACAGAAAGCTAAACTTTATTAGCAGATGCTAAAAATACAACTTTTAAAGGTGGAATGACTAATAAGAGTAGAAATGTGATTACTCAAAATCCTACTGCACAAAGCCAATGAATTTCAGACTTAATAGCAAAATGAAGGAATACAGGCACTGATTTTGAAGGTTGAGAGATGATCTGAACTGGCTGTAAGTTACTGGTGATCATTATTACTTTATTAAGCTCTTCTAGTAGAAGGAGAAGAAGAAGCTGGGAAGCTGGCCAAAGGAATTGCGATGTGGAGCTGGTATATTGAATTAATATTAGCTCTGTGGTGGGTTTTAGCTCATTTAAAATAATCTAGAGTCCGAAATGAACTTGGAGGTTTTCCTCTCAATGGGATGTTGTGCCTCTTTCATCTAATCAAACCAGAGGCTGCAATCTGTAAGACACTTCATTTTTTTTTTTTTAAATTTTTTTGACCATATAGCTATTTTAAATATCTGTTAATAGAAATCTGAATGTTTTCTTTATCAAAATGAAATTATCCAACAAATTTTAAATCTTGGACATCTGAATTTTTTCTTCTTTCGCTTTTGTTAGTGTCAAATCAATAGTGCCTTGACCTCATTTCATACTGCTTTAGAACTTGCAACAGACCAAAGGGAGATTCAACATGTCTGCTTATATGAAATAGGTAAGTTGGATGTGTTTTTATACTATAAATAGCTGACTTTCAAGTTTAGACTAGCAACTTCAATAAACAAACTGGATTATTTTTATTAGGATTTTAAAAAAGGTTTTAGAATCCTGGCCTTTGTCTTGGATGGATTATGGTAATAATCCTGTCGTCTTGCTTGGGCAAGTAGAATTCAACAATTTTTCATAATTTTAAAGTTTTCTGCAAATACAAGGTGATGCAAAATCAGAGTACACTATAGAATCAAGGGCAAACTGTTCACCTACAGAATATTATTTAAAATGAGAAATTAATTAATCTGATTTTTCTGTGGAATCGCCATTTCTGTGCCAAAAACTAGTTGCTCTAGTGAAGCTGCACAGTTTGCAGGACCTATATTTCATGCTCATTTCCTTCTATCAATAGCAATATATGCTATATGTTCTTAATTTGCATACAAGTCTTTAGAGTGGAGAAGATATGTTGCTTCATGCTTTAAATGTGTCTTGTTAAGGGATCTTGTCACAGTGCGAAAGAATAAGGGAGCAAGTAGTAGCTTTGTAAGTTTCAGCATCCTACAAAATATAGTATTTAAATTTAAAAAAAAAAAAAAAAAGGCTTTTGGTGTCCGTATACATTTGTTATTGCTCTGAAGTGGATTCATTGTTTTGTATGGAATCTTATAATTCAACATTTCCCAGTAAATTTAAACCAGACTTTAAATGTATGTAATTGATTTGTTTTGGTTTTAACTTTTCCAGTCATTGTTATATTTGTTAAACTAGCTCCAGCTCTCATAACAGTCTGTGTGTTTCAGTAATGTTGACACCAAATTTGAATTACTGTGCTTTCTCTGAAGTGAAATTGGTCTTGCTTTTAGGTTGGTGCAGCATGATAGAGATGAATTTCAAAGATGCATTTGAATCCTTTGAAAGGCTTAAAAATGAATCCAGGTGGTCCCAGTGCTACTATGCTTATTTAACAGCAGGTGAGTATATTCAGTGTGTTGGATAAGTGATAAATCAGTGATTTGATAAGGTTTTGGCACAGTTTTGTTTTGGGAAACTTACTAGGGCACATAGTGCCTTCCTCACTACCTGCTGCTTACGCAGCTTTATGCCAGACTTGACTTACATAATTTTGGTTTTGTTTTTATAATGTATACTTGCATGCCTGCACCTGTACATGCATGTGTGTGTACATGGACACCCACCCCCCCCCCCAGATGTAGATACAATTATGATTGTCAGTGTAGTGACAGCTCATATAACAGTGTATTGCCAAGATTTAATAAATAAATCCTTAGAGGTTCGATGGTATTAGTTCCTGTAATGGGTACAAAAAAGAAGTACTGTCTTGTTTATGATCATAGAGGGTAACTGGGAGAGTTGGGATTTGCATGTTTGTTAAATCCCTAGTCTAGATCCTTTCTGGAAGTGTGTTGTGTTTTCTTGCGACCGTATTGATATTTAATGTTAACTTTTCCTGTTTCATATCTGAGTAGTGTTAACATATTTTTGTTTCTGTATTCTTGCAGTATGTCAAGGAGCTACTGGTGATGTCAATGGTGCTCAGAATGTGTTCAAGGAAGTTCAGAAGCTTTTCAAAAGAAAAAACAATCAGATTGAACAATTTTCAGTGAAAAAGGTTTGGTTTAGCATAGGCTGACTTGTTTCAGTACAGTAACTACACTTGGTAATTTGTTGGATTCTTTACCAGTATTTATTTTTGAAGGATGTGTCTGTTTTCTGCTGTGCTGCTTCTGTAGAATTAGTGGGAAGGGTTCAGATGGAAAAACAATAGTGTCATGTATTTTAAGGACCTAGCAAAGGAAATGTGAATTAGCTATTCACTTTACAACTGAACTAATTATTAAAGACACATTACACTGTAGTTGCTTTGGTAATTTTCCTTCTAGCTTTGCCTTTCTTACTCCTTTTTATCTTGTCTCGTTTGTCAAAGCCTTAGTTCTTTTTGAAAGCCAGGAGTTTTCTAGGAAATACCTCCCAACCGATGATCTTGCAGATGTTACTGTTTCACTATCCAGTCAGGCTATACTTGGGATTGTGAAACACAATAAAACAAATCAGGCTGTATACAAGGAAGCTTTAATTTCGATCAATATGTAAGCCCTTATATTAATTGAAAGATTTTTCTTTTTAGTCTTAAAGTCTTTAAACTAAGTTACCACCAACTTTATTTTCATAAAATTGTTGGATGCTTTCATGAAACAGTTAGAATTACTGTTTGTGATACATTGTTTGTGAATATTATGTTCCCTATAAAAGGACAGATGACAGATCTCCCTTCCCTCTTTCTCCCCACTTTGCAGGCAGATAGATTTAGAAAACAAATGCCGACCAAAGAGCTCTGTGTCCTGGCATCCATTGAAGTATTGTACTTATGGAAAGCCCTTCCAAACTGTTCCCTCTCGAACTTACAGCATATGAGCCAAGGTATAATATGGTTCCTTGATTTATTTATGTACTTTTTTAAATGAGGCGTATAATTTTATTCTGTTGTGTGGAGTAGCTGATTGTTGTAGCATGAAAATTTAAACCTGCGTGCATGTGTCAAAGCAAACTAGTTTGAGTAACAAAAGAATAATGACCCATTATGATTCAGCTTAATGCTTCCTTTTTACCATTTTTGTAGGTTTTTGGGAGAAGTTTAACTGCCTGCTGCATATAGTTGTTTTTTAGTTCTAGTTGTGTTTGCCTATTGTTTAAAATGAAACAATAGTGTGATAGTTATTGTTCAAAGACACTAAGCAACATTTAACTCATTTAAACCTAGCTACAAAGTAAAAAAATAAATCTACCAATTCATTTCTGCATGTCGGTTTTATTCTAAGAGGAAATATGTAGCTTGTGAGGTCATCTGTGACATGATATGGGTTCTGTTTATCTTGGCTGCTGGGACCATCTTAGTGGTGAAAGGAGCATTTTATGGTTGCTTCTTTCTTAGTCTCCCGATGTCTTTGGACGTCTGTCACATGAACAGTGTTTATCATGAAGTTTTCAGTACTCCTCCCTCCATCCAGTGATCAGTGTCGTTTGCATTCTGCAAAGTTTGAAGCTATTACCTGCTTATTTAGAAAATAAAACAAAAAATGTCCGCCACCGAGATACTTCCTTTTTTTCTGTAATTGTGACATTTTCAGGATTGTACATGATTTTTATGTTAAGCTAGAAAACTACCAGTCTTTAAGTCAAGAGTCAGGACTAGTGGGGTTTTTGTTCTGTTTTTAGTTTAAGATAATTTGTCTGTTTAAATTGCGTGATGGCAGTTGGTTACGTTCAGATCCTGAGTTTTCTAGTACCAAAGATAATGGTAAAGGCTTTAAAATTAGATTTACTTACATAAAAATAATTTCAGGAGGTTTTTTTTGTCTGTCATTTGCCTTCAGAACAACCAGCTTTAGAGGTTGTAAAGAGTATGTACTTCTCTCCCGCATCCGCAGAAGCAATGTAGATCTTCCTTGTGTAAGCTTCTAGCCAGTGGTTCACATTTTAATGTGAAATAGCAGTATAGATTAAAATTCAGAAATATGCTTCTTGTTAGTATGACACTGAAAGGTGTGTCTGCATCAGCAATCCCTGGTTGAAGATTTTCTGCACGAGAGTGCTAGTGCTGCGCCTTATGTATATCTCAAGAATGATGAGATGATAGGGGACTTTTTTTTTTTTTAATTTGCTGCTTCTTTTGAACATTTGGAGTGTAATTTGCTGGGGTGGGTTTCCAGGCTTTTCCTCAGGGCTAGAACTTGACTTAAAAATAAAGTTATTAATTTGTATGTACATGCATCTCTAAGTAAAATGCAAAGTAACTTGAGACTTGCAATACAAGCAAGAGTTGACAGCTTTGTGTATTGTGTAATGTCCAAATACTTCATGCAGCCAACTCTTAGTTATTCATAGGTGGCTTATTTGGGTTGTGGATTAACTGTGTGGAGAACGCAGAGCTAGTTAAGATCTGGTAGAGTTTGTGAGATGAGGCAGAACGTGAAGTCAAAGGAGCTCTACTGCTCCAGGCACAGCAGTTCAGCTCCTTCTGAAGGGATGAAAAGCCTTGCAGGTCTCCCTGTACCCCGGCCTTTCTGGAGGTGATGGTGCAGAAAAGTGCAAATGGCTCCTCACAGAACTAGCCTTGATTTAACAGAGCTGGCACTAATAAGCTTGATCAAAATGGAGCCTGATTCATCTAGAGATGGTTACATGCATCATGATTCAGTTCTTTCTGGAAACAGAGCACTACTCAGCTGTGGCACAGTCTGTCCCTGGATTGTGGACCAGCTAAGGTCTGGCAAATAAGCCTTATCCTGTCAGCATTGAGAATTGTGATGCCAAAATACCCTCGTCTGGGTTTTTAAGTCCGGTACAGATTTTTGTGTGGCTATCACTTGGCTTCAGTTCAAAACAAATCAGCTTTGTCTGAACTGCTTGCCCTGTGCTCCTTGTAACTTGGACTATGTGTTTTTCTTTCAATATATGGGTCAACCCAGTTTCCCATAACACCAGGAGGTAGTGATTGTTTCTGAACTTTACCTTTTAGTGGATATTTCAAAGACTAGTAGAGAAAGGGATTCTTCTCTTCTTGTGAGAAGAACACTCCAACTGCCTTTGACTTCAGCCCATTCATTCCTGTTAGGAATTGTTCTCATGAGTGACAGATTGCTTGATGAGGTTCATACAAAATGGGTTGTATTTAAAAGAAACCGCATTACTTGGATTTATATTAATGTTACTAGCATCTCCTTTTTCTGGTTAAATTTAATCATCAGACTAAAAGTCACTGTAGACCACAATTCTTGTCTGAAGAAGGATTTCAATCCATCTTGTTTATTTACTGGAATCTTTTACATTAAGCTTGTCAGGATGTCGATGATTCATCGGCTGTTGGTTTGAGGAATTTGCTTCTTGGTGCCATACATAAATGCTTAGGAAATTCTGAAGATGCTGTTCAGGTAAGTTGTTATGTGATAGTTTACACCATTAGTCCTATTTTATGAGCTATTCTGTTAAACGGTAAATATTGTTGAGTAACACGGTAGCTAAAGTGGCTTGTAGGAGCAAGAGTTAAGGGGAAGCTGGGAAGAAGAATGGAAAAGTTCTTGGCTCTGCTGGATTTACTTTGTCCAACAAAGAAAATTCAACTTTAAAAAAAAAACAAAACAAAACAAACCTTGGAGATTGACCTTTCAGAAGCATGGGTTTGCTGCTTCTCCTCCAGACCTGTTAGACACTGAGAGGTTTGATTATTAACACATACAAAAGAATAATTTTGCCACTGCTCCAGGCTTTGATCTGTAGGCACAACTTGCCCCCTTCCCTGCCCCCCGCAATAGAATGCAACTCACATAAGCAACAAGGGAGCTGATGCTGGCTTTAAATCTTTCTCTCCGCACCCTGCCCCCCCACCCCCCACCCCACCCCACCCCTTCTCTCGAGCATATCTTAAATAATCTGGGTACTTCATCTCTGGTGTTAAAGTTCCTTGTTAGATCTAGTATTTTTTCAATATGAAGTTGGAAAACTCTTGAAACAGTCAATATATTACTTGGTAAAAATCCAAACTAAGAGTTTTACCTTGATACAGTAGTGTCAGTGAAAACCTCTGGGTCCTTGTTTAAAGAATCTCTACCATTAGAAATTTTTAATGTATTCTCCTTTTAGCTTTGGGCTAATTTCTAGTGCTTAAAGTTGAATGGTGCTTCTGGATTATTATTATCTTTTTTAAGTATCAAACAATCAATTTTAATGTATTCCTGCAATTTTCTTTCTTTTTTTTTTTCTTTAATTTTTATAGTTCTTTCAGCGAGCTGCTAAAGATGAACTGTGCCGTCAAAACAACTTATACGTCCAGCCATATGCTTGCTATGAACTTGGCTGTCTTCTGTTAGACAATCCAGAGGTAATAGCATAACCTATTTTTAAACTCTTAAAATTAGGGCAGGGAGTCAGCATACCACCATACAAATGATGAAACAAAGCTTATAGGTGATAGTGAATGTTAAGTTTTAAAAATTTGTTTTATACCTACTGTAAAGAAACTTACTACTTTTGATTTTTTGCAAACCAAGAAATGCAATGTGTTTTAGGTAACAATGTCTTAATTTTTCAATATCAAGAGCTATAAGGACATTCTGAAGAGCTTAGTTATCTGTTGATAACACTGCAATGACTTGTTTTGTTTTTACTGGGTTTTATTTTTACATAAAAAAACAGAGCCTGAGACTCTCTGGGATTCTTCAGGGCAGCTGTTACATTCCTGACCACGAGTGACGTCTTTCTCTAGCAGTGAATTGAACACGTCTGCAAACCTACAGCAAGCAGTACAGCAAGAATTTTGATGAGTGTAGCACCACATTGTTTTGATTATTATTTGGTACTTTACCCCAAAAAGCACCACAAAGACTTCACTTTTCACCTCTCTGATGGTGCCATGATGCCCATTTTTTCATATGTGCCTTACAGAAACAGTATATATAAGTACTGGGGTATGGAAATACTTCCGTCACCCCTCAAGACACAAAGACCTCTCTCCCCCTTCACTTTCCTTAGTGTTCCTGCTGCTGGTGGCAACAGAAGCCTGGCAAGCATGCCTTGGGTAGGCGGGGATTTGTTGTCTGCAGGTGGCATTTAGTGTGGTGAGTGCCTAGGATCCTTTTCTTACATATTTGAACTTGAACAGCATCCAATAGGAAATTAAAGATTACCTGTAGTTATACTCTCCAAACAGAATTTGGTGCCGTCCTAAAATAGCTCCATGGTTTTGGGATCAAACTTATATTTAGGACAATATGGTATTTGTCAAAAGCTTGGTTGTTTTGTTTTGGTTTTTTTTTTTTTTACTTTGGGATTATTTATCCCCACTCTGAGGACAGCTATCTTCCTAATCTTGCACCATCAGTGCATCTTGGAAACCTAGCTGGACTGAGGGCATGCATACCATCGTACTGTTTCATTGCAGGGGATGTATAAGTAAAGTGATTTCAGCTTTAACATACAGTTAAAGCTGTATGTGTTGGCATTTTGGCTTTCACCCTGAGTAGTGAGGTTTTTGTTGTTCAGGATGAAGAGGAAAATAATCCACCTGGTTTTCAGACTGTCCAAATGGCTTGGTTGATGATACATTTGATCATTCAGATCTGCCTGAACCCTGCCTCCTAGGGAGCCCAGAGAATCTTAAGCTAGGGCAACTTCTGCACCACCCTTGGAGTGGGTTATAAAGTTATAAACTTGGAGTTTATGCTGCTTTATGTAGTACTTCTTGAATCAGGTTGCAAGTTAGGGGAAGCAGTTACAGGGTAATGACTTGAACCCCCGCATCATTGTTTGTAGGCTGTGAAGTAGTTGGGCTGATAGTATCTCATATTCTTAAGATTCTGTTTTCAGTTGTTTTTAATCTTGTCAGATTTAACCATCTAAGCTGAACCTTCCCCTTAAAGAGGGAAGGAAAGGAAAATCTTTCAATAAAAATTATTATCACGACAAAGGACAAAAAAAGAGAAAATGCTTTTAAAAATAATGGTTCTTTTTTGAAAACCCTGCTGCCCTGTGACTTAGAACTGGGCCTTGAAGTCTGGTAGGGAGGTCTGAGTCCAGTAATGTTCCTGCTGCCTTTTTTCCCATGTTCGTATTTAAATTTGATCGTGTCAAGTGTCTCAAAACAAACAAACAAAAAAAAGTGGTGGGTAGTGATGTTATCTGAAGATTTTGAGAATGTGGGAGCATTCCTTCCTTCCTCCCTGCATTACGTGTAGTATGTGCACACGGTAACCGAATGTGCTTTGTGTGGGGTGTTTGAGGACTGAACAAGCCTCGGCTTGTAGCTGTACTGAGAAGCTGTGGTAGCGCTTAGTATGTGAAGGGCATGCAGGAAACTCCCTCTCGTGGCACTTGGACAATGAGGAGGCAAATGATGCTTGTCTTGAATAAAGTGGGATGGGCTGGAGAAAAGCAAGAACTAGAATTAGAGGCGAGTGGATGCTGTTTATAGAAAATTCCATTTACTAGCTGAGGTGTCATGCAAAAGCTCTATAATGACTAAGAAGGAGAAGGGAATAGGATTTTATAAATCCTATTCACCTGAGAGGCTGAGTGTATTAAAGACCTGAGCAACAGATGTAGATAAGAATATGCATGTTAGTATAAAAAGCATGCTGTTACTAAATTTAATTTACTTTAAAATTACTCATAATTATGTGTTTGATTTATCATGTCATCTGAATCATCTTTGTTATTTTAGACTTAGTTCTAATCAAGTTCTTTAAGATCTTAATGTGGTTAAGTCAAGGAGTTTACAGATTTTTTTTTTTTAGATGTTTTAGACACTGAATGTAATTTAACCAATATAAATATATATGTTCATATTCATATATTTGAATAAGAAAACTTATTTTTTCTGTCTACTTATCAGGCAGTTGATTATTTGTAAGGCTTAAAATAAAAATGTACTGTATGATAAGAAATAAAACATGAGCTTTTCAGTAGTACATATTAATCTGCAAACACGTATATTTTTCCTTAATAGTTTGACATTGAGATTTCTGGAACAACTTTTAATGCTTAAAATCCAGTAACTTGTTTTGTAAATGAATGGCTTAAACTTTGGTTAAGAAACAAAAATTACTCTATTGATCAATTAGTCATTTATCTGTAGCCTCATTTGTTTCCCTGTGCATTGTTGTAGCTCACCATTGTCAGTAGCAACTTAAAGCTGTAATTTTTCCTTTTCTGTAGAAGACTAGAAATATGTCATACTGTATTTCTTGGGTGCCTCATTTGTATTTCTAGTTACCTAATTTGAGAGGGTTTTGTCTGCTTGGTAGCTTGTTTTCAAGATGGAGATGCTAGTCCGGACTGACCAGGCCGTATACTTAAGATATTTTCTGTAACATTTGCAATGCATTTCTAATGCAATGTTTGTCTTTTTGTAGACTGTGCCAAGAGGCAAAACCTTACTTCTCCAGGCCAAGGTAAAAATTAAGACACTTTCAAATTTATGTTTCTGAGAGGAGGGCATTTGAGAGGTTGTGTTTCTTGGGGTTTGGGCCAGGGGGGGTGAATGTTAAGTGTCAGTGTCCCTTACCTATAATCTACAAAATTATCATGTCAATATACATTAATGTTTATGATAAACATTTATGTATGTTACATAGATATGTATTTCTAGGTCAGTCATAGCACAGAGTCCATATTACTGACATCTCCTGGAGTGTTAGAACCTTGCCAAGGTTAAGATATGGCTACAGAGAGTTTAAAAATGACAACTCTACACTTATCTATTCCAACTGGTTTCTGCCTTGGGCATGCTGGGATATTCTAGAGCTTTTGGACTTGCAGAAATTCCTAGGGGCTGTTCGAACTACATGGGATCCAAACAGTATGTTGGAAATGGAAGCTTTCTGCTCTCTTCACCAACTTGGAATTTCTGTAATAATTCTGTTACTTTGAGTAACAGCGGGGTGTTGCAACATGCAATCTCCAGTTCACCTCTCTTCTTCAGTCCGTTTTGTAACATGACTTCTTAAGCATTAGTAGTAAAATTATCTTCTTATCATAAAGTGAAAGAGGCTAATAGTTATATGCTTGGGGTTTGGGGTTTTTTTCTTCTTTTTCCAGGAGGAATTTACTGGCTATGACTTTGAGAACAGATTGCACGTCCGCATACACGCAGCCTTAGCCTCTCTAAGGGAAGTAGTTCCACAATGATGGACAAGAAGTCTTGTTATCCTTTCCCACAGTTTCTGCACTTTAAGATGAAGCAGAAGAAGAAGCTGTTGGGAAGACCAGCTTTTCTTCTGAAAACCGCTTGTGCCAGAGACACTTTCCTAGTATGGTCAGAGTTGGTATGGCTTAGTAAAACATTACAATTTTAACTAAAAGTAAAGCAACCAGGAAGAAGGTTAAGTGACCTTGTGTTTTTAACTCTTCAGTTTTTATTTTGTTTAAACCAAGCTGAACACAATTGCTTGTAACTCTGTGGGTAAGCCTAAATAAGCACACATGATTTACTTCAACAATATTGGCCGGTGTGATTTTTACCTTTTAAAATAGATCTAGATCTAAAATATGCCAAGGGGAGCACTTTTGTTTTGATTGGAATAATACAATAAAAGTAATTAGTGTAAATGTTGAAGTTGGGAATGGTCAGAACACTTTTTTTTTCTTCAAGCGTTAGCCAATACACAGGACGAGGCAAACCATTCAGCCACAAAAAGCAGATCTTACTAAATTTTAGTGGCTTATGTCAGTGACTTGATGATGACTAATGTGTGAATTTTAAATCTCATATCCCCTTCCATTCTTCATTCCTTCCCTCCCAACCCAGCTCATATTTGTGATATAAATTATGTCAATATTTACAATCTCTGCTTCTGGTACATTCCAGCCAAATACTTACTTTGTTTGACATGCAATTACAGTGTGGGCAGTTCTTATTTCTGCTCTTAATATTCTGAATATTATGTTAAAATACATAGGCCAGATACAGTAATTTTACATATTTTTCATTCAAACTGCTGAATTGTTATAGCAGTGACCTTTAAAGGTGTTTAAAAAAAAAAAAAAAAAAAAAAAACCCAAACAACCAAACAAAACCAAAAATCTACTTTGGTATTTATACCAATACTATGATATCCTAAGTCTCTATATGATATTCCAAACCTGTGGTGTTAAGATATTGAAATACCTCGGAGAGCTTAAAACTTTTATCATGACCGTGTAATTTTTAATACTTAGCCATCTGTGTGGTCATCTGTAGCTTTTTTTACTTTTGTCTGTAATATGTAGTATCTTCTTATGTTTTATATTCAGTTAATATTATATTCTAGGAAGGTGAATATTTTTTTAAAGAAGATTGTGAATGGAATTCTGACCAGAAAGTTAGTTGAATTATGTTACTTTGCAAAGCTAAGAAAACTGGATATCCTTGGAAATAGTTATCCAAAAGCCTTATCTTTACTTTGGTCAGGTTGCCTTAAACAGTTCCTTAGCTTAAACCTTCCCCCCCCCCCCCCCCCCCCCCCCCCTTACCTGTTTGTAGAATACGTTGCCAAAGTTTTAGACCTTGCCCACACCTAACCTTCATTGATTTGCTTTTGAGGTTGCATCTAAAGCAAGACTGATATGGAGGAGAAAAGTAATATCCTATTTGGTAGGCCAAATGAAACGGTTGAGACTTTTATTTCTCTCTAGAAATACACAGTTCCTGCTATGAAAGGCATTCCTAGAGCACTTAAACACTTATGTTGCAGTTCCTGAAGGAGAGGAGAGACTCTTAACTCTTAAAAAAGCAGTTTTATTTTTCTATAATCTGTGTGTTACAGATAAGGCACTGTTTTTTTGGTTTTTTTTTTTTTTTTATTCAACTTTGACAGTAATATTGAGTCACAAATGAGTATTCAACCTTATTTGGTCAATCCAAATAAGTATTGACTAGAAAACAATATATTGTATATATAGTGACTACTTAGAATTCAAATAATGATTTTAAAAATGGGCTTTAATGTACTTGAAATCTTATTTTGTCATATTTGACTTTTAATGTTTTGCAGTGAGAGACACAGTCCATCCTGGGAAAATAGCTAGAAACGGTACAGTTACTGACAAAATTCCTTTTAAATACACTGCTTAAATATAATGTGAGACTAGGCTGTTCAGGACACAAAGCACCTGCATGCGATTTGTGTTGGGATATCTAGGGTCTACATACTTGGAGGTAGCTAGCAAACTGTAGTAAATTTACTAAAAGGCCTGTTGTTCTCACCAGGCCAGGGATGGGTATGGAAAGACACTATATATTCATATAACAGTTTAACTCTGTGCAAATTGCAGCTTTTCTGTGGATTTAGCGAATCATCACTGAAATAGAACTGTTTCTGTATTAATTATTTTTTTTCCCCTTCCCTCGTAGGAGAATCTCCTATCTTGTAAATGTCAAAATTATTTTTTATGTTAGATTGTGCCTGTGATGAGAAAAATTTCAACTGTATTTTGTGTAAACTGATAAGTTTTTATACTTTGGAACTCGGAGGCATGGTCTAATAGCAATAATGGAATATGCATCTTGCTAGTTAATATGTTAAGATTATCTTTACTGGGTCAGGTATTTTTGTTGATGTTGATGCAGTTTTTATCTCAATATGACTCATTTCAAATAAATAACTAGAATTTTTAGATGTCACAAAGTGGCATATTTATTGTGATGTACTGTAAATGTTGTTAATTTACAGAACTTGCACTTTTATATTTCTGAGCAAAATTAAAAGAAACATGGACATGAGTTTTGTTCCCTTGCTCCTCGGATTTGTCTTTTAATTGATGGCCTCCTGAACATGATGATATCAAGGGTTGGGAAAATTTCTGGGATGTCAAGTGACTCTGTAACAAAGTTTTCTAGTCAGCAATTACCTCAGCCTTTGTTCTTCCAGTATAATTATAGTCTCCTGGTTTGGAAAGTGAGCTACATGTGTCATGTTGAGATCAACCACAGAGTGAACAAGGTTTAAGATGCGTTTTTAAGACATCAAATTTATTTGTTCTTCATTAAAGAAAAAGAACCACACACAGTTGTATTTGTTGTATTCCTACATCTTTGAAAAATGTTTCTAACTTACTCTAAAGCAAGCACTTTAATTTCTTCTCTCTCTGACTTTGAATGCTTGTGTCATATTCTAGTTTTGCTTTATTCTTAAATAAAACTCCCCAAATGTTGTATTGAATTGCTTTTCAATTTACAACAATCTGATTGTCTTTCCAACAATTGATCGTACTCATGTTTAAAACTTGCTCCGTAACTGTTTGAAGTTTGAACAGGAAGGAGCAAGTGTTACACTGGTGTAGGGCTATATGTGGCGTTGCAAGGGTGCTAACTGAACCTGTCAGTGGAGTGAAAGCAGGGTAGCCTGTAAATGCCACTGAAATTCCCTTTCCAGACGTCATTACAAAATACTAACAGGGGTAGGAATCACTTTCATGAAAAATTATGCAATCACAAACAAGTATTGTTAAAGCTAACGTTAGGAAGTAAATTTATACTTAGCTGTCTTTTAAGGCAGTTGGGCAGCCAGTGGCATCCGACCACTCTGCAGGCAGCCTAGAACATACACGGTAGACTCCACTGGTCTTTCAGAGTAAGAAGTACAGGTACATCGCTTGTGATCCTTCATCCTGAAGGAACTGTAAGACAAATTATTTTATATAAATTAGGCATTTAGGAAAAAAAGGCAGGACAAGGAATTGTTTCTCTGCTAATTACAGTTTGAGTAGCTGGCTATGCAATGTTGTCTTGCATTCTCGTGTTTTGAGGTGAGCTAGAAAATACTGCTTCAAAAACTCCTTTTATCTGGGAAAGTTGACTTCATCCAGAAGATGGAAATATACAGGTAAGTTCCAGTTCTGGTTCATTTTCACCAAAGAACAATTAAAATATGGTATTCTATATGGATTCAGAAAGCATGGGACCTGCTGTTTTTACACTGAATTACCTCTATCTATATACAATTACCTGTATCTATATACAATACTGTTAATTTATGCCAAAGCAAATTCTTGCATGAAATTAGCCGGTGTACGAGATGCACTGGCAAAAAGATTGAGTTCTTTTACCAAAAGCTTAACTTTGTCACAATGTTGCAAATCTGTATTCTCCCGAACTTTGAAACTTGTTCAATTAATCAGTTACAAAATTGTGCCTTTGTTAGTAAATGGTAAAAGGTGATTTCCCCACCCCCAACACATGTATACCCCTTCCATCTTCATAGGGTTTTTTTGTTGCTGGCGTTTCATACATCTCCAGAATGCTTGCAGAAGGGTCCACATACCAGCAGATGAGGCACAGAAGGTCAGCGTGGTGAACTGCTGTGGAAGGGCAGCACCTGGAATGATCCAGTCCCTCTACTCTTCTAAACCTAGAGGTCTCTAGCTTTTGTTTCCAGGTACTGCATCTCATTGTACTTTCTTGTGCTGTATCAGATGCTGTGATCTTTGCCATGTCTCAGTGTAGGCATTACAATGTTCAGGCCACCTTTTACTGTTCTTTTGCATGAGCAAAATATAAATGAGAGAGAAAGTTAGTCAACTTGAGGAAGGCTTTCTAGAGTTAAATACTGAACTATTTCTATTTTTCACCTTTTTTTTTTTTTTTTTAAATGTAATTTCAGGCTCCAAAACTGGACCCAGCATAGATTACCAGGTTAGGTGCATATTACAGTTATATATTGCCTTCCTGCTTCTGCTCAGAACCTCTTTGCTTAATTACCCAAGATTTTCATGACCTGTTTAGCTGCTGTGTTTTAACCAGTGTGTTTTAGCCATGGGGAGTGTTCATGTTCAGTTGTCTTACCCCTATTTTTTCATTGCTGCTTTTTCAAAAATGCTGTTCATCCTTTCATGTGACTTCTTCCAAGATGGTGTTCCAGTATTCAATTTGATCAAGTAATCTGAGTCAGCAGGACTGGCTGGTCATCAGTGTTTTTCAGTCATCTTTTGGCAAGCTGTACTTATCTATAGGAGATGCCCGGAAAGGCTCCCAGGTGAAGAGGTTAAGAGAAAAGAAAGCTTGTTTGAGTTGAATGTTTGACAGGGGAAGGGAGGGAGAGAGAGATTGTCAGACTTTGCTGAGCAAAACCATTTATGTAACAAACACCTCCCAGTCTTTCACTAAGAGCAATATGTTTACTGTACTGAAAAAAGATAATTGTACTCCTGGGACATATACTTCGGCCCACATGTAGTAAAGGCCCCGATGAGGGGGAAGACAGAGTCAGAGAGATACACATAAAGGCACCTTAAATAAGAACAGTATTTTGTACCTTTGGTAGGAAAAGCAAGAAGGTTTTAATGGAGACTTTTGTATATGAATGCAAACCCCCACTTAGAATTCTAGTGAAGTCTCTGGCAGGTAGAAACAGAAAGGTGGTGCTTGCAAAAAAATACAAGTCCTCTTCCCCTGCCTGTTCAGCTGAAGCTTTGAAAGAAATTGCAAGTTAAAAAAAAACAAAACAAACCAAAAAAAACAAAATAAAACTGAACACACCCTACATGCCCCCAGCCAGTGTGATTCATTGACCTGTTGTGAACTGTCCAATGAAGAGTTAATGACTGACCTGATCCTTTTTTTGGCAGAAAAATAAGGCTTATCTGGGACCTTGATTTGCTGACCTGTCCAATCTCTGTCTTTGAAGACTTTAATGTTGTGTGGTAGCTATTACTTCTGCAGATGGGGCAAAGGATGGTAGGACAAGGTAACTGCCTTCAGTTGGGCAACTTGCTCTTAGGCTGACAGGCTCTTCAGTTTGGGGCCAAAGGGCAACATGTTTTAGTAGAGTAGCTGGTACACTTTGTATGATGGATTTACTCTAGATGGTTTCCAAAAATGGCATTCAAGTTCCAGCACAGTGAATTAGTTTCCAGACATATTTTTTTTTTTTCCTATATGCTCTTCTTAAGTTTCAGACAGATGTGCTTTTATGTTAGTGGCTGAAGCCTTTTTAAATATTTAAGGAGGTTTATGCTTCTGTTTGGTTACCTCTGATAATAAATTTTTCTGTGGTTTATGACATCTGTACTTATCTTTGAAGCTTTTGCTGTGCAGAGCTTTGCAGACCTAGAATTTTGAAAGTTTTCAAAAAAAGCAAATTGACAAGTTATCTTCTGATCTGTATTCACTGAGGATGGTTTCAAAGTAACCACCACTGCTGTTGCACACAGGTATGTTTAATGCATTTATGAAGTCTTGTTGCTTCTGTATGTTCTCTATCCAGAAATCTAGACTTCAGATTACTATCCTGACTTCAGAAATGAAACATTTTCTAGTCCTCATATATATTCTTGAAGTAGGTCTTATTCTTTCTACAGGAAAGCTATTGTTCCTAATTTCATAAGTCATAGTGTGTTCATATTTAACCTTTTTAATAGCATGGTCTGTATTGTCACTCTCCAGGACTGATGAGCTATTGTGAGAAGTTTTCCTAATGAGAAATTTCTAAGGATTCTTTTATGGAAGAAGCACTTTGCAGTGAGTTTACTATTAATGTACTTTCCAGTGAACTAACTTGAAAGTGATATAATATTCTGTTAATTCTGAATGAACTATTATGAATGTAATGTTACTTCCCTTATTAAAGGAAGCTATTGTAGATAGTCTAAATGTTTTAGCAGCAATGACTATTGAGTCTTAAATCTTCAGTACTGCTGGGATTCCCCTCAGGTTTTTGTAGGTCCAAATATCCAGGAATGCAAGAGCAGGTAGGTAGATAATTGTTTTCCAACTTCGATGAAGACTGATCTGTAGCATTGTTGGTGGGTAAAAGTTTTTATCCCACAGCAGACTCCTGGTCATGGCTTCCCCCGTGATCTTCCTGCCTTCATGATCCTCAGAAACCCAGTTAGTGGTAACATATGTACAGTTACTTTTTTTTGTCACTGCAGAACATCACTTCTCAGGCGCTATTATTTTGCAGTCTGTTACATTGGTTTAAATCCCTTGAGTGTTGTATCTCACCTATCTTAAAAGGCCAGGCTGTGAGCTGGGGCATGGGTCTGTGCACCCACCCACTGTACCAGGGCTGGCAGGGGGGTGGGGAGGGACACAGCTGCAGTCTTTCTGCTTTCCGCAGGTTGCAGTGTTGGATCGTGAGAAGTCATCATAACCTGAGACTGAGCACAAACTTACATTCTTGCTGTGGTGGGAAGAAACATCTCTGGTTCGGCTGCCTGTCTCTATTAAGGAAAAATGAGTTGTTTTGACAAAGGCAAAACAGTTCCTCAGAGCGGTTCTGCCTGCGCTGTGGGTTCAATCGGTTACGTGCTTGAAGGCAAGGCAGCAGCAGAAAGCAGGAATGGGTTTCACAGTAGCGTGGGAAGGGAGAAAAGGCAGCAGCTCACAGGGTGTGAGCGCTGTGGGTGCTCGCTTCCCCCGCGCCATGTGGCAGGCAGCACCCGTAGGTGCTCAGCCTCACCCTTGCAGCCCTTGTGCTGCTTGTCCTGAGCAGCAGCAGCCAAAACACCATACTTCGGTCTTAAAATATATCAAAAGGGCTATAGAGTTGTGCTCAGTCACATCTATTAAGTGCACCAGTTCTTGTTTGACAATAAGAATCGAGGCGTTTATTGCAGGAGGAAAGCCCTCCCCTCACTGATGAGCTGTGGCATCACTCAGCTGCAGAGCGCTCTGGCTGCCCGACTAAACTTTAATCGTGTATTTTGCCTCCTGCTTTTTTTTTTTTTACTTTTTTTTTTATCCTTTTCAACCAACAAACAGTAATGCTGCAGAGCCAGAGTGCAGCCACTGATGGCTGCAAACTTCAGCAATGCCGTGCTGATGATGCACAGGCACTGTGACATCACGCCCTGCCGGCTGGGTGTGGTGGCCTCGTCAGGGGGTGCCGGTGGGAGGCCGGGACCAGGAGAGAGCAAGCACAGGAGGGGATGGAGGAGAGGGGTGGAAGAAGTGTCCTGTAAACTCTTTGCTTGAACACGAACGGCTTTTCTGGCTCATCGGGGGGGGTGTGCTTTGGTGGGTTTTATCTTTAAAAAAAAAAAAAGGGAATTCATGGCATGGGTTTGAATTCACATTGTTGTTCCCTAGTTGGCTGGTCCCCCCTGACCATGCTTCTGCCTAAAGGTGCAGAGGGGGAGCAAAGGATTTGGTCTCTGCAAATGGTAAATACCCCCATTAAGTTAAAGGAGTGTTTGGGAAGGGGTGGAGGAGGAGGGTTATTGATGACATGGCAAGGGATGAGCAGCTGCGATCACGCCGTTGGTGTTAGACGCTTCACACTGGGGCGGGGTAGACGCTCACCTGAGGGCTTCTGTTTGCACAGATGAGAAACCGTAAGCTGACTTGAGTGGGCGAAGATGCAGTCTTCAAAGATCAGGCTGGTTGTTCCACGTGGCCTCAAGACCCTGCTTGAGGGGGTGAGCCGGGCTGTCATTGAAAGCAACCCGGATGACATTGCTGAGTTTTTCGCTCTCTATTTCCAAGAGCTCGTCGCCTTTCGAAACGGTTTGTTCCTACCAGTGCTTCTTCTGAAGAGCTGAGCTGTTTGAGAGTGCTATCCTACTCCAGCTTAATTTCTGCTTCTATTTTCAGGGCATCCAGATCTGGATATAACAGAACTGGTTGAAAAGTTTGAGTTGGCTAGCGGTAAGACAGTCACCGTTTGTTCTTTTAAGATATTTTGAGACAGTGTTCCAACCTGAATGGATGCAAGTAGTTTTCACTTATCATGGGCTGCATCCTGTCCATATCTAGTCATGTGAAAGATGCACACAGGCCCTGAGGTATTGAAGAGGCACTTTCAGAAAACACTTACTTCTGTTTAATGTGTGAAGAATTAGTCCCCTGGGCTGCTGTACTTTCTCCTTGAGTATAGGCGAGAGCCTGGATGCTTCTGGTCATTTTAATTTTAAGATATTGCAGTGTGATTTATCACCCCCTAACCAGATAGTGACTTTACCCTTATCTATTTTCTGCAAATAAAGATTGTATCTCTTTGTTTATAAAAAGGTGATTTAATTCTGTGGAAGGCTGATTCCTTTGGGGAAGTGCTGGGAGCTTTCATCTGTTCCCTGGGTTTGGCTGTAAGGGCTGGAATCTGCGGTGCCACATGAAGGTTGTGTGGCAGCAGTGATATGGGTGCGTTGCTTAGCACGCAGCCAGTTTGTATCTGTGCCACTGGTTTGGGTCTCCATCATCTGGTTACTGTAAGTGTCAGCAGCTTCAAATATCCCCTTTATTCAAAACGGACACCTAAGCTGGGTTCCAAGTAACCCTGGAACTAGTCAGCACTTGAGAGCACCTTGGTCTATAGGTTGAGCACTATACACCAAGGTAATTACAGCAATGAAGAGAAGCCCCAGCTATGAACAGAAAGTGCTACTATCTTATTCCTAGCTTAGGCTATCCTCTTAAAAAAAGCTAACCACTTCCGATTTCAGCACTTGAAGCCATTTTCTTCTTGTAAAAATGCCTGGCGGATACTGCAGCGTGACTGAAAGTGTCACCAGAGGTTGAACTTTGGTGCATTTGCGAATGTTGCATTAATGATGTCACACAGCAGTTTTTGCATAATCATGGAATTTTGGAATGGTTTGGGTTGGAAGGGACCTTAAAGATCATTTAGTCTAACCCCCCTGTTGTGGGCAGGGACATCTTCGACTAGATCAGGTTGTTCAAAGCACTGTCCAACCTGACCTTGAACACTTCTAGGGATGGGGCAACCATAGCTTCTCTGGGCAACCTCTTCCAGCATCTCACCACCCTCATTGTAAAAAAAATTCCTGATAACTAACCTCAATCTACCCTCTTTCAGTTTAAGAGCGTTGCCCCTTGTCCTGTCAGTGTAGGCCCTGGTAAAAAGTGTTTCTGTATTTTTCTTGTAAGCCCCCATTAAATATTAAAAGGCTGCAGTAAGGTCTCCCTGGAGCCTTCTCTTCTCCAGGCTGAACAACCCCACCTCTCTCAGCCTGTCCTCATACGAGAAGTGCTCCATCCCTCTGACCACTTTTGTGGCCCTCCTCTGGACCTGCTCCAACAGGTCCATGTCTTTCCTGTGCTGAGGGCCCCAGAGCTGGATGCAGTACTCCAGGTGGGGTCTCACCAGAGCGGAGCAGAATTGCCTCCCTCGACCTGCTGGCCATGCTTCTTTTGATGCGGCCCAGGATGTATTAAAGACTCCTCTTCTGCTACTGTGCTGGTGTTACATATTGGCCAGCGCTAGCTAATCATGATAGAAACCAGACCTCTTGGTTTGGGGTTTTTTTCCAATGCTGAGGGTTTTATTAACCATGTGATGGAACACTGTTTTGATCCCATGAGTACTCTCTTGTGTTCCTCCCTTGATAACTCATCTAGAAGCCATTTTTCACTCTCTTTCTAAAATTTGTTTATGGCCTACCCTGTTCTTCATTTGGATACCTGTCAGTTCAAGTAATCAGGTTCTTGAGGAAGCTAAAATGTCACCATCCTATGCATCTAAAATAACTTGTATGGATCCGAAGAGTTCTGAGGTGTTGCAAAGAAGAACCATGGTCTTCTAGCTGGCTTATCTGATGTGCTTAATGTAAAAGGCTTAATCATAATCTTGTAACCTGTAAGGGTAGCAATGTTTGTGGGCAGTAGATAAGAATGTAGCTGTCACTGCAGGATCACGAAGGCAGTTAAGGCTTCCTAGAGTTTGAAGTGGTACCACTGCTTTCTGGATTCCCACCCCCCCCCACCCCTGCCCCTTATTGATGGGCAAGCAGCAACTGCCCCCCTTGAATTATTCCATCCCTGCAATCTGGGAAGCCTCAGAAATGTGCTGTAGAGCATCTAATTGAGTTGATGCTGAAATCACTCTTAATTTTATTTAAATGGAAACAAGTGTTCACATATTGCCGTTTTGTGCTTTTTACCTTGCAGAAAATGGGAATGAGGGACTGGAAGAGAAGATAACAGAGTACACAAAAACTTTGTTTTCCTGGGACCCCAAGCAAAGGGACAAGTGTACTGACACAGAGGAAGACCAGCTCCTTAAAGAACCTGATATTCAGTATAGCTCCAAAGTAACTCAACATCCATCAGTTGCCAGTTCCATTGCAGAAAGCACACTCCCCCCTGGATCTGACAGAGCTTCATCCCCTGAGGGATGTGAACTGGTGTACGTCCCTGCTGAGCCTGCACAGCTTGCTGCCCATGTGCTAGGTAACGGTGACTCTCTTTATTCTGTGAGGGATGTGGCAACCAGTGTGCAGACTCTTTATGAAGACTCTCAGACCTCAGAGAATGAATTTGTACCAGTAGAGGGTGCTGCTGAAGATGCTTCTGCTGTCACAGCAGCTGAGGTTCTTAGGTCACAACCAGGAGTGTGGAGTCAGTCCTCCATAGCTGGAGAACTAGGTCCTTCAGACAGCCAGGCTGATGTCTCAACAAATGAGGTAAATCAAGCTTCCTCAGTTGCCTTGCGGGAAGAACCATCACCTCTTTCACTACCACCATCACCTGTTCCTAAAGATCCATTGCAGGCTGTGCCTTCCTGCAGCGAAGCTGAGGTTACCTCAACCACTGAGGTTGCATCGCTGTGTTGGGACGATGAGCCGATTATGGATGCAGAGGTTCCACCTTATGTAGAGCAGTTTCCACAGAAAATAATCATTCCTTTTGTAGACCAAACAGCTTACCTGTTAAAGATTGAGCAGCCATTAAATGCAGGCCAGGGCTCAAGTGATACAACCTTAGGTCCATCTGCTGATGATTTAGTGTGCCATCCTGAGAGAACAGAACCTACAGCACAAGTGGAATCAGCTGAGCAAGTTTATGTCTTGTCAGGTAAGAAAGTTTGGGTCTTTGTGTCATCTTCCTGTTCCAGCTACCAGCTCTACAGCTTCATCAGTGGTCATTAAATGGAAAAGCACCTATGTCAGTGCAATGGAGGGTAGAGATGACTTCTAAGAAACTACTGTACCAATACTGTCTGCTCGGCCCCAGTGCACATGTGTTAGATCTCTCTGCTGTCTGTTCCAAGAGATGTGGCTAGCTCTGGGCAGGACTTCTGTGGGCAAATACGCAGATAAGAGTGATGGGAAGGTGCCTATTGATACCCAATGGTCTTGCTCAAAGCAAGCCATATTTTTCTGAAGCAGGTGTTAGAGACCTAAGATGTAATACATGTGCCCCGTGGCTGAAGAGAGGTGACGGGTTGGAGCCCTAGTTTTGAGTCTCTTCCCCTGAAAGATCTCGTATTCCAGCACTGACCTAGGAGGCTTTCTATTTAGAAGAATGGTGGTGGTTGCCTGTGCTGTCTTGAGCTTGGCGAGTTTCTGCAGCTGGGCGGAGTGGGCTAAGCACTGGTCATCAGTTTCACAAACAGCATGAGAGCTGGTGCTCCTCTTTCTTGGTGAGGCCCTTGCCAGCATCTCCTCCCTGTGGTGACATGTGCTCAGCTCCTCCCTTGCCCAGCTGGAGAAACCCTCCAGGGTGGAGCTCTTCTGCCTTCAGTCTCCCTCATACTACAGAATCTGTCCAAGCCCGGCCCCAGGAGAAATAGTACAGCTGTGAGGTCTCAGCAGAGCATTTTGTAGAGGAGAGCTGAGCTTAGGCAGATTTAACACTGGCTCTTTTAAAAACCCCAGCAAACTTTTAGGGGAGTTTGACAAGTTTCAGAAATACCAGACAAATGCTTACCCAGAAGAGCCTCTGCTCTGACCATAAACAGTTTTACTTTTTCTAGGCTAGAGGTGTTTCTTAGCCACATACCAAACAGTGTTTGCTGTCCCAGCTCTCTTCTCTAAAATGCTTGCTTTCACCAAGTGTAGGTGTGTTTGGTTTAGACATAAGGATTTACAATGTGACTGAAACTCACTGCTTCTGATACCAGCACTCTTATTTTTATCTTTGTAGCCATGGCATCAAGTGAAGCAGGACAGCAACCACCACATTCTAATGTGTGGACCCTCTATTGCCTAACTGACTTGAGACAAGGTCAAAAAACACCTCCTGCTGGAGCTGGTGTTCCTTATTCCCAGGCAACCCTCGGCCTTTCCAGGGGGGAAGATCAACAGTGTGGTCAGCTGTCACAAGTATCTGCTCCAATTTATGTGATAGAAGAAGCAAGCAGGAGGAGAGATGCTCCACCTTTCATTTTAGTGGGCTCTAATGTTCAGAACAGACAGGACTGGAAACCTATTCCTAGCCATGTTGTCTTTGCACAGCAAGATGCAGGGGCTAGGAGGAGATTCACCACAGTCCCAATCCCAGTTGCCAGGCCAGCTGATGAGAAAACAGATATGGCAAGCCCCTGTTCTAATTCCGCAGAGGAAACTGCGGCTATGCCATGCATACCCGTTGTCTTCTCAGTTGCTGTCCCTCTGGATGATGTGATGTCTGCAAAGAAAGGCTCGCTAGCTGCTGATAAGCACACAGGTATAAATGCTCTTGCAGGAAGCTATGGTCCTGCAGGATAGACTACCATTACATCAGGCCCCATGCCCAGAGCAAGGTCATGAAGAAGTAAGCTTGCTTCTTGCATAGGGTGATGCTAGTGTTTGGATTTTACTACTGAAAGCTTAATTTAATCCTTTTCAAAATAAAAGAAGGTTTAAGACCAGTGGTTAAACTATTTCTCATACATAACAGACTCAATGCCTTCCTCTGCTTGTTACACTTTGCAATTAGCAGTAACCAAGTTTTTCATCTCACATTCATACACATCTCTAACCCTTAAAGTTCAGGCTGCAGGCATAGTGTAATATTACAGAGTGTGGCAAAATACCCTCAGCATAAGAGGGCATTTAGGTAGCAATTAATGTACTTCTTGTTGCATACTTTCTACTGAGTTCATGTTGTTTTTTAAACAGGTTGAGAAGAGACTGTTTGAACTTCAGGAAGAGTTCAGAAGGAATGGAGTTTACAGTGTAATAAATCAAGTACTGCTAATGCTCCAAAAAAGCCAGCAATTCAAACTGCATTCCTGTGCATTTTATGATTTCCTAGCACAGCACAACATCCTGAGTGTTAACTGTGTGAATTATGACCACTGAAACACATCTGCTGCAGCTGTTTCACTACAGAGTGGCCCAGCTTCTTCACTGTGCTAACAAGGTGTATCCATAAGCCCCAGCAATACTGACAGATGACACAGAGAGCTAAAGTTAATTGTGTAACCAGGTGCAGTCTATACTGCTGGGCTTATACTCTAGGAAGGAACTGTACACAAGTGTCAGGAGCAAGAGGACAGTCTCAATACAACTAGAGGAAGGAATTATTCTCACACATGGTCAAGTTATTCAGACTACAGGTTTAGCAAGGAGGATAGCTGAGGTTATGCTTCAAGGAAAGGGTTAAGAAAAAGTACCTTTGTTTTGCTTTAGAGGTTTCACAAGTGTAGCTGTGGTCACTTAAATATGCTAGACTCTTCAAGTATGAATAGGTCTAGAGAGAAAAAAAAAAAAAAAAAAGAAATCTGTTCTTACGAAACAGAAGTTGCCCAAAACAAAAGAAGGAAAGTTGATGTGGAGAGGTTTCTCCCCCTTGAACCTGGGTGGGCTGGCAGGAACAAAATGCTTTGTTTTTCCTAGCACTAAGTGTTCAGTGCTGTGTGACCTGCTGAAGCACCACCCCAACAGCTAGACTGGTTCTACATATCTCAGACTCCCACTTGAAGTTGCACAGGAAGGAAATGCTGGCCAGAGTAGAGGCTTGAGTGCAGAGCTGAGGCTTCCAAGAGACAGTGCAGGTGTTCTGCATCTACAGGTCACTGTGAGAACTGGGCCCTCACATGAGACTGCCAAAGAAAAGGCTTTCCCTTATCTATGCAAATATGTCTCAGCATCACTACCTGGGTAATTCTAGTAGTGCACAGAACAAAAATAGAAAGCATCTCATTGCCTTATTCCCAGTTTCAGTAGTCCACCCTCAAGGCTAGAGCTGCACTCTCACTGCATATTCAAGGAGAAAGCTCTCAGCTCCCCAGCCATCCCCACCCCCATAAGCAAAGTGTTCCTGCTTAGGGGAAAAGCTGCACATGGAAGCACACTACACAACTTCATTGCAGCAGCTTTTGGAGTAGGCTTCCTCAGAAAGGGTCAGCGCTGTTAAACACCACTCTCTTCAGACTAGATGCAAGAAGTTTTGAAGCCTTTATTTAGTAGCAATTAAATTATTCAATTAACACTAACCTCCAGACAGCAGTTAAAATATTGTACAAAGAGCAGCTTGCTCTCTAGAAGCTCTGTACACAGTTCAATATAAACTTACAGTCTAAGATTGAATGCACCCCACGGAAAAGGGGTAAAGCAGCTATGCACAGGATGCCTCACTGAGGTGCTGTACTACCCTTGAAATGCACAAGACTTCCTCTCAGGGAGTCTGCACAGTACAGACCACAGGTCCTGTCCCCCACCACCGTGTTCCACTGGGTCCTGGACTGATTCTGTTCTTGCCTTTTTGCAGTGGTGCTGGGCGCCAGAACTTCTAGTGCATGAAACAGATTCTTTTAAAACCTGTTATTAGTGTGCAGTTCAAATCAAATCCATAGATATATAAATGGCTCTTAATTCCTTAAACCATAAGGTCAGTAGCAAAAAACAGGAGAGCAAAATTCAAAACACACTGCACAAAACATTGACTAAATACCTCTGAGTAATGTTACCAGCTTAAACAACTGCATTAATGCTCCAGAGACAGGAATGCTTCTGGAATCTCTCACCAGAGCTCAGGCTTTAAGGGAGTTACTTCAGTAAAAGAAAAGTCACTTTCTGAAAAATTACATCTTTACAAAAGTGACACACCCTTCTTCATTTAAGAACAGAATATTGCAATTACTGTGTGTGCTTTTAAACATTTCTGTGTCACAATAAATAAAACCAGTTTTACTTGTGCCAACATTATCTACAAAGGAAAGTATTCACAGAACAGCCAAAGGTGTTCTATTCCTCATACACCACAACCTAATATAGGTGTATTCAGCAAACAGGGCAGCTCAAAACCATAGTGACTTACTTTGTCCACACAGGACCCACCATCAGCCAGAAAAATTATTCCCCTCCCTATGGGACTGCAGATCATGTACCACCAGATTTCCTGTGGAGATGCTTAATATTCTGTCTGATAGCACGTCAGTTTTCTCAGGAGATAAGTAAAACAATGGAAAACATTAAAACAGATTAAGACTTCCTTTTATCAGTCTTGTATCAGGCTCCTTATTGCATTTTAATAAATATCAGGCAAGTTAAAGTAGTTTCTGTCCCAGTAGTTGCCAGAATAAAGCCAGTCCTGTGTACCAGTATAGGGATTGGGGCCTTGATGGAACCATCTGCAAGGAAACATACAGCATGTTAGTGAAGCTATTAACACACACTTTTATGGAAGTTCAGAACTGCTTTGCTGCGTCTTCAGCAGTTTACTGTTCAAAGTCGTTATCGTGATTGCAGGAGCCCTCTTGGTTTTAAATTCCTAAGTGAATTTAAAGTCATCTTCAGTGGCTGGATCTCCCCATTTGCTACACCGCTTAAATGTCTGCTAGGTGAAATTACTGACGCCAGTACTTTGTCATGTGAAGCAGTCAAAACTGTCACAAAAAAAGGACAGGTACAGTTTTATTTCAAAGCAGTTGTGAACAATCGTTTTGGCATGCATAAGCAGTAACAGTTTTTGCAAGGCATGTAAACACCACAAGCACTGCAGTCCTGAAAACAGAAAAACATCATTTCCCCAGGATCTAGATTTCCCCTTGGTTTTTAAAAGCCTTGTTTTGCAATGCACTTAACTCAGAACAAGTGTGCCAGCCACCCTCAGTGTAGATGAAGTATCACCCACAGGCTGCAGGAAAAGTCCTGGCTTATTACAACTGAACTGTGTTGCATCATACTGTTAGCACTGGGGGGGCTAATCTGAATGGCCAGAAAGTTGATTCCATCTGCATGATGTTACTTGCAAGCTTTTGCTAAGCTGGTTGTTGCTAGGATCACTGAAGTTTAGCACCTCCTTTCTTTCCTTCCTTCTCCTCCCCTCTGACCTAATCTGGGGACACCGTGTATAGACACACACACATTACCTATGCATGTGTACATAACCTTGGGGGGGGGTGTGGCTATCTTTCTGTAAAATAACATGCACTTACAAGGCCATGCTACTGGCAAGTATCTGCCAGTGGCAAGTACAACCCTGTCAAGCCACCATGGCACAGAAATTTGTCCTTCCTCCTCTCCCACAGCCGTTTCTGCCAAACCGCACAGCCCGTTACTGAACACTGCTTTCTGTTTGGGCCTCATTACTCAATATTCTGTCTCAAAAGCCACACACTGCACAGTACCAGACCTCCAGCATTTTAACTTCTTGCTGTATTTTGCCAAGCCATGTTTGCAGCACAAGTCAGCTTGCTAGAAGCTGTTTCTGTGGTTAATATGCTCCACAGCTTCCTTTCACCTCCCCACTGGCCACAAAAGCCAGTTCTTCCTTTATATGCCTCACTGCAGCACACACACACTTAAATAAATCATGTGTGTGCAAGGCAGCCTATTTTAACTCTGCTCTTCCCTTCTAGGGTACCACAAAGGTTTCAGAAGAGAAATTAAAGCACATTCAGACCAAATGTGACTTGATCTCTTTAAAAGCAAAAGCATAAAGGACACCAGTATTGCAGTGTCGTGTTATAAAAGCAGGGCAGCTAATAGGTAAGTCTTGCTTGGCTCAAAAGATTTGAGATGTGTATTAGAAGAAATGCCTTGTACCATCTTCACAGTGGTAAACTGAAGAGTTGAGCACTTCAGTGGCTCTCCTGCCATCCTGGTTAAGTGAACTGAAGTCAACAGAAGATAAAAGTCATTCAACCCTTGTACAGCACATGGTTCACTAACTGCATCGCCTCCGCACAGGATGCGCCAGCTATTCCAAAGTAACTGGTGCGTGCGTGTGCACATGCGTCTAGTTGACCTCCTAGTTCACAGGTAATAGCAGCTCACTCCAGAGCACAAAGAGTTTGCTGAGAGGCAGGGCTATAAGCACAGTCACCTCATCTCTCACGTTAAGGAATTCTACCACCCAATACCTCACTACGGTGTCTTCAACGCTTGTACAGGTCAGGAGAATGTGCCCCTCCTCCAGTGACCACCTGCTTCAATAGGAAGGGGAAAGGCAATGGAAAGAACTAAGTTTGAGGGACACAGGAAACCCAAAGCAATCAGATAATCTAGCCAGGCAAGTGATGGGGGAAGGAAGGGACTGATTTTCATCAAAAGCAACAGACTACTGCTGTGTTTCAGAACTGAACTAGTCTTTTACTCAAGACTTAAGACTACTGGTCAGTCTCCAAAACATTGAGTGTTCAAACATGAATCACTTCTTCAGAAACACCAAGACCCCACTTCTAAAGTGGATTCAAAATAATTAAAAAAAATACTTAAAAAAAGAGACTAGGCACTTTGGAGAATTGTCTTACAAGGGAGAAACACTACTAGAAAAAGGAAGAAGCCTGCTTTTCTGTGGAAAGGAAATTGCAGTAGTTTACATCAGAGTTTATATTACACTGCAGATGAAGACCTACAGTTGACCTTCTGGGAACAGGTAGGAGAGTTTCCCTTCACAGTATGCATTTTTTTTTTTCCCCCAAAGCACCACTCTCCCTCCACACTTTACATTCATCCTTTGGAGACAGTCACACTTGGCATTCCTACTAAAGAGATCAGACACAAGGAGCTTTCTGCCAAAGCTTTAGAGACATCCTGGAAAACAAAGAGTTCTTAAAGGATATCCCAGGCAAGTGCTGAGCAGGTCCACAGTACCTGCACAACAGCAACCGAAGAACCTTGTGAATGGTGCCTGCACTAATTATACACCCCAAAAAGCATTGCTCCGAGTTGCCCCCTTGGAATTTCCCAATTTCCAATACCAACTTCAGGTGCTTTGAGCTGTACCTTAAGCTACTTCAGGCACCTGGAAGAACACAGTATAACTATCCCTTGCTTTGAAAACACTTGGTGAGAGCTAGAACCACTCTGAATTCAGGAAAGAGGGAGGTGCAAGGCTGTCTGGCACTTAACACATTTACTTGGAAGCATTACAAAGATGTTATTTTCCACCAGTCTCAGGGCAAACAAACCCAAACACTTCAGGAGAAGCAGGCACAGGAAAAAGACAAGACAGACATGTCCAAACCTGGGACTCTGGGATGATGGGTGACTTCATTTGAAAAAAAGAAAAGTGATTTATAGTTACAAACAGACATTGTAAAGATATTTAATCCACAGTGTCTGGGTGTTAGTTAATAGCTAGTTAATAGGGAAGAGATGAAGCTTGCTTACTTTTAGAAAGTTTAGCCCTACCATTTTTTTTTTTTCTGTGAAGAGAATGCCAATTTGTTACTATACTTTTAAATAGACCTTCTCTGGTCAAACTAGATTCATTTGGTCATGTTTTCATGCTTTCTACTTAGCTTGTGTGTAAGAGCTCCCATCTGACCCCTCTCATAGTTTAAAAAAAACCAAAAAAGCATCCTGGCAGATCCCTTGTAAGCTTCTTTTTCCCTTAGCTCTTCTAACTTTTGTAGTTCGTAACCCTCTCAGAAAGGAGACAATGACTTGGATTTCTGGGTGATAAAGTCATTTCACCAACTTTGAGAATAACTGTATGCAGTGGGAATACAGTATTGCCAGCAACTGATCTGAGAAGTCATGGGCAATAAGCTATCAAGTTCACCAGAGGAAGCATTTTCTCCTCTCTTTGGCCAGCCATGCAAATTTGAGGCAATTATAAATTAATCAGCAACAACAGTCCTTACAAGCAGCTATCAGTGGCAACATCTTTTTCGTGCCAGAACGAAGAGGTGCTCAGAAAAGACAACACCATTTGTATTTGAATAAGGGTGTGCAAGCAGCGAGAGGGAAGGAACCAAGACCAAGCCTGATGCTTCTCTCCGGAAGCACTACAGCCTGCAGGGACCAAGTCTGCAAATACAACAGTGGCACTACCAAACCTGAGGATGTCAGCTCTTCATGCTGACACAACACTGCACATCACCGGTGCGGACTGGCCGTTAACCAGAATGTTCAAAACCTTTATGTAACCACAGACACACAGAGAGGGGCAAGCACACTAACCTCGTCTTCCAGTCTTCCTCTGACTTTGAACGATTTTTGCGGGCAGTCCTTTGTTTTTCTTCTAGCCTCTTCTTTTCTTCACTAGCTAGATCTTGAAGGAATAAAAATACACCGATAAAAATACAGAAGACATTGAAGTGTAATATAAGACAGGGACATCACTCCATCTGACCCAGTGAATAAATCATAGAATGCTTTGGGTTGGAAGGGACCTTCAGAGGTCATCTAGCCCAACCCCCCTGCAGTGAGCAGGGACAGCTTTAACCAGATCAGGTTGCTCAGAGCCCCATCCAACCTGACCTTGAATGTTGCCAGGGATGGGGCCTCTACCACCTCTCTGGGCAACCTGTTCCAGTACTTCACCACCCTCATTGTAAAAAACTTCTTTATAATGTCTAGTCTAAATCTATTCTTCTTTAGTTTAAATCTGTTATTCCTTGTCCTGTCACAACAGGCCTTATTAAAAAAAGATTGCCCCCATCTTTCCTGTAGGCCCCCTTTAAGTATTGGAAGGTCGCAATAGGGTCTCCTCGCAGCCTTCTCTTCTCCAGGCTGAACAACCCCAACTCCCTCAGCCTGGCCTCGTAGGAGAGGTGTTCCAGCCCTCAGATCATTTTGGTGGCCTGCTTCTGGACCCGCTCCAACAGGTCCATGTCCTTTTTGTGCTGAGGGCCCCCAAATAAGGGAAGTAGTAGAAGTTGTCCATTTAAAAAGCCTCCTACATAACACAGAAGAGCTTCTGGTTTAATCTAAGAGCAAAGCCAGGCCAGCTGTGGCACAAGATCAGCCAGTGGAATTCCAGTCTTTAAGACTGCTATATACATGTTTATCCATGGCCTGAGGACCCTGAAAACGTGTTTACATGACAGCAAATGTGAGCTAGGGGAGGTGGCATATCTGGAATTTATTTCAGTAGGAAAACTGACTAAGATATGCCAGATTGATTTCAGAAGTCGGGCCATCTGCTTCTTGTTAAGGTTTGGGGTAAGTTGTTACTAGTGCCTAGTTCCTGATCAACAGTGGTTTGGAATATTCATTTCCAAACCACAAAGAATTGTCTCTCTGCAGTGTCTCTTCATTTTTCTGTTAACATGCTAGGGGAGCACGGGTCATGGTCGTGAACAAGCAGAACAGTTGCTTCTGTTTGGCAGAAAGGATGGTCTGAATGTCTGAGGAGGACATCAGACTAAGAAGCAAATTAGCTGAAGGGCGACCTCCTTCATACCCGAATCCTCAAAAACAATTTCATAAACATCTTAGAAGGACATAGTTGAGAGAATCATTTTTGGAAGACTATCAGCCATTCCCAGTTACCCTGCCAGCTACTAACACACTGCGTATTATCTGCTAGACAAACTTTATGCTGTCAGTACAGTTAAGGAATACGGTCCATTGCTTACAGCATAGTTATTTGCACTTCAAGTTTAGACAGATTACTGGGGATGCTCTGAACCAAGTATGTCCATCCTACTGGCCACAAAAGAATCATACAGGCAGGAGAGACTGGTTGTGGAAATTCACTGGTGTACTTTTTTAAAAGCCTCAAAGAAGTGGTTGTCAGCTTCTGAGAAAAAAACACACAAGTACAACTGCACTGCATTATGCCCGTGTCACTGTTTTTCAAACTCACATCTCACTATTTATCAGAAGTAATCAGTCATTGCCCTACTACATAGGTGAAACTGAATCAGGGGTTTCATGACTTCGCAATCCAGAGAAAGCAAGAGCCCACATGCTTTTAGTCTACAAAGCTGGCCATCCTGCTTTAATATGCAAAATGCCAAAGAAAAAGGAGCATAAGAGGGCCAGGGGAAGGCTGTTCCACACCATATCGAATCATTTAACACCAAGTCACACGTCAGAAGACTAAAAGACACTTTTCACTCTATGACATCTAAAGTAACAATCTATGTGGTTTCTAAAAAACACACTATTTCTACTCATTGAAAGTCTCATAATGTATTTCTAATTCACTATTCTAGGACAACAGAAGTGTTCAACTCTCAGTGAAGAATAATTTTGCATCAAGTGTATTTTCTGGCATTGCAGTTTCACTTAAATAGTTTAGACTGCATTTCTCAGAACTGGCACATCAAAATACTCCTTTTGCATCGGGCTGATGGAAACAGAAAACTGAGAACTTCACAAGTACTTCCTTTCAATGCTCAGATATTGTCTCAGACTAGTTTCCAGTTATAGGGCTTGACTATGGAGCACAGCAGAGGGCCTAAAGTTAAATAAAAAGCATAGCATCATGAGGTTTAAGATTCTTTAAGGAATCTAAGGAAAAACATAAGCAAGTAGGTGGTGTGGTGGGTTCCTGGCCAGCAACTAAGTGCCCACAAGCCAGTTGTTCACTCCCATCAACCCCAGCGGGTTAAGGGAGAGAATCGAAGAGCAAAAGTAAAAAACCCTCATGGGTCAAGGTAAAGACAGTTTAATAAGTGAAGGGAAAGAAAAAAAAGGAGGAAAAAAGTGATGCAAAGGCAATCACTACTTTCCACCAGCAGACATGTATCCAGCCAGTCTCCAAGCAACAGCTACCTCCCCCCGATACACAAAATTTGTTGCTGAGCACGATGTTATATGGTATGGAATATTGCTTTGGTCAGTTTGGGTCAGCTGTCCCAGCTGTGTCCCCTCCCAGCTTCTTGCCAACCCCAGAAACAGAGAAGGCCTTAACACTGTGCAGATGTTGTTCAGCAACAGCTAAAACATTGATGTGTTTTCAACACTGCTTTGGTCACCAATCTAAACCACGGCACCATATATGGGCTGCTATGAAGAAAATTAACTCCGTCCCAACCAGCCTCAGTACAGGTGGGCGACATACCTTTCACTAAAAGCATACCGCAACCTGCAGAAGGCTATGAAGAGTTACTGTCTTGCAGCATGGGGGAATATATCTTTATGGGCAGCTACTTACTCTAACAGTTCATCTAACAACTTGAATGTGGAATTTACTTTTTTCCCAGTCCCTCAGTTTTAAGAAAAAAATAACCAAAGTTACCTATTTCTCCATTTTCCATGGCTCTGATATCTGGTCGTAGCCGGCAGTCAGTTTTGGGAATGACACTCTCCATTTCTTTGTCCAACTCATTCAAAGCCATAGCAAAGCTAGTAAAATTATACATCTGAAATTCAAAGATAAAAGGTGACTTAATGATGTCTCTAGCTGTCTAGTCCTAATATACAAGAAAGCTGCTGTCTAAAAAAACAAACAGCCAAGTGCTTTTTTCTTTATTTAATCACTCAAGATAGGAATACTCAAGATACCAGCAAAACTGCACTGTCAGGCAAAGTGTAGGTGATCCGTGGTGTTTCTGTTTAAGCAGGCCAGCATCTAATTACTTAGTGCACTATTTCTCTCTTATCTTCTTTTTCCAGTCCTACTGGCATTTTCCCTATCTCTGCAGAGAGATTTCCCCCTTGATTAACCCACTGAGGGCACCTTTTCTTGTTCCCATTGTCTTTCCAGTTGCACACACACCAACTTGTGCTACGCAGGCTTTGCAAGCGACTCCTAGGAAGTGTCTTCCCTCTAATAAAGCCCTTCAGATGAGATTTTTCACAAGGTAGGTGCCTCGGGGAGCAGGGTGGAGAGAAAAAGTGGTGAAAGCCCCCATATTGGTAGCTACACGAAGCATCTCATTTTCCAGTTAAATTCTGGTACTTCTAGAGTCATGCCTGTGGCAGTTATCCCCGCAACCCCGCACTGTAGAGCTACAATTGTAGTAGGAAAGTTTGTTGCAATAAACAGGCAAATCAAGACTTGTTTATAAAAAAAACAAATGGATTTGCTTTGTGTTAAACATACATAACAGGATAGCACACACTTTCTAGAAGCAGAAGCATAGCTGACCTGCGCTGAATTTGGAGGTCTTGGAGTTATCTTCCATAGCAAAATACTTCCAGGAATAACATACACACTCTCAGAATCTGGCAGTGGCATCTCATCTGGTTCCTCAGTATTGCCCACCTAAAGGCAGCACACAAAGAAAAGAGGAGTTCTTTGGAGTCATAAACTATTTACACCCATTCATTCCAACACTGGAACTTAGATAAAATTATTTCCTTGAACCAAAAGTAAACAGTTTCAGTAACAAAGAAACTTTTATAGATGCTTGTCAGAAGGATAACAGCATTAACATAGCATACATACTCCTCATTCCCTCCCAATGGAAGACTACCAACAGTTTCCCGCATCAACACCTTCATAGATACAATCTGGATGTTTAAGCATTAAGAAATGTCAATTTTTCCACCACAAAGACATCCCATTTCCTCAAACCCAAGCATTTCCATGCCTGATATTTAACTCCGTTACAGCTTCATTAAAGTTGAAGAATAGAAGTCACATTCCTCATCCTTCCACACCAAAGAAACACCAGCACATACTGCAAATGCCGTCTTCAGTTTATGCACAACAAAGCCCTATGCTACTGCTTTTTGCTCAGAGGAACCTTCCTTTCCATTGAGCACTATACTACTGAAACAGCAAACTGCAAATGTTAGATGAATATCCTAGATTAGCTACTTCTTCTGGGAAGGGTATCCTATGAAGGCTGACATACATAGCCAGGAGGCAGCTGCAGCCACAGTACTGTGAAATGGTTTTCCCAGAAAGGGAAAAACTCCACCCAGGGCAGTAGGGAAAAACTGGTGGTCACAGTGTAGATGTGACCTGAACTAGTTCTAAACCATCACCCTTTTTATGCACAGCAGCTGGGCTCCAATGCTGCTGATGTTAATTCCGCCACACAAACATATGTTACAATACTGAACTGAAGCCAGCTAGACAATGAATACACTCTCCCAAGAAAACTTGGTGTCACTATCACAGGTAAAAACAGCAGCACATTTCAGAGACCACTGGAGAACAAAGCTGAACTTAAAGACAACTAATGCTTTAAATACTTTAGCTACATGCCAACAGCTTTAATCCTGCTGCTAAAAAGCTTTGCTCTCCGATGGTTGCATCAGATAATACAGACTGATGTTTTAGTGCAAAAAAAATCCAGTATCCAAACCGGACTCAGTTGTCCTCTTGAGATGATTCATGTGTTAAGCCTCCAAGAAAATTAGGAAGTATTAAGGATTCTGTTTCACTGTAGAGCACTTGGGTACACTGCTTTTAATAATGAACAGGTCACAAAGTAACCAGAACAACATGCAGACCACATTCAGTCCCTCAGCTACTAGGAAGATAAACAGGGCTTTTAGTTGACTACATCTGAACTGTGCTGGCAACCTGCCATTCTGTCCTTTAAATGACACTGATCAATCTTTCAGAAATCGGGAATCTGAAGCAGAATGGATCAGAAAGATATCCTTATATCAAAACAAAGACTCTTCAATACCAGACTGTCAAACTCCAAACCAACTTTTATAGAAAGGCTACAATACACACTGCAATTTCTGCCTTGTTGGATACATAATCTTAAAATTGTCGTAAGAATTACAGAGAACTAGGTAAAAAGTGGATCTTCATGTGCTCTTGCCACAACAATCCATATTTTACACTCAGTGCTACTCAACCTCTCAGTATATTGGCTAGGAGGGTAGTAACAGACTTTGCCAAAGCAAGACCTCTGGTCTCTGTAAATGAGGCACATGTGAGGGCAGTTGTTGTTGCCTTACATTACGTTCTTCCACATATTTGCACTGAAAATTCTGCATGAAATGCTTCACGTTGATTAAAAAAAGGCTCTAGTTCACTCAGGGCAGAATCATCCTGGTCTAACCCCAGGTCTACTATAATTCTTCTTATGTTGGTAAAATATCACCTTTGCATACATGAAGGGTTGTCTAGCTCCCTGCAAAATTATTTTTCCTTAAGTTTTATCCCTATAAAAATCAAAGAGATTCAGGGGAAAATCTAGGGCAATTTGCAAAAGGACTCACATCCAAGCAGGTCCCCTGAAGGGAAACAGAAGTGATTCTTGATTAGTAGCAATGCAGCACGAAGGGAACAGCTGGAAAACAACTAAATAAATATGAAAATTCTAATTAGGAGAAGCTTGAAAGGCCATGTACTTTCATGCCTGAATGAATCCTTCACTACCATGAAGGGACAAACCACATCCAGACATTATGCATGAGACTTGGCTCACCTAGATGTTCAAAAACTATAAACAGTATCAACTCCTCAAACACAAGGGGGCAGTGGGAATACATAGTTAAAGACTACCCAATTCATAGTGTGCATTACAAAGCTTTCAGTTTTCTACACAGAAATAGTTCTGTCAAATGAGTAGAAAAAGCATGCTTTTCTGAGTCAGAGCAACATTGCAGCTTGAGCTTTATGCAATAGGATGCTTCAGTTTGAAGTGAAAAGCAAGGATCATCTTAAGCATTGTTGGAAAATGCAAAGTGGTAGCTGAACAAAGACACAGGGTATGTTTTGCTTTGCTCCTTCTCCCTAGAGCTCACAGGGCCAGATTCAAAGACAAACAGTAATCCCCAGTGCTCTGGCACTCCCTTGATGACAAGCACTGGAGCAATCTCAGATACAGCAACAATCTGAACCTGCACAGGATCTTCCATAGTTCTCTGTCTCTTTTTTCTTAAGGATAAAAAACTACCAACAGCCAAACCAACAAAAAAAATCTGGCTTCAGTCACCAAAGGGGAACAATCCCTGTTTTAAGCTACTATGTGAGTGGTTGTTGTTCATCAAGCTGTATGTTGTCACCATTAACCTTAAACCAAAAGCATAGTGCTGACCAGAAATCTGGAAGAATTAAGAATGTTTTTTTCCAGAAGGAAAAAAAAAAAATTGTAACTGAGGGGGGACGGATGACAAGAATTTCTATAGTTGTGAAAAATTAATAGAAAGCAATACAAAAATTCTTTGTAAAAGCTGGAAAATATGATCTTTTATCAAAATCAGAAACTAGTCTCCTGCCTCTAGGAGTGCAAATCCTCCTATCAGAATATAAATGTTATCATATATGATCAGAATCATGATCCAACTAATGGATATGCTATTTCTTCCATGTGACTTGGGAGGAAGACTCAGATAATGAACCAGCCAGTATTTAGATCACTCCAAGTTTTGGGAAGTTCAAATACAAATCCTTGGGAGAGAAAGCATTTTATCCCTTAATGCTGGTACTCACCCAATCTGTTCTGTGTCCTACTAGGAAAGACAGAATAAGCAAAAAGAAATTTTAATGCTCTTAAATGCTACTAAAATATTTAGCTGAGCTGTCTTATCATGCTTTTGAGATACCACCTCTTTACATGATTAATACCTGTTTACTGCTTTTCTTCTCTTCTGTATTTTTCTTGTCATTTTTTTTGTAAGCTTCAAACGTAGCTGGGTCAACACTGTACAAACACTCAGTCCACTTCCCATATAGCGCACAAAGTTTCTTTTTGCTGTCAAAAAAAGACTAAGTTTACAGAGGAGCTTAAAGAGATTTATTTCATCATTTCAGACAAAAATATTTGAAAGAAGAACTTTTGAGAGCAACTCTTAAACCTCCATTATTGGCGCTGCACAATTCATAATCTTGCTGTTGCAGGTTCATGCCCTTGACAGGCTATGTTAAAGGCATTCAGTTCTACAGCTCTGATCAGAAACAGGGGGCAGCCATTTGTTTCCTGTTAGGAATGAAGCTGTTACCTTTTGTCCTGAATGTAGCCTTCAACTTTGTGCAACTCCTTCCCAAAGAGGCCACAGGGCTTGAAGCTTAGTACACATTTCTCACCAGTTCTAAAGGGAGAACAAGACGGCACTAATTACTTCCAAATGCTTTTCCTCCTCAAACTTGCAACAAGTGAAAGCACTCACACTCTTAACTTACTTATGGTTAGTTATTTCCACATTTCCATACTGCTCAATCCAAAGTTTGCCCACAATAATGTTATGCACACAGCAGGTAGGATTTGTCCATGTATAGGCTTCATTGTGTCTAAGGAAGGGGAATAAAAATTAAAATACTGTATCTTAGTACTGGATGTCACTCCTGCAACAAGCCATCATCTATAAATCGCACCAAGTATTGAAATGGACATGGCAATAAGTCAGGAAACCCAAGAAGTTTATTAACCTATTGCTACTGATTTTATCAATTTCTTAAAACAGCGACTTCAGTGCAGTCACTGGTAGCACTGAATGACATGAGGAAAGCCAACACCACTCAAGTGTGCTAGTCTTAGTAGGACTGACATCCTACTAAGGATGTCATTCCAGGCACCTACAGAACATACAGACACAAGCCCCAGCTACTGCTACTATTAGTATGCAGTATATTACAAGAAATGATGACAGTTCCTTTCATCCTCTCATCCCCTCCTCCCCACAAAGTGATCTGCCAAACATTAGGATGCGTGTTAGACACATTAGACATATCCATTCCTAAGCCATGAGACTCTAATGCACACTAGTCATCATGGACGTGGCTGCTGTGCCTATGCAGTTCTTACTTATCAACTTACTCAAGAAGCTCCAAAGTCATAGTGCCTTTTGGTTCTGCTTCCACACTCTTGCCCCAGAATTTGAGTTTAGGATAAATTGATCCGTGAAACACAAAATCATTATTTAAACCTTCAGCATAGAAAGCACTGATTGGTGGATGATGGCTAACTTGCTCTGAGAGAAGTCTAAATCCAAGATCATCTCTGAAAAAAAAAAAAACCCAAAAAACCAAAAGCATGTATCTACATATCAAGTGTAGTGAAGTTGCAGTTCTTTTCCCCAAGGTGAAACAGATAGTTGGACCCATGCATAGTTGCTGTACTCAGTGCAAGAGTTAGTTAAAATCCTAGGATAAAACAAAAAGACAGATCAACTAATACACAGAACATCCTCATTCTAAATAACTGAGGACATAATGTAAAAAGGTAACAAGAACTACCAAAACTGATCAGCCAATATATTTACTTTTGATAGTGATGTCTGTCTTAAACTTTCATATAAACATAGGCCAAAACTTCACCTGAGAGAAAAATGTGCCCTAAGTGCAGCTGCACACCAGTAGACTATCACTGCCTATTTATTCTGGACACTCATATAATGAATATTCCAATTCTAACACCTCTTTTTTACCATCTTTTCATTCAGAAGGTTTCAGAGAAAAAAGCAATTTTAAGTAAGTGCTTTTAAACCTGGCAAATTTCATTTGCCTGCTGCGAGTTGAAAAGTTAAGTCGTTTCCCTTCACTGGAAGGTGTATTGCTGAGCACCAACATGCATTACAAGCACCTCCAGCAGCTGCTAAGAGAATGGGTAGAATCCTACAAGCCAAAGAGCGGTCTGCAAGCCACCTGACAAGTCTAATGAAACATCAGTTACACAGAGTACCATTCTCTGCTCTTCAGTGCGTCTTCTGTTCATTACCTGATCAATTCGTATGTCTCTCCAAGCAATGGGTTGAATGGCTTCCCTGTACGTTCCCACTGTGATGCTACAGCAGACACAGCAAATGCAGCAACACACTATTCAAAAGAATAGGAGTACACAGTTAATTTCCTGGATTTTAGCCTTTATCAAGTATCAGCAGCAGTCATAGTATTACAGAATGATTCTTTTGAAATAGCTTAGCAAAGTTTTGTTTGCAAAGCAGGGAAATAAGCAGTTTTCATCAAAAGGCTAAAAAAGCAAGCCTTAGGAAAAGCAAACCAGTTTCCTAGATAAGCAAAACTGGTTAATGTATAAGAGAATCCAACATGCAGCAAATTACAGGAGTTCCTCCTACAATGAGATTATCTATGAAGAAAAAAAATCCCAATGCATTCATCAAGAGCTAGCACAAATTACCACACCCAAAGTACCTGCATTCGCTCAGTTGTGCTGGAAAGCGAGCTGGCTTTGTGGATGAGGTATGTATGCTCCATATACTCTGTAAGTCGCTGTAGAAAGCTCAGTGGCTCATTGAATATAACTGGCATTGTGATCTTCGACAACTCCTGATGCACAAATGAAATTTGTATTAAAATCCAAATGATTAGATACACTGACCTGCAGTAACCCAAGTGTAATTGGCTTATTACAAAAATAAATTATGCTCTTAGTGCTAATGCAATGTGCTTGACCTGTTTCCACTAATGCTGAAAGGAAAAATCCCCTGTACATCCCTTATGAGCTTGATAAGCCTATCTATGTTGATGTTAAGGCTACTTTTAAAACAAAAAGAATACCAAACATCAAACAAACAAAGTTCCTATCAACAAATGCATTAAGAAGGTGAGATGAAACAATGGAATGAAGTATTAAGGACCCTTTTAAGGACTAAGTTATCTATTACTCTTAAAATAGATATAGGCCATCTAATTACTTAAACATCTTTTCTGGAGGCAGATGGACAGGCAGGGGGGAAGAGGAAGATGAGAAAGGACAGGGAAACAGTGGCACAGGAGTAAAACCAGGGATTCTGTATTCTGAAGAAAAAAGGAATTTTTGTAACCAGAATAAAAATGTAAGAGAACTCTACAGTTTTGATGCTGTTTATTCTCTTTCCCATTTTTTAAAAAGCATGCCCTCTGAATGCATAACATAGCAATGTTTTAAACTGCCTGCAGTAGCAAATTAAAAGCATATAGTATGACCACTGGCAATGTGCACAGTAAACAGCACTGTTCTTAACCGTAATTGCAGCATCTGGCACTAACAGCTTTGGCAAACACCTTGGTACAATCCACTCCAAGTTCCACCTCACCCTCCCCCCAAATGCAACTTCTGTGCTGCAATTTCTGCAAAGCAGAATTAAGCCCTTTATGGAATTTTTTTTTCCTGCACACACCTTATGCAAGCCAGGCTTTCAATCTGCTCTTTGTATTTTAAGGTTATAACACTTTTCCACTGAAGCCATTGTAAGAAGCCTCAGATGCTTCACAACAACTCAGGAGACTTGGGAGCTGCTGATACAGGCATTCTCCTGCATTTCCACATGTCACTGCTTGGTGCTCTTTCTAATGACAGCAAGGGGAGGAGGAGAAAACAACAGCGACCAAACACACACGTTCCCTTCTGTAGGCTACTGTTACAGGCTGACAGAGGTTTATCAACAGTTAAGTACTTTCAGCCTATTGCAGGATCTAAGGAAGAGAAGAGCTCTCCTAGATTCACCCTTAGAAGCAGATTATGTGCCAACCAGCTACCCTCTGACGTGGGCACCGTCTGCCCAGTAACACCACCGGGGGGAAGACTGAGATACTAAGGGGAAAGGCAAAGACCAAAATTAAAGTAGTTGGGTTTTTTGTTTTTTCACAAAGTAACAATTTTTTGCTACCACAAAGTAGGGGTTTGTTAGGGGTTAAAATCAAAAGAAATGCTTTTACTGAACAAATATTGCTCTGACCAAGTCTTACCTTCTCGAGCTGCGAAAGCAAATAAAGCATAAGCAGCAAAATAAAAAAAATCCCTCTCCCCAACAAATTTTCATTTGGGCCTCAAATGAAACAATCACTTCACATCTTTTATGATAGCTTTCTGTTTACCTACCATTCCAATGCATTTTCTTAAGATACTCCAGATACTGAAGTCATTTCTGGAAAACATTGGAGATGGCAAGCTTGTTCTATGGAAAGGAAGAGGGAAGAAAGCAGAAGTAAGAAAAGGTTTCCATTACTAATGATGACTAAGAAACCCAAGTACTCTTTCTTGAAAGTAACAGTTTTCCAACTTTTAAATTAAACCCTAAAGGGGAACAACAGTGCTACTTTGAAGCACTTAAACTGTTCTACCTGCACAGAAACCAGAATTTCTCCAAAACCAGAACCATTGCCTTCATTTTACGTAAGAGCAGTGGAAGACAATTTCTACATCAGTTATCAGAACAGTGTTTTCACAATGGTACCGTTAAGATATTTAGTTGTGTCCTTGTAAGGAAAATTAAGTTCTTTCTAAGTAGGTACATAGGCATGTTCACTATGTCTGAACAGATTCAAGGCTTAAACAGTGGGTGGTTTGGTTTTTTTTTCCCACTAGTCATCTGTATACTGACAAGGAAGGACCATGACATTTATTACCTATATTAAAATCAGTCCTCAGGAACAGAAAAAGCAGCATTGTTGAAGAACAGAAAACACAGCAGCCTGTTCTATAGGGGGCTGACATATCCTGAAGCAAGTCTTAAACATATTCTCAAGACCAACATTTAGGCTGTGTAATACATCCTGTATTTCTCAGCTTTACAAGAAATCAGGCACAGATTTTGTTCAATTTTCTTACTGCTACTGACCGGCTCAACTATTAATTCCATTTACACATAGAAAGGCATAAATATAGGTCAAAGCCCTTTGTCCACAACAACACTAAAATTTGTGTTTGGATCATGAAGCTATTACCAATGAGAAAAATTCTCAACACATAAGAATTACCTACAGCTCACTCAAACTGCATGAACTATCCGAGTTTCAAAGTTTAGTTAACTCTGTCTAAATGACTGCATTGCCCTCCTAACCAAGGTCTTGTCTCCCCTCAAAGTAGCTAAAGCAATATCTTTTTTAGAGAGTGTGAACAGGCTGTAGCTGCCTCCTCCATCCCACTCTTCTGATAAATAGAAACATTGCCAAGAGAAAAAAAAAAAAATCTGTATTTAAAAAAAAAACCCAACTCTTCAGGCTAAGTTGTTAGTTTCAGTAGCCCTACTTGCGGTGTTACCTCCCATACTGATCTGCTACTGAAACACCTTTACCAGGGCTGATGATTCAGTTTTCAGAAAGAACAGAACCAAAAAATGCTCCTTAAAATACAAGCCCCATCCAATCAAAAACCTAGTCATGTGCCTGAACTCCTCACAGTACCAAACTATGTTTTCTTATCAAGCAGCTAACAGCCTAACACTGACTTGCTTTACTCAGCTCCCATGCAGGGGATGAGTGGGTAGGAGGATTTATTTTAATTGACCAACATGATACCACTCACTCCCTATTCTGATTTTCCACCGATACAAAAATATTTCATGAAAAACAAGATCATCTTGAATAATACAAAGTATAAAATACTTCTGTGGGTGCTTCGATACAAGTGTGCTTTTGATACAAGGTGCTTTGATACAAGTGTCCAGGAGAGGACAGTGTCCACCAAGTATTCAGTCTTATCTTCATTTGTAGGGTTTACTTATTTTCTCTGGGTATTCTTTAATGAAGGCAGTTAGCAGAGCAGGTATTTGTGTTTAAGTAAGCCCTTCTGCATATAAAATACACTCATGTGCCTCTAGTTTGCTTAAGTATACACAGGGATTGCTTTCCTTACATATTAAAACTTACAGTTTCATTAAAGTTAACCTCCATTCAATTTGTTTAATTACTTGAAAGCTGGCATTCAGTTTCAGCCGTTCATCCATATTTCTCACATATATCGGCCAAACCTGATACAGGAGTCAGTTCTTTTCTCCATATAACACACACATACTGAAGAAACAAAGCAGTTTTAACCCACCAAGAAAGATCCCACATACAAGTAAGGACATGTGGAAAAATGACAGGCAGCCAAGATGTGAGGCCTACTAACCTTGACACACTCCCTGTGATTAAGGGAAAGGTTTATGAATGCAAAAATTTCCTTCCAGATGTCAGTTTTAGAAACAACTCAGGAAGCTGATTTTAGCTTTAAGTGAACAAAAACATCTGCTAGAATTTTCATGTAGAACAGATAAGATGCATCTTAAGATCATTCACTTAAACAAAAACACTTGTCTGAAGCATTATCTATAGCAGATCAGCTACTACAGGAATCTTGTAGGGAAGAATATATATGCTGTGAAAAGGCATGTGTAGCTTGTTTTTCATGTAAACCTGATCAAATAACCTCCTGGCTCCCAAAAAGCCAAAACCACAAATACATTTGCATTCTGAAAGGCCCCCAAAGGTAAAGCTGACTACAAAACCTCAGCAATAAGAGAGAAACAGCAGTGATAAATGGATGTCAAATGTTGGCAGATAGTACAGAACATTTTTATGCAAGGGTTGGGAGGGTGGGGTTGGTTATTGGTTTGGTGGGTTTGTTTTTGGTTGGTTTTATTTTATTTTTTTTTTAAAGTTTGGCTCAGATTAAATATTTCCCTCTTAAAAGGAAGTGATTTGAATGCTTCCAGATATAATGTACTGTTTTCTTATCTCTCAATTTTTGAAAACTTTTTGGGAGAGGATTTAAGTCCACTCTCAAATCAACCTGAACTACAAGAAGTCATGTCACCCACAGTCTTTCAAACACTCTATGAACAATCGGTAGGATGCAAACTACATTTAAAAAAAAAATCAGAACAAGACAGCAGATTATACGTGGCACTGGCTTCACCTATCTATATATGTACATCCCAACTCTTAATTCCTTGGAACCAACAGATTTATTCCTACATCTCCAAAACCAAAACACACACACTCCCCATCAAAAACCAACCTCCATGTCTCTGTGCAAAACCCTCACCACTCAAGAGGCAGATTAGAACTCAGGTTTTCTAGATGAAGGTAGAAAATGGTCTTATTTATACTCACTGCTAAACAGTGTTAGGCACCCTCAACCCAAATGCAGCTGCAGATCCTCTATTCACCTGAGGAACTACAGGAAGGTATCAAGATTTTATATAAAAGAAATTAATCTGGTCTAAGTGACTTGTTTCCACGTGGTTAACACAAACAGAAGTTAAAACAAAAAAGTTATAGCAAACCAAAAGCTGTAAGGATGCAATTAAGTACTGTCAAAATGTTCTGACCCCCTCACTTTGCACAGCATCAAGAAGTTAAGGTTTCTGCTCCAGAAAGTACACAGGTGGCATCACAGATGATGCATATTTGACCACATGTCCTCTAACGAGCCCCAAAACCAGAAGAGGCACAAACTGAAGCCAGTAGCTCCAGGTAGGTAACACAGTTCTGAAGTCAACTGCAATCAGACACAGCAAACAGATCCTGTACCAGGCCAAACATCGCTGCCGCCAAGAGCCTCAGAAACAAGGCTAGAAACATCACCCAACTCCCATCCCCTGGGAAGGTTCTCCTGGAGGTAAGATTTAAATTGGCTGAGCTCTGTGGAGAAACAGTTTGCCTCAATGTATTCGTGGACAAATCCCAACATGTCACCAAGGTGCCATGTGAAAAAGCTTGACATTGCAGCTCAACCTAGAATGTGCTCTATAGCCATTTAGTCTCATAAAATAGGACCATACATTCTTAGCCATATACAAAACAGATGTTTCCACTTTTCTTTAGCAGTAAATTATTAGCCAGTTAATTCATGCACTCATTTTTACTCCAACATCCTATACTCTTTACTACTAAAAGACACGCAACTCGTAGAAACAACTTACACAGAGGTACTTGTTTATTACTCTTCATTTCTCCTTATAAAACCAGCAGATCTTAAATGCTCCCCACAGTTCTGACAACATCGTGCAGCATTATGGAAACTTGTCAAGTTATTTCTTTCTTACAGTAAACAGAAGATCAATTCCTGTTCAAAATCTTCAAGACAATGCATGTCAACATGCATCATCATTTTCACATTGCTCATGAATTGCCTCCTTTCTCCTCACTGTTTCCAAGGCAATGAATGCAATTCAGATGTCCACCTTCACCTAGTGCTTCCCCTCACCCCTGAACTTCCTGCTCTAATTAGGCAAGGCACTTAGCCAAGGCCATAAATACCACCCTTGCTAACAGCACAAGAGCACAGAGCAACACACTTAGTCAGCTGCTTTATGTTACCTTCCCAAACCACCCCGTTAATCCACCCAAGTCCTCATTTGCCTTAGTCTTTGTCTAGTATGGGAGGGATATACATGCAGAGGTTGAACCTTGAAACATCAGGTGTCTGACATCCACATACTTCAACAGTCACTGCAATTCAACTATTTAAGATACCAATTAAAGCATATCTTGCTCCTGTAAAATGAAATACGAATTTCCTGTTTTTACAGAAATCTGGTGTCCCCATCATCATTCTGCACATTCAAAACACTTCCAAATTAGTCTTTTTGAAACACACCAAAGTCTGACTTGATCTGTAGCACAAACATTATATTGCCCCTTCACTGAAACTGGAGAATAGTGGTGTCTATTACATCTCATTAACTCCAGACCTATTGTCCTCCTTTATCAGCAAGGAAACAAACAAAAATGGATCATTTGACAACACAAAATAAGCACATAAAACATAGATGAGACTTTCAGAATAAGACTCCCTTTGTTCACATTTGAGTTTCTGATGCCAGGCTAGCAATATTTTTCATTCATTCCTGATACCAATAGAAGGATCAAATGACTGGAAATTAAAGAGGCAATAGGAGGCATAGGTCATTAAAGATACATGAAGGAATTAAAATCCACATAGATTTCAATAAGATCTGTTAAAAAACAAGTGTGTCCATTTTTACATAGCACATTATATTTTATTTTTACTTATTCAGATTTGATCACCAAAAAGCAAGATGCAAAGGAGCACACTAGCCTTGGAAAAACAGTCTTTATAAAATCATATCACAACCAACTACTTGTCAATCATCCCTAACAAAGCTTTAAAAGTTTTCATAGTTAACTTCTCAGAGATTCCTGTGGTCTTTTACTCACCAGTAATGCATATTCTAATACCTTAAGAACAGGAAACATCCTACCTGTGTTTTTTGATTCCGTTGGACAGCAAGTCCCCACTGCCACAAACCTTTTCTTCAGACATGCTTGAAGTTATTGTATCTTTTGAATCCATGCTGTCCTCTAATGAGTAGGCTGCTGTTGTTTCAAACCCACTTAATGATTTTTCAGATTCTGAATCTGCAAAAGAGCAGGTGCATGTTAATGAATCTACAGCCTGTGCTAGACTTCAGTCACGAACAGATCTCCCCTCTTTGCACAAAATTGAAACCTAAGTAGGCTACTGTGTCCTGATGACAGCACCCACTTGGTAAGTAACTAGTGCTGCCACAGACCGCTGCAGCTCTGTACCTAGATATTCACTAAAGAGATTGCAAGATAAGCATGAACACAGTAGATTAAAAACCCTCTATCAAACAAAGCCGAAATCTGACATTTTTATTAAACTGAAGCTACTATAACTTGCTTAGGACAAGTGCCAGTGTCATGTAGATGCCAGTACCTTACCTAACTAAATACTACGTCACCTCAACATTTAAGTATTGACTCCTCCTATGTAAGATTTCAGTTTGGTCTAAGTTCTTGGACGCTTGGTGCTGTTCAGCAACCTCCACTTCCCAACTTACTGAACAAGCATCAAAGAACAGAAGCAGGTGTCATACACAGTGGATTACATTAGCCACGTTAAGTCCCAGTAAAGTCTAAATGATAAGCTCACCAATCAATAAGATAAACTTTGTACTCTGGAAGGTAGGTTAATAGTACAGTCCACATCACACCTAAAACTAAAAACATCATCAACACCACCACCTTATTTCCAGCTGGTGTGTTGGTCAGCTAGTGCTTAACCAGCTCTGGAGAAAGGACAGTCTTGCCCCAAATCACAAAGTAAAAGTTTCCCAGCAAAAGGTTGTATTTTTGTTTCATGTTTTTCTTTCAAACTTGATAAGATTGTCAAAAGATTATCCAATTGCAAGTTCCAAGAAGCAAGGAGACAGGTCAAGACAAGTAAAGATGCACCAATTTCTGTCCCATTTGGGAAATCCTTTAGCAGAAACAACACTGAATGGTAAACAGCTTAATGCAAGCCTCACCACTTCTGAAAAAAGCAAAACTGTAGCAGACATCATTCCTGCTATGTACTTCTTTCAGCACATACTACTGCTCTTGCCTGCAAATACCCAGAGAAATACTTGCAAGATTAGTTATTCCCTCACACACTGATTCTAATTCAAAACTAGTAACCAAAACCTGCTGAAGTAGTAGTCCACCCAAAAGAAATATCTCAGTCATAGCTGTCCATTGCCAGGTGCTTTCCTGTTTTCTCTTAAAAAATAATGCCAGTAGCCTCTCCAGAACATGTAAGTTATATGTTGCTTTGGTGGAAGGAGACAGTGACAAGAGGACTTTTACTACATGCAGATTACAGAAGGGTCAAGAACAGGATGAAATCCTGATGAATGGATGGGCTATGCCACAATGTCACCATCCTCTCTAGAGTGAGATCTAGAAGCATAAAGGAGATCTTTTCTTTCATTAAAAACATCTATCCCTACCCTTGTCAAGACAGTACTGAAATTATGCCAGTTGCTAGGGAATGAAAAGAACTGCCAGCTGGTGCTAAGGATATGTTAAAAAAAGTGGACTGGCACTCCAGAGAATCTTCTCACAAGTTTCCCCAAATTTGTCAGTCTAGTTCTGTGCCAAATTATGATATAACACATCAAAGCATTAGCTTGGTGGGTACTGTATATAACAAGTAGGATAAGGAGAAGCATTTCTACTTGTGGACAAGTATGTTACATAAAATACAGATTTCTCCAGAGACCATAAGCCCAGGTAGTCAGGAAAACACTGTTGTGTATCCAAGTACCACATAGGAAGGGCACTCTAGCAGTGTAACACAACTTGGGCCTCAGCATCCTGACCACATGACAAGCTGTAACTCCCTTCAAGGTAAGTATTCCACCTCTCTATTGAAGGAGCTGCTCAACTGTGCCAACAGTTATTGTGACAAGAAAAGCATGAAGCAAACCCTGTAACATAAAGCAAAGAGTCTGCCTCCTGTAAGGCTACTCTCTTCCTCTGTACCATCCAGAACAGTCTTGTTTTCAGAGAAAAGCCATGACACACAAGTCCCTCAATTTGAGTTTCCTGCAACAGACCTAGGACTCCAGAGGCAGAAAAGGAAGAATAGGTAAGCTTCACCAGAACTGCTGACCACTCTCTGATACACTTCTCAGTATAACAAGGATTTTTAAACACTACACATGATCACAATTCTCCTAATGCTAGCCTTACAGTGCTGAAAGACAATTATGCTGGACTGACGTCAGCACCTGCAAACCTCTCTAGAGCTGTAGACACTGACCAGCCAGCCTTCTCCAGGGCATGTGCCTTACTTAATACAACAAGAGTATGCTATACAGTAAAGAACAGTACAAGAATAAAACCAGACACTGTTATAAGAAATTGCTCTCTAGAGACATCTCTCCCATTTTCCTGAAAAATGGCTCTCATTGAGAAAGTATGTCCACAACAGCTCCTGCCATCAAAGATATCAATCTTCAGTCCCTAAACCTCAGCTACCTCCTTTGGCCCAAGGAGCTTAACAAGCCTTGAGGGTTTGTTTAGGTGTCATAGAGTGAACAAGCCAAGTATTGTATTGTGAGCACAAATCAACAGGCAACTCAAACTGAGCTTTTCCCTGTGTACTTGCAGCTAACTCTTTTCTGAATTAAGATTTGCATACTCCCCCGTCACTGCAAAAAAAGATTTATATTCACAAGTTCCTACAGAGCAGCTGTCAAGCAGATGACTAGGAGAAAATCATATTTTTTTTTTTTCTATTGAACTTAAGGGGGTGTGGGCTGAGAAGGGGGGGAGAAGGAATAAGAGTCAGAAGTTCAAAAGCCAAAATGTTCAGAAAAAATGTTCAGAAAAAGTGTTCAAAATGTTCAGAAGCCAAAATTTTTTAAGTGATCTTTGAGACAAGACCAGGCTGACTAGGAAGCACTCCAGCTCATGAAACCTGAAGTGTCAAGAGCAACAGTAAAAGCCAGCTACATTTTGCAAGAGTGGGAGAGTAATAGGAAACAGCAGAAGCAATGACAGAAACTTAACTCAAGGGAAGTTCATCTCCTACTGCAACAATTGGTAAGTCTTCAGTTTCAGATAGAAAAGTTTGGCCATTGTATTTGCTTAATAAATACACCTGAGAAAGGTAGTGTTTAACCACTGGCAAGGTTGGGTTTGAATTCTGACCAGGTGTTTCCCATCCCTCTCAGATACTTGAATTCATTCTTTAACTATATTCAAGGCAAGAAGTCCACAGGCAGCAGTGTTCTCACAGAGGTTTTGGAGTATTTTTGGTACATGTTCAAGAATAGCCACTTGACAAACTAGCCTAAACATGGAAGGAAGGGCAGTTAAGTTTCTATGCTTTCATACAATTTTTACATTGAGCTGATAATTGGAGATGAACTAGGAAGTGAGCAAAAGCAACAGAACTACTCTACTACTACTTCTACCATTCAGGAGCATTATTTATAAACACAGCACCCATTAGTGGTACGTAATAGTTGAAGCTGTACTATGACAGATTAGCTTTAGTATAATCTAAATATTCCTGTAGCTAACTAACTGTTTTTATAGTAAGATTGCATCTATGTAAAACCATCAATACCCCCTTCGACACACACAAAAGCTGCGTTTGCAGAAAAACCCACCTCTCATAAAACCCTAAAAGAGAAAAATCAGGACAGTTCTAAGCTTTTCCCAAACTGGGTGTGCAATTTGCATACAACCAGGGAATCTTTTCTGCAAGGCAAAAATCAAGTACCTTCACCCTTTAATTCTTGACCCGCTTAGCCATTTTTCAGCATTGTGGGTGGACTCTGCATTTGTATTCCATTTCCATATGCTTCCTGAGGTCTGCATACTTAATCAAAGCTAATAGCTTTTCCGGCTCTCTAGGAAATGCCATTGGTCTTACCAAATTTTGCTACTTGTTTAGTGCTTCTTCCCTTCCCCAGTTCAGCCCTCCTCCACCTCACCCTGCTTTAAACATAGAAGAGTTTGACACATGTTAAGCACTCAATCCTGAAACCAAGAGCTCTAGCGCTCCATGTGCTACTGAGTTTAATTACACATTTCCACCACTCCCATGATCAGAGGATCAGCACACCAGGAAGTGCTGTTAACTGACCTGTTGCTATCAGAGTACAGAATAACAACACCCTTAACTTCATTTTTCTTAACACTGGATACCATGCTTTGGTAACAAATAACTGCCATTTCCTGCAGGTTCTTCCTTTCATGTTCAGCGTCTACTGCTCTCCCATTGCAGGGATTCCAGGGTTACCACACCAGTCAGAAAGCGTATCACTTAAAAAGAGGAGATACCTCAGCAAATAAACTGCTACTTCAGTAAGCAATCTTACCACATCTTACCTCACCCCAGTTTTGGAAAAGAAAGAGGGTATTTCTGTAATTGTGCCCATGATTTCTACAAACAGGACTACACCACACAGATTTATCAGTGACCAGTTTAGTCTATGCCAACATCAGCAGGTAGCATGGCTCAGCTGGAGCAGATTTACAAGCCAGATAGATGGTGCTGAGGACTTGACACTTGAACTAGATACATTTCTAGTGGTGTCCCCCTCAGATTAGCTCTACTCTCCTACCATGGACTGAGTGTCCAATAGCAACCGGACTGTATCTTCTGATTCAGCTTCATTCAGGAGCCTGGTTCCTGCAATCAGATTGCTCTACAGTATGAATCAGAGCATGGTAAATGAGGACAAGCAGCTGCTGCTGTGAATATATTCTGATACACTTGTTCAAAAACCTGTTTGAAAAGTATTGCATTGCTCTGAATTGTCACAGCTGGTGATAATTCTGTTGAGAGTAAGCAAGCAGAAGTGTCTAATATGCAGACAACATTCTTTCAAAAAAAAAAACAAAACCCTGAACAAAAAGCAGCCGTGGCTGCTTCTTTCAACCTGTCAAGTCAAAGCTAACAATTCTTCAGCTCAAAGTGCAAGCCTAGTTATGCAATACTCTCACTTCTAAACTCAGTCCTACAGTGGAGATTTAAAAATTCAGAGAACTGTAACTAGAAAGAGATGGTATCCTAATAGAAAAGATACCCTCGAAGTAGTGGCATTTTTCCACTGACAGAAATTATAACTTGTCACATCACCATGTTAAAAAACATGGGTGTTTGCTCAATCTCCTATACAGCCTAGTAAGATAATTCATGAATATGTCTATTTATCCAAAATCAATATCATTTAACTTAATAAAATACTATCAGATTGCAAATCAGTTTTATCAAAAGCTTGGAAGACAAAATCCTAGTAGTTTAGGTTTCTGGAGATATAAATTTTTAGCTTTGACAATTAGGCCTAGTCACTACTCTCTGTTATAAAAATATTTACGACCATATTCCCTGTCCCATTAGCCCAAGAAAGAAGACCAACATTCCCAAACTCTGAGCCAGTGTCATACATGCCAGACTCCTCTGCTCTCACTATGTTCTTGTCATACAGACACAAGAAGCTTTCTAGTTGAGATTCCACAGACATGGCAGAAAAGCAAGTGGGTTAGAAAGTATTACCATGATCCCAGTGATTAGTGAAAAAACTCCACCCTAAACCACACCCACAAAAAACTAATGCCTTTTGTGCTTACAGTGGAAGTCATCACATGCATCCAGCAGCCAGGAAAATGTCACATTTCCCTTTCTCTAGCCCCCAAAAAGTCAGAGTGCCCTTCCCCAAACACGTGCCTTCAGAGACAGCAAGGACCCTAATCACTGCAAAGCACTGAATGTGAACAACCTGGAGAAGAGACTCTAACACAAGTCTGATAAAGTTGACAGACAGTCAAGAAAGCAAGTCTGTCCTGGAAAATTACTTAAATTGCAATCGAGATGAATTATGTCAAGTAACTTCTCCTGAAGGAGAGAGAATTGACATACATGTTTTTATGTGGGGGTGTGTATATATATATATACACACACGTGGGTGTGTATATATATCTATCTATATATATGCTCAACAAGTTTCACAGTTACACAAATCCACTCAATGTGATTTGTTTGCAAGCGACAAAAACACTACCTCTCCCAGCTAGAGAGGAGGCTTTGGCCACTTTCATTCAAGAAGATTTAGAGACTGGGTCAGCTAGGAGATGTATAGACTAACAGCTCTTTAAAGCTGAGTATTCTCTCACATACACAAAGCAAGCCTGGCTGGAGAGACTACATTCCAACAGCACCAGATAAACAACTATTCTCTGCTTTGTTACGACAAGCAGAAGAGCCTGAGGCCTTTCAGCAGAATTGTTCTTTAGCTTCTGGTTGAAGAACCTGCTTCTAGTGTTCCTCAATCTCTTCTCCTCCTTGAAGGCTTGATAAATTTGTTACTGTGCCAAGCAGCGAAGTCTGCTGTTGATTTGCTGCGCTCCTGTGCTGGTGCTATACTTGAGCACAGACTCCGCTCTGCCTGTTTTTATTCTCTGCTTAAATTGTGCACTGCAGAACAGCTATCAATGAGTCTGCGAACACTGCTCTTCTCATCTGTCAGAAGCATCAGATACTTTTTCAGCGAGCTGAACTAACCCCATACTTGCTTGTGAAGTATGCCATCACAACCTAATTATCTGCTACAGTTGGACTATATTCACCCTCAAGCTTTTCCAGATCCTTCATAGTTGTAGACAGCTGTGTGCCAGCAGGATCTCTCAGAGCTATTATTGAGCTGCACTATGTACAGCCTCTCTATACAAATCCATGTTGTAATCATCTTGCGCAGCTCAGTTTTCCAAAAATCACTATTTGCATTTTCTGCACATGAAAATATGAAAGATACTAAATTGAAGAGCAGACAGGGAAAGAAAAGATATTTCAGAAACGGACACAGGATTTTGATTCATCCTTTTGTTCCACCTGTGACACTTAAGGTATATAAAAGTGAAATAGAACAAGCCTTTCTTAACCTTATTATCCCTCAAAACTAGGGATTTTTATGGACAGATCTTAACAACAAAATAAAAGAAAAAACATACACCACCATGAAGAAAGCAAGTCAGACGGCTACAAGATACAGTTACATGTCCTAAAATAGGCACCTTAAGTTTTGCTATTTAAAAAAAGGGCGTAGACACCCAAGCAATCAGACCTTTCACGATTGCCCTCTGTTTTTTTAACTTTTTGTCATGCTAGGGTAAACCAACACAATTCTACAGGTGAATTCAGGCAAATTTTTAGAGGCCCACTCATAAAGCACGTGAAGCATTCTCCTAAAATTAGTTCCATGTTAGAAAGGCAGAGATTTCACTTATAGTGAGACTGTTCCCACCCCTTCATTCCCCTCCTGCCCCCAACGCATTCACCACATACGTGCTGGCTACACACTCACATTCTGGACATCATTACTTACCTGAAACAGCATCATAGAACTGCTCTTCGCTGATGATGCTGAGAGGCGGAGACCCCTTAACCAGAGACTGCTCTAGTTCATGGTGTTCGGTAGCTAGCGTCTCTAATGCTTCTGACAAGATCTTGTTTTTCTCCTGCTCATGCTCCAGTTTCAAATTCCTCACCTATAAGTAGATACATGTATGAATAAAATCTCATGTCTCTGAAGAATGTGTAGCTGGAAGCTATTCAGAAAATAGACTCTAATAAATAACTAACTGGCAAACAGCTGGAACCAAAACCACATGGATTAATGAGAATATTACAGTATTTTTGCGATGACAACATTGTTACTCAGCATTTTCAGGAGTTGAGAAATCTGACAAATAAGATCTGACAGTATAAATCACAATTCCACAAGTGAATTCAAGCCACTGAGGGGAAATATTTACAACTCTACTTGGATGACCTTAACTATGGAGTTAGTGATCGGTTTCTACACGCAACAGGCTCCTTGTACAAGTCTGCTCTAATATGGGCCAATCAGCATCATCTAAATTAAATTACAGAGCAAATGTGAATGCCAGCTACAAATAACTGCAACTGAACTACGAGCTGAAAACATTTAACACTGAGGATTACAGAAGGAAGTTAAAGATTCCTCTACCAACTGTTTTAACATCAATATAAACAGCCCTCCCTCCCCATTCCCAAAACAGCTTACAGAGGAGCCAGAATCTGACAAAAAAAAAAAAAGAAAAAAAAAGAAGCAGCCCAGCCACCAGATGGTAGACTTTTTTTTAAGCCCACACATGCAATTGGCTCCAGAGAGGATGATGTTATCTGCATTTTGAGTCCAGGACTAGTAACGGGAGAGCAACATGTCCTTCCTACTTCCTCCTCATTTTTTTTGCTGGTGCTTTCCCACCTCTTCTTTCTGCCAGGGGAGGGGAGAGGGCTGTAACTGAAGGCTCAGGAAAGGGCCTCTACTCCCAGCCCAGCAAGGCTCCAATGTGCTGCTGCTTCTTCAGTCCCTAAACCATGGACTCTTTTCCTTTCTCCCTTCCAGTCCCTTTTTAAAAAGCATCCCCAGCCTCTGCCTTGTCCTCTAGTTTACTCTCAAGGGTCAGTTTACAATGCTAACTCCCCCTACACTAAGAACATGCAAGGACATGACAATTAATCTCTTGGAACAGTTACAGGGACAACTTCCACACTTTCCTAAGCAACTTACACATATACCAACACTACCTCTTTGAGTCTAATTTAAGAACTGTTCATATGTCCTATCTGGTTACATTTTACATTAAAGCTTTACTTTGGAGGCTTCAGCCCCCTCAGTTATAACAACCACTGAAATAGTGGATTCAGGGTCAGGCACAAATGAGGGGGTGCAAATTTAGAGGCCAGAAAGGAGATATTAAAGCAGATTTGCCACTTTCAGAGAAGAGTTTCTATGCTGGCAGGAACATATCCTCTGGAGAAACGTTTATGGAAGAAATTTTCACCCCCTCAGTTGTGCCAAATACTAAATCAGCTGGTTTGACTGCCAGGCTCTGAGTGTAAAGGGGCAATCCAATTAAATGATAATTAAAAGAGTATAAAATTGGGTTGCTAATTGAAAGCAATAAAACCAGCAAGTCACTTACTGTCTAATAGTTTTACCCCGAACAAAATGAAAAAAGTCTGGACTAGTTACTGTCACTTTCATTTAAAGTTCGCTCTGACAGTACCAACGAAGCCAATTACGGCAATGTTTCATACAAATCAGACATGCCACTGCAAAAGATCTGTTACTAAGCAGTTTCTGTGGGGGTTACATTTTGTATGCTATCAAATAGTTAAGGAACTGCCCATTTAGAGAAACGGCATCAGTATTTCACTCTCCTGAGAGAGAGAGGGTGGAGGGCTGAAAATAAAATGGTACTTTTCTTTCTTATTAAACAGCAAAGGGAAACCAGCTATCAAAATGGTATTTTCAATTTTTTTGCAGTATTGAACTAAATGCCTTTATGCTCTAACATTTTGTTTTGATAAATTGAGTGATTTAAATCTTTACCCAAAACCTAACTTTCAGTGTTATTTAACAGCAAATTGAAAGAAAAATCAAAATATATCTAACAAAACCCAGATGAACCTTTTTTTGCATCCTCTAAAAGCACAGTAGTGTGACTAAACAAGCAACAACAGATATAGGCTTAAGACACCATGCCTTGTCCAAATAAGTCTTTTATTGACTTTAAGGTTCCTCTGCCCTATCATAATGTAGAGCTATTCAGAACTACAGAAGGTGTACTAGAAATAAATTCTGGTCTTGGAAAATAAATAGCCAGCTTTACAGTAAGGTTCACTTTTCTGTGTGCTTCCAGGCTTCCTAGCTGCCAAACACTTACTAGGATAACAATTACACACTACTAGTAGGCAATAAAAAAAAAAGCTTTTCATATGTTATATAAGCAGCACACCACTAGCCAGAAGCTAAGGAAAAAATGAAACATGTTTAAGTTTGTTGCTTGTAACCTTTAGAATGTTCATTCACATCTGAATGAACTGGTTTTAAAGCAACCTTAATTCAGTACTTGGGGGCTGGAGATGAAAATCCAATATAAAACTTTTGTCAACAGTACGGAGCTTGTGGGATGGACACACACATTCAGAGCGCCAAGAGGGGGCTCTACAAACCTCTACAGCCTAGTATTTAGTGAAGGGTAAGAGTTTACACTAGCAGCTCTTTGAAGGTAGTGGTCTGGAAATGCTGTCTGTAACTATACTACGTCCTTAAGCACCAAAACATTTCTACAGTGTCAATGTGAGAACTAAAAAGATGGTTCTACTACCATTAGTTGACTGGTTTCACCTGTAGAAAAGCAATGCTTGCAGAGACAAAGCTAATATAACCTTCATGTACTCTACTTAAAAATACAGGTATCACTGGAGAAATAACCTTGTTTGAAATAAGCATACTGTTTATTTAAACACAAAGCAGCAATACCACCATTTTGTCACCCTGTCTTTTATTACTGACAAGATAAATCTCCTAAAACCTTCTTACAGTAATTCGGCTGTAAAGGCAGGATGCTTCAGGTTTCTTTCCCAGAACCACACACTCCATTCTTCCAAGCTTAACAAGAAATATGCGGGCAGATTGGCACTATTTTCAAAGCAGAAGTTTATTGACCAACATAATTGACCATCTGAGTGATAGGTTTTCCCAAAATGTAAGAAGTAGATTGCTGTTGTGCATGATTTTGCCACACATTATTTTTCATTCACGAGACTTGACCAATGATTAAGTTCTGAGGTGAATTATTCCATCTTCCTGGCTATACCACCATCATTTTTGGATATGACACTCCAGCTTTATCCCTTTTCCCAAACTTTTTTCTTCCCCATCCTGTCTTTCTTTAGTATCCCAACACAAAAACAACTGCAAGATTACAGAAGGGAAGGAACCTCCAGACTAGTTTTAAAAATGCTTATTAACACAAAATCTTTAGGATTTATGTATAAAGCAGAAAGATGAGCATAAAGTGGCAAAGAAAACACCCGCTTTCAGAAGCATATGCATTTCAGTCTATTAAACCGGATGCAGACAGACCAACATTTTTCAGTGAAATATCATCTGATTTCATGAAGATGCATTAGCCAAGTACCAGACCATTTTACACAGGGATGCAAATATTTATATAAGGTAGTAAATACCACACCAAAATGATGCAGGTATCGGTGTATACACAGCTCTGGAAATCCAGTCTGAGCATACCCAGGAAAATATCAGAAGGGACATTTTATTGACAGCCTGCATAAGGCACAGCCATGATTTCTGTACCTTTAGTAGTGGTGCCTGAGCTGAGAAAGAGACAGATGGCAGTTCACATCATACTGGGTTCAGCTCCTCATCCTCCAGCTATGGAACGGCTGTCATCTTTTTGATCCCTGTCGCTGGTCCCCGCAATCCAGTGCCACCATCAGCGTTATAAGCTTTCCACTAAGCTTCACAGGGACAGCATCACAGAACACTCTAGCAAGCCTGGAATGAGGCCGGCTGAGCTCCCGATGTTCAACTGGTCAGGCCTCCTACTTTACCCTTCTCAGGAGCTATTCTGCCCAAGAGCAATTACAGTTATCAATAAAGATGGGCTTGTGCTTGCACTGTTAGACAGTTGACAGTTAAGATCAGTCTTGTTTTCATCTCTAAAGAAGAGTATTATTATAGTGAAACTTCAGATTTGTAATTGCTGATGGAAACCAAGCTACTCAATCCTTACAGCTAAAGACACAGCTATGACCTAATACACTGACACAAAACCATCAAGACTTCAGTATCTAGGCCAGCGCAACAATTTTTTTAAAAAAATACTTCTCCAGCTGAAGAGGTTTGCTATCCAAGTTCTGGTAGCTGGTTTCACTTCTGGTTTAACTGAATGAGAATCTGCTTCCAACAGCTTCCCATAAATATTTGAGTCCTTCAGGCTGTAAGCACTGAATCGTGAGTTTAAACAGTAGAATTGAGTTATTTTAGCAGTCAGACCTCTATTTTTTTTTTTTTTTAAAGGAAAGCAACAGGCTATTTGCAGACACTTCTATTGTCTTCCCATGTTATTAGAAATCCTGCTAAGCACAAGAGAATGGTTTAAAAGTTAACTCATTCACTGCATATTACTAGCAGAAATTTCACGTGCCTATTCCAAAATATCAAAAAGCTTATCCGTGTCTAACAAACACTAATCCCATTCCTTTCTATACCCTCAGCATCCATGAGGTAGGTGGGAGACTAGTAACATGCACCAAACCACTAGTTTTCTTTTCCCCCTTCTTTAAAGCCTGAAGCCTCGACTATATTGGCACAGCCTGTAACCAAGGCTTCTCCATCATCCTGAACACATCTCAGTACAATACACAAAATACTTGCTTTGTTTGGTGCTGGATTCTTTTAATTTGAATTAAAGCCCAACAACAGTGGCACTTTTGTGGGGTAGGAAAGGGTCACACCACTGTATGCCCAGCTAATAAATGATCATCTCAGCAATATGCTATTGCAGCTGCAAGTAAATCCTAAAACCAACACACAGCAAGCAAGGCACAGAACAAACACAGACACCTCAACAATATATAGGGCTACCTACCTTTAACATTACAATAGTGAACTGAAAGACATATACCTTAGCTTTAGGTTCTCCTGGACTGAGGGAGAGAAAAAAGACAGACTTCAAAACACTGCAGTGTGATTTAGTTGAATTCTACTTTCACAAGCACTCAACTTCAGTGTTAGGAATAAGAATGTCCAAAATATGCAGACTTTCGAGTGGTGTAGGAAGGAAGAACTACCTCTTTCACATAGCAACCATCAGGGGATCTGAAGCCAGACTCTGCAGGAACGTCAGTACGCTGTGTACGAATTCCACTCTGCAGTAAGCCGAGTGCAGGAAAGCAGCCTATGCCACTGCCTCACCAATGCCTCTGACTACTCAGTCACATTTTGGTTTTCAAAACGAATGGCTTTGTCCAACTGCCACAGAAATTCCACCCTCTCAAAAACTTAACTGCTTATGGGACATTTGCCATGAAGCACAGACACAAGGTACAAGTTTTCAGTAGCAAGCTAAGGGCTAGTCTAATACTTGGCTGGAAATCATAGAATCATTTAGGCTGGAAAAGACCTTGATGATCTTAAAGCCCAACCACTAACCTAACACTACCAAGTCCACCACTAAACCAATTAAGGGTAGAGTAATGATTAATTTCATGTTTCCTGGCTTGGTGGCTGGATTATTTTTAAATGAAAGTAAAAACTAGGAATCATTAAGGTTGGAAAGGACCTCTAAGATCATCAGTCCAACCATCAACCCAACACCACCATGCCCCAAAGTGCCACATCTACCTGGTTTTTGAATGCCTCCAGGGATGGTGATTCCACCATCTCTCTGGGCAGCCTGTTCCAATGCTTGACCACTCTTTCCATGAAGAAATTTTTCCTAAATTAACATATAACCAAGGAATTAGAAAAATGCTGCTATAGTAGAACTGACAGTTTTCTGTGGACATCTCCTGACATTTAGAAATGTAATCCTGCTTTCTGTAACAAAGTAATTGCCAATCAAACCTGCCATTTATTTCACACTACATCTGTTTATATGAAACTGTTAGTTTCCAGGATCAGCTAATCCAACAGGACATACTATCCTGAAAGACAGAACCTACAAAGTTCTATGTTGTAACACATTACACCATGGAAAACTACTCACAGGAAGCACTGGGAATCCAAAGCGAGGATTCTTTCCCTTTTTCTGTGATCTTCACACCAAACAAAAACCCCTACCAAAAAATTGAGGCTGACAGTGCAAATCACAACCTCAGTGCAGACAGTTTGATATGTACACTGTTTGTCTATTCTAACAGACAAGCTCACATAGTTGCAATTTTGCTGTTAGTACAATACAGTCCCTATTGCTAGCACCTCCTTGTATAAGCCAGTTCTTTGTGATGACCAGTTTAAACTAGTGCTGAGTAAATCTGCTATTCTTTTACATTTAATGTAGAATGAGAACTACTTAGTTTTGAGAAGAGACAGGTCTGCCTCCATGTCTTGAACAAAACCAGCCTTTTCATTTCATCATGGAAGAAGTGTCAAGACTTTGAGTATCTTCCCTGAAGCGTATCTGTTTAGTAACGGAACAGTTCTATATATTTTGTTAGCTAACTTTGAACCATGCTACTGCAGCACCAGTTCTACAAATATAGAATCATAGAATTGTTTAGGTTGGAAAAGACCTTTAAGATCACCCAGTCTGCTACCTAGAATAGGATTAAACTGTTGCTTAAACTGCTACTGAAATGAAAACTGAAACCAGTTGCTCTCATGTGGAGTTCTCACAGTTTTGACCACGTTTGAGCTTCAACAGAGGAAGTTTTCCGGAAAGAAAAGAAATGAAAAAAGGCTTGATTTTTACCTCTACTCATGGGACTTAACTCCCACTAAGCACACATTAGTATATGATATGAATATGTATAATCCTGCTTTTCTCCTAACCCTCCCTGCCTCCACCCCGCAAAAAACGGGAATAGTTTTATTTTATGTTTCTTTGCAAGCACACCTCAGGTATTTGAAGTACTAGAGAAAGGGACGAGTGCCTTATGAATACTCCTATGATACATCATAAAACTGCAAGTGTGACAGCTCACATTAAAGCAAAACCAAAGTGTTCCCAAACAGATGCAATCGGTTTCATGAACATATCACTAGATTCCTAAAGGCCTAAAGCATGTAAATATTTTATACAAAACTTTCAGAGTTCTTACCTGTTTACACATAGGCCTTTCCACACAGAGTCCCCCTGCTGACTCACCACTCCCCATCACCATCAACCACAAGGAACTTGTGACAAACATCTGCTATCTTAACATATGTTAAGGCCTTGTATCATAACTCTTCTTTGCTGGAGCAAACTAGCTCTTGTAAACTTCATCATAGTCTTGGTTCACCCCAGGGTACAGAGGACTAATCCAAAAGAGTCATACTTTACTTCAACCACTGTTTCTTGCTTAGGTTTTCTCTCTCTCTGTGCTATAAGCTTAGTATTTACTCGACTTCAAAGATCTATCAGCTCTCTAGTCAAAAATAGAATAGTTACATAGCATTTGCCAGTGACTTGAACTACTGCTAGCGCAACTACTGAAATGCAAAACAAGATGTGATCAGTTAATCAAGGAGGTAAGCTGAGCTCACCGATGATAAGTAAAGTGTTACTTACTGTATCACAAGACAGCATCAGTCTTCATCTCAGAGGTCTGGCCAGCTGACTCTACAGCTACAGCATCAGAGTACTATATCTTACAGAGATCATCAAATTCAAAAGATTAAAAAAAAACCTCAGCAGGCTAACATAACACTTTGCTTTCTGTCAGACCCATATACAGGAAACATCACTAATAAAGTTCCTTTTTGTACAAAGGCTGAAAGACCCCCATACACACAAGCAAATCCCATACATACCAATTTGAAGTCCTAGTAATCTATTCACTTACATCCTAACTCAATGCCTATAAAAGAAACCAAAGACTTTGTAAATCAAGTCATAAGACTCTGCCTCAATCATTCCCCAGATGAACACAAGGATTCATTGTTAGTCAACTACAAACGTTCACCTCAAAAGTTCAAGAGGAGGAGTTTAACAGGGCTGATTTGGAAAGGCTACATTTCATTCTTCTGAGTACAGAGTTATACTATTTCCCTATATTTGATAATAAAGTTCTGCTAATGAAGGAAAGGACCCGATGGGATCATTAAACTTAGAAAGAGATGATGGAACCACCACTAGAAGTAAGAGCCAAGCTATTGTCCACACAGAAGAAACTCAGACTTTGGCAGAATCATGTCAACACAGACAGACATCAAGGCAGTAAGAGAACTGTTATTCAAGAGAAGAGACGGAGATAGTGAGAGCAGTCGGCACTCTTCTTCCAACATACAAGTCTATTATAAAAATTTGCAATCCAAGACTGTCTGGATTAACAGTTTAGGAACTATCTACATGCTAGGGACAAAGACTGTTTGCCTCCCACCTTTCCTCCTAAGACACTAACATTTCCTCCTCATCATGGAGCTCACTGCCTTCCTTCCCCTCTCCTGTTTCCACATTTGGCTATGTCAAAGTTTGTTTATTCAGAGGCTGATGAAGCACTGCAGTTTTAACCAGCAGAGAATGTCGCAGTTCTGAGCCAAGAACCCATCTAGGGGTGCAAGAACAAACTGCAAAGACTTCATTTCTGATTGCAGATTAGAAGGATAGTTTTGGCTTAAAAGCTTGGGTTTAAGCTTTTCTATCAGGGAAACTGCTTTCTTCAGAGTGATTCTGCACTGGTCAAGACTTAACAGAGCTTTTTCTGGTTTGTTTCTAAAGTGAGACTTAATGGCAATTCCAAGTCTTCCTCTCAGAAGTGTTTGGTTTTTATATTTTACTTAGACAACTTAACTGTGAACTGATAAATCTCATGAAGTTTACTTAGATTTGAGAGCTGCAGAAGTAGCCAGTTTCCAGAGTGCATTCTGTCCCTACTCATGTTCCACTATTGTAATAATGATTAGTCAAGTATCAGGAGTTCAAACAAAAGGCTTTCTGATTTTGTCATTTTCTGTTAAGCATTGTTTCTATTCTGAGAAAAGCTGAAATTAAATACGGCTGCTATTCACATTTGCCAATAGCTTATGCCAAAATAAGCTGGGACTGAATGACATCAGCAGCAACGTACATGTTTGGGAAGCTCATTTCAAGCTGCAGAGCTACAAGATTACCAGAAAAAAACCACACCCCAAAAATATTTTGCTGCCCTAGGGAGACTAAGCATCTCTTTCCTCAGAGGCATATGCCACAAGCAGCCTTACCCAAACTAGGGTCTCATTCAAGCAGATATATTATAGGGATGCCAACAGGACTAGAACAGTATATTGCTACATGTTTTCAGATCTGGCAGGGACTTTTTTGGCGTCTTTTCCCTTTGAGAGACTCTGGGCATCTTTGAAGTTTGCTAGTCTCACAAACAGAGAGACCAGACTTTAAGATGCAAGGGTTCTTAAGAACTCACACAGGAAACATTTCCTTTTTATTCTTAAGGACTACTTTGAAAATAGATCTTAAGGCAGTTTTGATCTAGCTACTTCCCTTAAGTATTTCTCTGTATACACCACTGATTACTTTGATCAATCCCTTTGTATCCCCTCCCCCACACTTCTTCCCAGTTGGATCACAGCAATAATGCATGTATTAATGTTTTCTCTTTTGAAGCAACTATCATGTTTTTGCCATGTTTTTGTTGGCTCTTACTGGCTTACTAGTGCTGCTATACAACTGGACATGTTGTTGACTCAGAGTGAAACCAGCTTCCTATTAAGAAATTAACATTTCTGAAGCCGGTTGTCTGTTCTACAAGGTCTGCACTGGGAATCGTGTTAATTATTTATGAAGAATAACTGACAGGTTTTTTTTATGAAAGCAACTCAAAACCAAACATGCATGCTGTACAGTTGTTCTGCATTTATGAAAAACTGAGATGTCTTATTTGTGTGTTTTTATTTTGGATGCTAACTGAACTAGTTAAAAATGAAAAAAGTTGAACTTCTACATAGGCCAGAATTTGGCAGTGAGTTTCACAATACAATGCTGGAGTTCTGATCTCCAAACCAAATCCACCTTGGAAAGCATTCTCATTTACTATAACCCAGAACAGGCTCTTCCCAACTTTCCAATATTAAAGAATCAGACTTCACAGACAGACACAAATGCAGAAATCCCACTTCTACTTCAGATTTTAGAAGGACTTGCAGCATTAAGAAGTTTGGCTCTTAGGGATGATTTTCCCCTGAGACAGTTTTGACCTTACCCGTAAGCAGGCAACAGCCGGCAGACATCAGCTAGGTCCTGGGTAGGCTAATAAGACATTTCCTGAAATTAGAGTGCAATGTACCGAAGTTCATCCTGCAGTTAGGGCAGACAGATAACTATGCTGTGGGCTATGGAAATCCAAATTGAAAGTTCACAACCTTAGATCAAATTAGCAAAAAGATATCTGCATATTGAGAATGAAATCTGAAATACTGCCTACGGTTTTTATTTTTGTCAGAAATAATTGCTAGAGTCTAAAACCACTACAATTATCCCAAAATATGATACCTACTGATATATTACAAGGAGACATTACAGAACACCATCACTGCCATGCAGAACAGCTAAATAATCCAAATATTCTCACTCAGTGGAACAGATCTTCTCTCCTTACGAATGATCTCAAACATTTTTACCTTTATCTGGCGGGTGGGGTTTTTTTTTGTTGTCTTTTTTTTTACTTTGTTGCAAGAATTCAGCTGTTACCCATTGCTACTCAGATCCTTCTTGTGCAAAAACTAACTAAAGATGAAATTAGTAGATAAAACAAGCCTGCTTCTCCCTGAGATACGTACTTAATACTGTAACAAAGCTACTTACTGATAAATCTTCTCTTATATTACTTCCCAAGATGCAATCCAGTAGCATCTACAATTCAGAGGAAGAAGTGGTCCCAGTTTAAACTTCTAGTAAGCTCTTTTATGAACTTCTCCAATAAAAACCACTGGCTGCTAGAATAAGACTAGAAGGTAGATTTGACAAAAGTCTAAGTCTAAAGGAACACCCAGAGTTCTCCCCACCTCAACCTGAAGAAGGATCTGACAGCCTGGAGTGACATGTCATTTTTTAGATTCAATAAATTATGTGGGAACAAAGACAATAGTAAACACTGACTATATGCTATCAGCTGATCTGTGACACATGGTTCCCTGAAATTGTCTAAGGCTCCTATACTGGACTGCCTCTTAAGTACTGTGTGGATGTCTGAGGGCTGTTCAGGCTAGAAGAGATGTCTCGGGGCCGGATCTCATCAATCTACATAAATACCTGAAAGGAAGGTGCAAAGGCAACAGAACCAGGCTCTTCTCAGTGGTGCCCACTGACAGGACAAGAGGTAATGGGCACAAGCTGAAACACAGGAGATCCCCTCTGAACATCAAGAAAAACTTGTTTACTGTGAGGGTGACTGAGCACTGGCACAAGTAGCCCAGAGATGTTGAGGAGTGTCCATCCTTCGAGGTACTCAAAAGTGGTCTGGACACAGTCCTGGGCAACCAGCTCTAGGTGGCTCTGCATGAGCAAGGGGGTTGGACCAGAGGACCTCCAGAGGTCCCTTCCAAACTCAATCATTTTGTTGTTCTGTGAGATTAGAGTTTAACCCTTAGCCTGAAATGCTGCTTCAGAGCTGGAGGAGGTACAGGTCAGACAAAACTAGATTTCTGCTATCCATAGGCACACATGCAACCATCTAAGGTTTCAAGCTGTCTTAAAGGCTCAGCCAGCTCATCTTCACCTCAATTTGATTTGTCTGACCTTGCAGCAAGGTGTTTCACTGGAACAACAGACAATCCAATCTGCATGCAGAGCACAGAATATTTCCATAATTGATAGTCTTGTTGGCATTTCTAGAAAGGCATAAACTACTGACATATATGGATTACCACATTACCTAGAGGAGCTGTACCATTATCTTGACAACTTAAGATTATTCCCCACAACAATAAAATCCTCATGTATGACTCTGCTCCATTAGTTCATGTCTTTCAGTTCAAACCCTCCAAGTTCCTGCAGATGCTCTTCTGCTACGGTAGACCTGCGCAAGGCCTAGAGGTTGATGCTCTGGCCAATTAAGCAACATTTCCAGACAGGGCAAGAGTTGTTTTGTTCTCCCTACCCTTTCTCCCACCATAGCTCTCGACTCAAAAAAAGAGACCTGCAATAGCGACACTATTAAATTTCAAGATTAATAGGAAGCTGTAATTCTATTCAAGGGTCAAACAACACATCTAAACGAGCTTATGTCATGGAAGCAGTGTAGCTTTGGCAGCACAAAACTCTCCGAAGCAAATGAAAAAGTTTATAGTCTGCTTCTGTGACTAAACCGTTCTACTCCTATGCTAAGTACCCCTACATTATGATGCACACTGCAGACTTCCTTCAAACAGGCACGCTTTAAAGCCATTCTCAAAGTCTCCTAGTGTACCTATGGATCCAAGAGTTATTGTATTGATGTCTAAGTTTTAACACTAATAATATAGCAGTGACAAGTACGAGAGGAGGGAAAACATTCCTATTCAAAACCACTGAGTCCACCTTACAAGCAGCTTAACACAAAGCTATGCAAGCAAAGTTAAGCACATTGCAGGTGTCACTCCCAAATGCATTCTATAAAGAAGAGATATTCAGATGAGGACTATCCTTACATCAAAACTGGCCATCCTTCACGATATTCACAACAAATGGATACACTTTATTTGTAAGAGGCCCTCTATCTTACCACTCTTTTGCAGCAACATTCAGCTCAGCTATTTACTATAAATGGAGCATCATTTGCTTTGTGTGTGCTTATCAGCTATCTTTATAGGATAGCATAGGCCTGCACTTCCCATTTGTACATAACACTGAACACATTTATTGTTAAAGTATGTTACTGACGTGTTTAAAAAGGGGTGATGTCAAGAACAATACAAGCACTCTGGAGAAAGAGGTTACTAACATTCCTTGATGACCAGGCCTGGCATGTACCTTCAAGGAAAACTAATACCAGTGATTTATTTTCAGTACATAAACACTTTCTAAACACAGCCCATTTACCAGTTCTAGTGATAACCTCAGTGACTCAGCATTATATAAACGCATTTCTTCACCCGACAGCACAGCAAGCAGAGATAACACACTTCTGTATATTAATATTAAAACCAAAAAAGCTTTTAAAGTCACTGGCAGTCTGGGGGAGAGAGAGGCCAACAAGTACATGTTTGGTTCATGAGATTAAAAATCAGACAAGAGGTCAAATTCCACAATGGCTTACCTCTATTATAAAAATGGTATCAGCTGTGAGGAGTCATTGAATAAAAAAAGTGAAAAAAGCCATTTTGGTTGAAAAGCCATGATTGTGGCCATGTGAAGTAAAAAAAAAAAAAGACAACACACTCTCCCCCATACACTAGTACTGCCTAAATGGGAGATCATCCATTTTACTCTTCATAGCTAGAAGACCCCTCTATTTCATGGAACCAGAAGTGACTAAAATACACCAACTAAAAACACAAAGAACAGCAGAAAAGTTTAGACTCAGTGAACCTCCTTTATTCAAGGAACAGCTAAACAATTGCACATGGACAGCCTACTAGGTCATAAGGCAAGAGATCTGACATCACTGACATTGAAGGAGGTCAAATAAAACATACCAAAAATCCCATCACATGGTAAACTTAAGATGATTTGACAACAGTTAAGTGACACAAAGTCTTAAGTTACTTATGCTACTCAGAGACAGTGTCTTTAAAACAACTTCACACAAACCATATGAGTAATAGAAAGTTAAATATCATAACTCCCTCAAAAGCACGTATTAATAACCAGTACTGGACAGGCTACATGAAATTTGTTTTTCCTATATGTAGAAATAATTTTTTTATTATTATTCTAACAAACTAGCTTTTATCAGCTTTACAAGGAAAAGGCACTATAAAAAAAACCCCTGAGTTTCAAGAAAGAAAGGCCAAGAAGGAGAATACATCTCCAGAGAATTAGTAAATGCACGTGACTGCAGTTACCCAGTTCAGCATTCTGATATTTTATGCATCTGAGAGACAAAACCATACCACTCAGCCAGACTGTCACTGCAGTCAAGTATCTCACACACCCGCATCCAAAATCCCAGCAAAGCTGACAAGTATGGTGCTATGCACAGAGGTTCAGCCTTAAATCCTGGTTTTTGCTGCTTCATTTTTTTCCTGATATGCTACCAGTGCTTAGCTGACAATACATTGGCTGTCTGGGAGCTAGCAAGTTTTAGAACTCTGTTCATTCATTCTTCCAAAACACAGATACACATTAAGCCAGAACAGTGGAAACAAGCTGATCAGCTTTACATACCATTATGAAATCACAATGACACTAGAAGGATAAAAGTGTGCACACTTCTTACTCCAGTTTGTTTTCCAAGCATGACAGAGAGGAAAACAAACAATATCCTTATAGTAGTAAGTAGCAAGAACACAAAAAGAAAATTTCATTGTTATGTATTTCTTTTTTGTTCCTCTCTATCAGCTTACACAGACAAGAGCACCATTTTTCAAATACATTCACAGAAAACAGAATTGCTAATTCCTATTTTAGAAGCTTACTATATGAAATGCTATTTCATTAAACTTGATTGCTGCTTGATCCTTCCTCCCTGCAGCCTCAGCTAAGCCCCTTTTCTCCATGTTTTTACAGTAAAAAAATAAAATCCATAAACAAGTCAAAGACAAGACCTCAGAAGTAAACCTCAGAGCAAGAGCTGCAGAAGCCCAGTAAGAAGGGGTCTCATTTCACACCAGTACGTTTTTACACTGTGTTTCCCCAGAGGCCCACAGACGATTCCAAGTTAGTTTACACAAGGCTGCTTAACAACTGCCAAGAAAAAACAAACAAAAAAACCCAACCCCCCCAAAAAAACCCCTGAAACAGAACTATAAGCCAAGCTTTGAAAAAGCACTAATCCACTCTGGAAAGTGCAAGAACAGGTTAGTAGTGTGCTTTGAGCTGGGCAATGCAGTACCCAGTGGAGAACACCTTCAGACAAGTTGTGTGACCGGCTTTCACACAGGCTCGTAGAGCTACAAGTCAGCAATAGTTTCCCTGTCACTAGAAATTAGCATCTGACTTTGCCAACAGATTATATTTGAACTTATCACCAGCTACAAGGAAAAAGGTTAACTTTTGAAGTGCACACTCTTAAGGGAAGAAAAAAAAGTTGGGACCCTGCTATACTGCAAATACCAGTAGCCCTATAGCAACACCCAGGTGTCCTCCTGTCAGCCAGGACTGTCTGCTACCCAGAAGCTTTATGTATATACAGCACTCAACCAAGGATCTTATCAACTGCTTCAAAATGTAAGCACTCTGTCAACAGATAATACCCTTTTATAAAAGAAAAGCAGTAACATTTACTTATCTTTTCCCTGAATGGAGTCCCAGTATTTGTTATTTTAACAAGCTTCCCTCTGGACTGCTGCTTAGCTTCTCTGCCTACTTTGGTGACCTATTCAGTCTTGGCTGCTCTCGGAAAGTCTCTTTACCTCCCACACCTCCTAGATACTTTGGACTCACTAAACTGGTTTACACAATACTGGTAAGATCATTGTCTTCATAGACCTGTAGTTAGCTTTCTATCTGCAAGGCTACAGTACAGTCACAGAAAAGGAAATGTTTCCAGATGAAGAACACTACTATCCGCAAACATTTCACTATCAAGTTTCTCTGATTTGAGTACCTCATCTTTAGAGCTTTAGCACAGGTGAAAGACATATGCACGTACAGCACCCAGAAATTAGTACAGCAAGAATCATCAAGGCATGACTAGAACTGCTGATGTTCTGGCAGGAGAAACAACCTGCCAAATGACTTCCCTGTCAGTAGCTTTGTTCTTTTATATGCTATGCCTATATATCATTCCACAACATGTTATATCCCATGCTCTTCTACGTAAGGGAAAAATCTCAGTCTTTACCTGGGCACCTGTTTGAGCAGAGAGAACCTTCCAATTAGTTTGTTACTTTCAAACAAGATTTAAGCTGCACTAGGTATTTCTACTCATTTGCAGGAAAGGGGAAGAAATAGGGTCCAGTCAGTTAGAGACTCATACAGCCAGTAAAGGTTCTCTTGATGCAGACACACCTCGAGTCTCTCAACACCAAACACCTCTTGCTGTGCCCAGTGCATTTATCAACTGCCTGAAAACCGCTCTCCTCCTTTCCCCAAGTTTACCAGCTGAACAGCATTTCATTTGTTTGGGACATTGCCTACAGGCCTTGACACACTGAGCTCCTGCCTTGATTTCCACTACTTTCAGCAAGAGCCACAGAATAGAACAGACAACAGAATTGCTCTGTTGTGCTCCAGTGATTGAAAGAATGCAAAAAAACCAAAACAAAACAGGGCTGTCACCTGTTTCTAAGCACAAGGGGAAAAGAGCAGAGAACACAGGCACTGGTTTCATGACTTGAGGGGCTAAGGACTTCATGATTTTACATCTAATATAGCAGCCAGTCAAGACAGGATCTCCTCCCTAGCCCTAACTCAGAAATCATGGAATTAACCTCTTCCTTAGCTTCCCCAATTTTAGTGGACTCCCTCACCCCCACTTCATCTCTCCCTCCCCCACACCAAAGGCTCCCAACACCTGACAGATTAATGTAGCTGTCTATATTGCAAGGTGGCAGAAAAGGACTGCTGATGGACTCAGACGACTCCTCTAGACAGATTTGCTCAGGATGCCCATATCAATAGTTCTCCCTTGACTGCAGAGTGTCATCACTGCTCCCCTCACCTCCACCCCCAGAAGAAAATGGAAAATAAACAGTCTCATTAAGGAGTCACCTGGACATAGCTCACAGGCAGCTTTCTTCATTCATAGTCCAGTAAAGTAGTAGGTCTAAGTGGTAAGTCATGCTCATACATGTCTCCCAGACCACAAAACACACATGTTAAAGACAACTATTCGTATCCCAAAGAGCACGCATGCATTCATTTGCAAGAATGCACACAGACACATCTAACCCTTGGACATTCAATTACATTTCCAAGAAATATGAAAAACTAAGGCAGTAAACTGAACTGCTAGAGATTAATATTTGCTAGTTGAACTGCGTGCACATTTTTTATTTACAGTACATCAGTTATACATACAAGAGATATCATGTTACACCATGGTAAAGATAACTAAATCCAAGGACTATGTCCCACAGTATTTTGACCTTAAAGTTTCTGTAAAAGTAACAAGCTTAATTTGTTATGACAAATTCTACCTAGCTGAGTATACAACTCATGTAAACAAAGAAGTGAGGAAACCTTTTCTGAATCCCTTATCTCATCAGCTAGTTCTTCCATCAGCTTGTAAACAAATCTCCTTTTCAAAAAAAAAAAACCACCTAAGAAACTATAAAGAATGACACACCTACAAACAAAGGAAGATCAAAGCCACAAACAGACTATAAATGAAGTCAGTTTACAACTATTTGTTCTAAACTCATAGAATATAAGCTCTTAATTTACTGTTAACTATAACCTTTTATGGTAAAAGTGAAACTTAGGAGAGTCAAGATACTCATCAGCATGCTTTATCCAGTACTGGTTAATGAAGAAGCAAGCCAAAAAAAGAAAAAGGTGATTTTTTTAAAGAATACCTTTCCTATCAGTTTCATACAGCTCCAGTGCATGCAGCTCAAGTATTGGAGATAAATTTTAAACTCACCCAGAAGATCTAGCAGAGCTAATAGCGTGCAAAGAACCTGAAGTGAAACCTCTCTTACAACTACATAAAACCACATTAGAATCTAAAAATACAGAATCGAACTGCTTTTGGAATACAGGTTCCAATATCTGTTGGAAGCAGTACAAGGGAAGTCCTGCTTTGAAACAATACTTACTAACCTTGTGCCAAAGTCACTGCAGAAAACGGTTCAAGTCACGCTAGCTCCGACACTGACGCCTCAAGAAATACTCAGATTAAAGCAACCAGATTACCCTCGGGTTTCCCCTCACAGGTTTTAATTGTTCGGCAAAAAGCGTCTGTGCTCATCTCTACCTTCTCCGCTTGACACTGAAGGGCTCATCCCAATGTCAAGAAGGAGAGAAGAAAAAAAAAAAAACCCAGCCCACCAAAACCCAACGCATCACGCAACACTACATACCGCGGAACCGATTTCGGGAAGGCGGCCGCTCCGAGACCTCGCCCCGCGCGGCTGGGAAAGCCGCCCCGGGTTGCGGCGGCGGGAGCAGCCCGGGCCGGGCCGTGCCGTGCCGGGCTGTGCCGTGCCGTGCCGGGCTGTGCCGTGCCGTGCCGTGCAGCGCAGCGGGCGGCCCCTTCACCCCGCTGCACGCCGCCGAGGCGGGCGGACGCCCCGGCGCAGCGCGCCGCGGTGCAGGGCAGGGCGGGGGAGCGGAGCCCCCCCCGCCCCGGTGGCGCGCACCGCCAGGGCCAGCGGGTCCCGCCGAGCGCGGGTGGGGGGGCGGAGGGGGGGTGCGGGTAGTGGGATGGAGAGGGGGGAGCGGAGGAACCAACCCGAAATAGCGGGGCGGCAGCCGCAGCCCGGGCCAGCTAAAAATGGCCTGCCGGGCCGAGCGCTCCCGCCCCTGCCCCGCCCCGCCGCCGGGCCGGGGCGCCTGCCCGCCGCTCACGGGCAGCGGGCGGAGCGGGGCAGCGGCTCCCGGGGCGGGGCGGCCCCGCCGGAGCCGCAGGGTCCCCGGGTCCGCCGCGCACGCAGCCCCGCCGCAGTGGGTTATTTTTGGAAGCTCCGCCGCTCCCCTCTATGGCGTCACGGCGGCTCCCGCCGTGCGGGGCGGTGAGATGACGCCTCCGCCGGGCCGGGTGGCGGGCGGCAGGGTGCTGCGGGGCTCCCTCCTCCCGGAGCCGGCCCCGCAGCGGCCGCACCGCCCCGGGACCCGCCGCGCTCCCCCCGCAGCCCCTCGGAAGCGGCACCGGCAGCGGGGGAGACGCTGCACTCGCGGCAAGGGGAAGCTGCGGACAGATGGAGCGTTTGGGTGTCACACTCATGCACCATTTCTAACGCAAGTGGAAAAAAAAAAAAAAAAAAAAAAGAGTTGAACCTTTCTTTTTTTTTTTGGTGTTGTATTAGCAGTTGCATGTGGATATTGCACTTATGCTACAATTCACACAGCACAGCAATGGGCAATACCAAGCTAAAAGTCTTCTATAAAAGGCAAAAAGTGTGTTCGCTGTGGTTATCCTTAAGTTAGCAGCCTCTCCTCATTAGTCAAGCAGTGGCTTCTGGTATGCTGACAATTTAAGTTGGAGGGGAAAAGAATTCTCCTTAAAGAGACAAGATAAAAAGGTACCGAGCTCAAGAACTCGGTTCGTTCTCGAGAGAACCGGATTTCATGTCACACGCACAGTACGGCTGAAAGGTACTGCGGGGCAAGTAATTCCTCTCTACTCAGAGGAAGTTCTACCAGGGAGTCCCTGTAAGACAAGCTGCAGCCAGTCCCACTGACAATGAAAAGAGGCCTGGAGACAACAGGACAGGTAGGAAAGCTTTTAAACAACAGGACAGGTAGGAAAGCTTTTAAACAACAGCTGTAGAGTTCTCCTTCCCGAAGGTAGCTTGGCAGTTTTAACAGTAGCCAATCACTGCCAGAGCAGAACATTTACAACACCTAAGCCTTAACTTCATTACTGAGATCATGATCAGAAGAGAAACAAACACTGAAGATGATCTTTAAGAGTATTTTAGACAAGTGTTTTTACATTAGAGTTTGATACTTTAGAGTTATGCCCTACTATTCAATATACTTGGAAAGCATAGTAAAGCATTTAATTGGGGTCCTATCACCTGCTAATGCAGAACACAATATATTGCTTTTGCAATGCCATCAGAACTACCATCTAGAAATCAACACTAAATGGCAAAAAACAGGGCCCTGTCTTATAAAAGACAACAAAACCAAATGCTGTGGGTTTAAGAACAGTAATGCTCATGGAACATAACTTTTTGGAAAGGTTCAAGTCTTAGGAAGAGATTGCTGCTATAATTTCCCTTATGAGCTTATGGCATCTTGAAAAGCTTGCATTATATTCTGGAATTGCAATAGCTTGAAGTTTAAAAATACTGAGACACAAAACTCTCCAGGATCACATCTTCTCCCTGTCATGACCAACTGATTTCACTAGCTATGGTGGAAATTCAAGTTCACACCTCAGCCCATCCTCTGTGCCCAAATCTATGTGCTTCCAGATTAAAATAGGGCCTCTGTAACACCTACTGAGACTGTTCAAGTTCAAGTAAGGTAAAATTACAATTTCACCATATGTTTTGCCATACTCCACTCTGGAAAGCTATTTTAATCTGGCTTGAAGCAAGATGCTAACACAATTAAGGAATACCAACTAACACTATACACCCACTGTTGTAACAATTCCCCCCTCATCCACAAATGGAACTGGCAACTTTAATATTAGATTTTCTTAAAGAAAAAACTCAATGTAAAAAAGCAATGCTTGTTCCACTCTGCTAGAGCTTGACTCAAGTTTAAGTCTAGAAGACTTGTGACTGCAAACAAAAAGGCTTGGAAAGCAATGGGGAAAAAAAATCTTAAACCAAACCTAGACAATGGAGCCAGTGTTTGCAGCTCACTGTTAAATAACTGGAAGACTAACAGCACCAACACAAACCTCATTTTGAAACACAGCTTACTGATGACAAGAGCCTAACTGAGGGATTACTGTTACCACAGTACAGGAAAACAAATGTATTCCATGGTACTAGGGTATCTTCTATAGGGGAGAAAAATACCAGATCTTCTACCCCAGGAATTAGTAAGTTCAGCATATATTCCCAAATTGAAGCATTTGCATTATGTTTAACACCATACAAGATATTTGTCACTGGGAAGGCCAGAAGTTCAATAGATAGCATTCACACACCCACTAAGCACATGGTCTGAAAAACAAATACAGAAACAATACTGTTCAACACTTCATTTAGCCAACAGAAAAAACACAAATGAATTTTCTCAATGTTTTAACCTTCAAATCAGCAAAGCAACTGCTTTATTGAATTTAAGCATTCAGTTTGAACATTACAAGCAGTAGTCTGTAAGCAAAATCTGTGTCTCTTCGAACACTCAAATACTAAGATACACTTCTGTAGAGGAACGTAGCTACTCTTTCTCTAGAGGATGAGTTTTCATCAGCCATTCAGCATGCAAAAGGACAGCTTACCAACAACATGAAGTTCTAGGGGGTGTGTGTGTCTTAAGAGGTAAGCAGGGAACTAGCAAAATACACTAAGCTATTCAGACCCTTTATAGACCCACACAGCACAATACATACCCCTTCTTGCTTTGCGAATAAGTTGAGGCAGTCAGCCAGGGTCTCGCATGTTTCCTGGGATACTTCAGAGACCACATCAACTTTTTGCAGGAGGGGAGAAGATATTCCTGAAAGTACAAAAGATTAGTAGCATTAGGGGGACATTGTAAACTACAGGACTCTTTCATTTTTTCCTCCAATTAATACAGACATAACATTCATATTCTACAGGAAGGCTGGTGCACTGTAAGATCTGTGTGAGGAAAGGGCAAGCAAAAGTAGCACTGAGGAAACCCAAGTTTGTTCTTTTGTATCCTTTCCCTAGTACTGGTATATATGGCACATGAATGGATCGAGTTTCTCTTTCAGCATGGCTTAGAAAGCAGAGGTTGTAAGCTATTGCAGCAAGACACTGGAAGAGTGACTAGCAAGTCTCCTTTTTACCACTTTCTAGACTGAAAAGCTTCAGAGTTGCCAGGTGACAGAATTCAAATACAAAGGATACTGCACTGGTTTAATATAAGTTAAGGTGAGAAATGTAGCTTTTTTTGCCTTCTGCCATGGTATTATATAGAAGAGAAAAAGCTTACCACAGTGCAGCTGGAGATTTAGGTTTGAAAAATAGATGGGGAGTTCCAAGGACACTGATCAATAAAAGGGGAAGGAGATCTTATTTTTATGGACTCATCTTCTGGATTAGTACAGCTTGCAGAGCAATGCCACCCCACATCCTGACTTCTATGACCATTTATAGAAGGGGCTACATAGCTAGAACCAGCAGGAAACCATGACAACCCAATCAACTGGTAGAAATTGTTTAAGTTCATCTGTGAAGTTTTGTGATATGCAGCAATTCCTCAGAAGTCAGGCAAGCCATTCTCTCAGAAAGCATTCTTGTTGCAATTAAAATAAGTGTTCATTTAGTTGCCACAGACTCCAGGATCAGTTGACACCATTTAGTAACACAGGTGCTTCAAGTTGATGTCACACCAATAAGATTAAGAGGTCCAGCAGTGACAGTTCTTGAATTTATTTTGCAATGTATACTGCTTGTACAGGACAAGATACAGTACATATCCACCCACTAATTGTTGTCTTTGACACCAAAACTCACTACTGAATGGAATTAGAAGTCTCTACTTACAGCAGCTATCAAGGACAGCTAGAAGGAAGGGCAGCACACTAAGTGCAGGAGCCATCTTTATTTATAACACATAATATGCATAAATCTCAAAGATACCTGGATTTGGAATAGCATGTTGAGACAGTTAGGGACAGAATTTTAAATATCGGGTCCCAAGGTAGCCATTTTTATATTACTCAAAAGCTTTTAGGAGAAGTTCCACATGGAAGGACTTTTAACTCAGAAATTTGCATTCTTCTGAAGCCAGAGAACTTGAATATGTTAAAGATACCACATCAACCCAAAGTGAGAACTGCAGCAGTTTTCTCTCTTGAGACCTACAGAGGTTACACATGAACCTGGAAACAGTTCACCAACCCATCAAGTTACAAACATCCACTGGCAGGAAAACAGGAACTTAGTACTGCTATTGGCCAAGACTAGCAGTTTCTAGGAAAAAGATAGTATCTGGTTTTGCTTTACTATGGGTTTTGGTTACTCAAGTTGTGTATTTTAAAAAAAAAAAAGTGCATGTCCTCACTCGTTCTTCAGGTCAGCAATATGGGGTCAGAGAAACTGCCCCTACATCTACCAAAGGGAATTTATCCACCTCATACTAATTTTCAAACTGCTTTTTGTTAAGAATTCAGTTTTATTGTATTGTTAATTACAAAGGCTTCCCAATAAAACACTCATATGTATTATGAAACCTTACCTTTCTTTGTGAAATTAAAAAAAAAAATCAGTAAAAATTCATTTAGTGCAAGATAGGTTAACATCACACAGTAACTTACCCCAGTAGCATATGGAGAAAAAGCTCTCTTTTAGAGTCTTTTTGGGAAGGCACAGGGATGGAAGAGGAAGAACTTTTTTCCTGCCAAAACTGCTGTTCTATTACAGACTACAGATTTGTACAGATAAACAACTTGCTCTCTAGTTTGAGCTTCATAAATTTTAGTCACGATATGTAAATAGGACTCCAGTTCAAAGGAGTAAGTTACATGTTTTTACAAAACTCCTTTGTGCATTTAATACTCAAGCAACTTCTGTACATGTTTAAGGCATTAAATGAAACAAGTTCTAATCTCCAGCAGCTTGATGCCTGTGCTAGTTTTTGGCAGTCATGCTGCAAAAAAATCCAGGTACATGCTAATTTGAGAGTTATTATTTAAAATGAAGCCCGAGAAGTTCAAATCTGGCATAAAACTCATGGCAGAAGTCTGTGGAATATATCCCATCACACCATGCCTCCAGTTCCCTGTATAGTTTTGTGATTTCACTTCACATCCTGTTTATCATGCCACAGCTTTCACTGTGTTTCTACTCACTGCAAGACAAGTTTTTTTTGAGAGGAAAGCTAGAGTAAGACAGCTAGCTCTTTGTACCTGTCAGGGGACACTTATGCTCTGCAATAAGCTACCAACTACAGATTTTTTTAAAACCTTGAAAGTGAACCCCTATGTTACAGTCCGATGATACTGCTCAGTAAGCACTATATCTAAAGACAGTTTCACTACATTTACACCTACTAATAAAATTTCTTTCAGTCAATGTACTTAGTTGTTTCTCCAAATCTGAAATCTTAGTTCTCAGCAATTATAATAATGTTAATTTATTTGAAACTTTTTCAATGAGAAAAAGTAGTCTTATATTTTCAAGCTCCTGAAAATTTAATTTCAGTGAAATTAAAGCATGTGCTGCTTAAAAGAAAAAATTAGTTGCCTGGTATCAAACTGCATTTTAGAAGGATAAGTTTTACCTTTTGTAGCATCCAAAGATTTAACCATTGCAAGAAAGTCTGAAATCTCTTTACTGAGTCTTTGTTGGCATGCTTGTGCTTTCTGAAAAAGACAGCAAGGATAGCTAGTTCAGAAGTGCTTTGTTGTAAGGAAAGTGTATGCTTATTCTCTTAACTATACTGAAATTTTTAAATTTGGAGAACATTAAATCTTAACAAAGACTCCCAGTGACAGAGACTGGTATGTTAAAACTGAAAGAAATTACTTGAAGTCCCTTCAAAGACACACAAGCAAAATTTATGCACATTATATTGCTGACTGGCTTTTGTTTAAATTAGCATAGCAAACCAAACCCCAAAGCTATGTTGTATGTACCACTTTTGCATTTTTCCCCCTTTTTTATTAAAAAGTTTGAAAACCCAGGAAGAGCCACTGCTTGTTCTTTGACAAACCTAAGGACAAAATAAGCAAATGCATAGGTTAACTGATGTATGGCAAGTACAGCGACATGCAGGAACCCACCCCAAGATCATATTCCAAGCCTGCATTTGAACTTGGAGACAGCTATCTATTAGATACCATCTTCTGCTGTAGGCTGCTAGGAACTGCCAGCAACAGTTATCCTCCCATCCCTGTTCTGCCATGAGCTACTTGTACCAAAAGGTACAAGCCACCTGGAGTTCAGTCACATGAAGATTTTTGCATTGCAGTGTCAAATTTCCCTTAAAGTAAAAGGTTTTAGAAGTACATGTATGGCAAAAAGCAAGAATCACAGGCTAAATGCTAGAATTATCAAGGAAGACTCATTTCCATTGCAGGTCTGAACAATCACTGTACAATGCATCTAACGTGACCTTAGGTGTTAAAGGATCATTTCTAAGCCATTTCATTGCCCATTTTATAGAGGTAGAGCTCGCTGAAGGTTAGCTTTGTTATCCTCCAGTCTTGGTGTCACCAAGTACAGTACACAAGGCTCCCTCTCCTGGCTGAAAGTCTCAAGCAACTTTCTATCTTGCAGTAGTGCTGGTAAAACTGAAAAACATAACCCTGTAGCTATGATAAACATGCCATTTTACGTATGCAGTCCAAACAGGAATACATGACAGTAAGCACTGCAAATACAAGTAGCATTTATGCATCCATGGAAAGAATCATTACTTTTAGCTAAAAGTACACTAAAGTATTTCCATACAAAATAGTACTAATCTGCAACTGCCTAGATGCATGAGCCAAGTACATACTTAGTACATACTTTCAGAGTATCCTGTAGGTCTGTAACAGATACCGTATCATCTTCCTCATCATCACTACTCAACTGTTCCTGTGTGCAGTAATGAGTGCTATAGGCAGAGTGGTCTTCTATTGCTTCCAGCCAACTCTGAATGGAAAAACAACCCCAGAGTTAATACACATTTCAAAGGTCATCCCCAGAAGGCAACAGCATACATGCAAAAGAACAAATTAAAATTTTCTACCGATGTGAATAAGATACTCATTAGTAAAATGAGACACCTTAATGAGAAGAAAATAGAGTGTTTTGTAATGTTTACTCAAGATGAGATACTCTGTAGTCAGAGTGCTATCTAGGACTTAAATGATCAAACTTTAAGCACAAATGCCACCCACCTCTCAGTCTATCCAAGGCTACATAAAAACATTGCATCGATTAAAAGACTCTGGGGAATGTATTTTGCATCTTTAGGTTTCTGTTCAGACAGCAAGGTCTCTGTGACAAAGTCTGCCTTCTTATGCATGACAAACTCTGTGTACAAAACCTCAAGCACTATCATAATTAAGAGGTAGATTCTTTTCCTGTTCATAGAATCACAGAGTGGCTGAGGTTGGAAGGGATCTCTGGAAGTCCTCTGGTTCAACCCCCTCTGCTCAAGCAGGGCCACGTAGCACTAGCTGCCCAGGGACCATATCTCGATGGCTTTTGATTATCTCCAAGGATGGAGACTTCACAACGCCTCTGGGCAACCTGAGCCAGTGCTTGGTCACCCTCACATTTTTTTTTTTTTCTCCTTATATTCAGAGGGAACCTCCTGTGTTTCAGTTTGTACCCATTGCCTCTGAACCTGTCACCAGGCACCACAGAAAAGAGCCTGGCTCCATCCTCTTTGCACCCTCCTTTCAGGTATTTTCCATATATTGACAAGATCCCCCTAAGCCTTCTCTTCTCCAGGCTGAGCAGTCCCAGCTCTCTCAGCCTTTCCTAACATTAGAGATGCTGTGGTCCCTTTAATCATCTTAGTGGCCCTTTGTTGGGCTCTCTTCAGCATGTCTGTGTCCTCTCTTGTCCTGGGGAGCCCAGAACTGGACACAGTACACCAATTGCCTCCACCCCTGCTTCACCTCTAGTTAGTACACCTATAGAAGTACAATAGTAGCTACACTACAAATAGCCCTAAAAAAAAGCTATTCTTTCATTTCAGATCCACCTTTTAAGAAAATAGAGTTTATTAGGTCATCTCTGAGAATGGCTAAGAGTAGAACGTACCATTAAATGTTCTTTTGTTCAGGATAATGAACTATGAAAGAAAGTGCAACAGAAGGAAGTTCCAATATAAATTTACCACATGGAGAAGTTAAAATAAAAAGAGGAAGTTAGACCGCAGGGCGTAATACAGGCACAGAGCTGGAAAACAAGGTGGCACTAATTTTAAAGAAGAGAATGGCAATCTGTCCATTTTTGCTATTTAGTCTATAGTTGTGCTAAAAGATTCAATATATCATTTATGTTACCAAGTCCTGATAATCAAGATACTGAACTCACTACTAATGTATCCATAGCAAGCGGAATGTAAATTATTAATTACAGAAGTTACTAGATTTTGCAGCCTTTGATAAAGAATCATTATTACCTCTCTAGTTTGAGAAGGAAGGCTATTTTTAGGAATCTTGAAACGGTGAACAGTGTCATCAAAACATCTGACAGAAAAGAAGCAACTGTCTGTAGATTTTACCTAAAGCAACATGGAGAAAAGACAAAATTAGTACACTGAATCAGTAAGAAAAGACAAAACTGTTAAGAGTAAGCAAGGTAGAAAATTACTCAACTCAGAAGTTTTTGCCTCAGTTTTGATGCGCAACAACTATAGTTTACAAAAAGCTTGGTCAGAACAGTTTTGCAAAGTGTGCTCTCTGGCACTTTACATCATGAATGATAACATAGAGGTTCTTTATATTTGCATATATTTGCACCACTTGATTCAGACAAAAACTCAGCAATAGTGCAAGACGACCAATATTAAGGAATTTGTAGACTCAGAAAAGCAAGAGTCACTTTTCATATAGTACTGCAGTTTAACAGAATTTGTGCCTCCAATCTATAGAACTAGGACAGGTTAGTTACAGAAGAAAAAGTACTGATGTGATCCTAAATGCATTCTCCTTAAACACTTCATCTTCCTGTGTATTATACATGACACCTGGCTTGCCTTTCCTCTGTCCTCTGCTCATCCCTTCCAATTAAGGAAGTTTTCTAAAAGTCACCTTCAGAATTGATAAGTTGATCTCAGTTGGAGAACTGAAGTTACACAATCAGTCACACATAGCCAGTGACAGCTACAGGAAGAACTACAGCTTTGCTATTCTGTACTACATGTTCCAAACAGTTGTTTTGCACAACATGAGGCATGTTTTTAGGAAGCCTTATGTCTAAGTCTTCATGAGTTTGGAAAGAAGCGAAGGAACTTTATGGCCACTTTACATATAAGAATGCTTGACAAAAACAAGTGTTTCTTGCAGAGTAACAACACAAGCTTTTTCCCATTTTTATAACAAAGGCACACTTACCAACCTAGCTGAAATTTTCATTGTCTAGGTATGGAACACCATCACATAAAAACCCAGTAGTTACAATTCATTTCACTTCCTACCGTGCAGACAGCTTGTGTTAGATGCTTGCATCCCTGACGATGATCATTATTTGCTGCATCAGCTCTTTGAAAGAAAGAGAGATTTAATACATTCAAGATAAGAATTATTTAAAATTGCTTATCAGAAATTCAAACACTGAACTTACTGTCTCCGATACCAGGAAAGGACTCCATGTTCTAGAACTATCCAGTAGAGTTTCCAACCAAAAAATCGTGAGCTCTAAAAAAATTAAAACAAAAGCAAAACAAAAAAGGCCCAGTAAGGTTAACAGCTGAAGAGTTACTATTTCCAGTAAGTTTGATAGCTTGAAGGCTATTACATAAAACTGGCAGTTATTAGGAAAACATTTTAGGTTTTAGATATCTTGGTGACCACAGCAACCTGAGAATACTTTACAATTACAGTGCTATTTTCCTTTTTGGAAACACCTGGAGACAAAAGATTTGTTGAGCCTGCTATTCAGTAAGAAGTGAAATATTAAAATGCTGCATTTTTTAACATTACAGGAGTCATTGATCACCACATAATTCTATTTTATAAAATCAAATGAGAAACAAAACACATTGAGTTATCTCAAACTACAACATTTTACCTTTCACAAGCTTTAGTACATAGTTCTGGTCTAAAAAAAGTTCCTTATATTACAATTGTGAGTGAATACATACAAAAATTTACACTGAAGAAAACTTCAAAGATTCTTTGAAGATTTCATTAAGGACCACAAAAATTAAGCATTTATGTAGAAGACAGAAAACTTGTTTAAACAAGGAGAAAAAAAGAAGATTCCCTTGACTTGAGCAAAACAAGCATTAGACAAGCATTTGACTGACATCTTCCCTTTAAGTTTTAAAGTTTCCAGAAGATTGTGAACTTGTGGCAAAATAATAGTTATAGATTATTAGAGTAAGACATCTATTCAGGAAATAAAATAAAAAAAACCCAAACAAACCACAAACACCCCCCCCCCCAAAAAAACCCCACAACATTTTGCCCACCACACAGACAAGGCACAAAACCTTACTACAGTGAAGCTTTGCCACAGAAATTACCAAGAAATTAAGAGAGATTTTGGGGACCAACGTTAAGATCAGAGTTCCATAAATCTAGTAACTGCTCCATTCAGCCAGCCCCTCTATAATCCATCCAATATACTACATTAAAGTCAAGTCATTTAACAAATGTATTATTGAAAAGCTCCCTCATTCATCAACTCACTAAGTACAGAAAGTGACATACTTTGAGATCTTGTAAGCTATTTTAGAACAGGAAATAAGACATACCTTCCATAGGAGACCTTCGTATCGTCTCAGGGGTTTGTTGATAACCTGCATAGAAATTAAAGCTTATGCAGGAATAGCTTCAACCAGACAGCCTTGGCAAGTGGCATTTTAAATGGGTACAAAAGTTCCTACCTTTCCAGTTTTACCTCCCAGTATCAGTTTCATTTCTGCACCTTGGGCTAGATCAAGGGGTGTCTGATCTGTTTAGTAATCAAGACGAGGCATAAGAATTTGATGCATATAAACCTAGACGACATACTTAAAAATAATCACTCTGACACTGTGTTTACCCATTCGAGTATGGTCCCACAAGCATCTAAGTTTACTTGGAACTGGGGAACATAAGCTCCTCAGGGCCAGAAGACCAAAAAAAGGCTCTGAACTTTAGTGCACTGAACTGCCCTTCAGAGTTCTACTGGCCACAGAGGAGGCCTTTGCTCTTACTTAAGTTTGGTTTTGCACTTCAGCTGTATAGAACAGTTCATAACATTCACAAATATCAAGACAGAGGCATCTTTAAACAGATGACAAGTACACAGTCTGCATAACATCTGCATAAAATTTTCCTGGATTTGCTCCCATTAGAAGCCTTCTTCTGAACAGTCACTTTGTCTGGGCCACAACTTCAATCTTATCACTTTCTTTGTTACCTGTGTTCAGTGTTTAGCATGAAGAAAACAAAATCCAGGCACATTTCATGGTTAAGACAGACAACAGTTCCATTCTTCTAGAAATGGGTAAGTTTGGAAATAAAAGCATGTATGGTAAGTATTTTGCTACAGTTCTTAAGTCTCTTGCAACTTAGTGTTGGGCTTCCTTTATTAGTGATACAAAGCTTGTAAAGCACAGCAAGACTTTGTTGATTGGTAACAAGCTCATAGAAGCTGTTAAATTTCTGTCTCTTCTTAACACTTTATGTACTTTCAATTGGTACTCACCATTTTTGTTTCTTATTTTAGGATCTGCTCCGTTTTTTAGAAGTTTCAATGCACAGTGCTTATGGGCACGGTACGCTGCACAATGCAATGGTGTGTTCCCCATCTGATCTGTACAGTTGATATCAGGTGGTTTGGGCTTGTTCAACTGGAAAAAACAAAGTTTTTCTTACTTATCAGTTTTCCTCCGCCTTCAGATGCCACATTCATTCTTTTGAAAGTTAGCTGTTCCTAACTGTGATGCTTCAGTGTAGATCTGGCAACAAAGAGGGCATGTAGCAAGTGTTATGAGAAGGGCAAGGACTACAACAATCAAGGAAGATGTTCAGCTAGAGTAAGGGACTTCTCAGTTTTTTGCTTGCTATACCCTTTCCACATCTACTGCACAACAGGGAAACATTTATCCTGCTCAATTCCACGGTGCCAGAGAGAGTTCCCTAGCATTGCAGTTCAGTCATTTATACTGCTGGAATGGGCCTGTCTGATTCTACTGCCAAAATGTACTGTTCTCTGTATAAGACTCCCAGGCACAGTCTGAAAATTCACACAGGCCAGTGCTAAATCCAGAACAAGTTTGTGTGACCACCCTGTTTCAGAGAGTAAGAACTTTGTACAGAAGGGTGGCAGGCCTGCCAGTCTCAGTGACAGAGCTATCCTAGGCCATCTAGAAACTCCCAGTAGAGGCAGTCTGTTATACAAACAGTTTTGCTGTATTCTGAGGTCTAACTATTGGAGGAACTTAAAATTAGAGCAGCTACGTAACTGAGAAGAAAACCCCTGAGTTTTCCTTGGACATAATATAAATGTTTTGAGAAGCTGACCCCAAAGAGAACAGTCATGAAGCATAACACTAATAACTGCCCTAAAACACCACTCCACTTCTACTCAAATATGTGGCTGTTGGATATGTATATGGGGGTTGGACTAGATGATCTTTAAAGGTCCCTTCCAACCCAAACCATTCTATGCAATATCAGCCATTATAGTTAAGCTTCCAAGCCAAATGGAACTGCCTTAATAGAAAGGGTAAGTTACTGTTAAGCTGTCTTAGGAGACTAGAGTCACAAGTGCATGACAATTTTAGAGAAACTCAGTTAATGCCTTCTGCATTAGCTATATGTATCTTAGAGAAATTACTCCATAATAACAGAATTCCCATGGCAGCAATTTAAGCTAGTGTCAACCATAACCACCTTAAATGTGCTTCAGAAATAGACCTATAAAGGATAAACTGCTACTGCTATAAAACTGTTACTTACAGTTCAACTGAAAAGAGAACACAAGTCAAAAAAGACAGCTTGTGGAAGTATAACCTCATTAATAACTGCGGTCTTAAATACCCAAGTTCCTGAGGATTCCCAGGTTTTAGCTCCTTCCGACCAGCTGTTTTACATCTGCCTTATCTCCGCCTCTCCTGACTCCTTGCCTCCACACCTCTTAAGCTGCATGCCTGTGCTTTCAGCAGCTCACACCTTGTTACAAGGCAGTATTTTGAAGAAAGTTTCATGCATAGACTCGAGATAAAAAGCTCTCCGGTTATTTCAGTAAGGCTACAGTACATTTTTGAGAACTCACAGGAAGAATGCACCAGTTTTGCCTTAAGTAGACTAAAAAGCTCAGGTTAAGACTCAGCTACTGAAGGTCTAGGTTTTAGTAGCAAAACATGCTGTCATCTAGCGAGAATCCTGACAGAAGAGAAGCACACAAAAGCCACCATTACCATTTGACTTCAAGAAACTTCAACAGAAGGAGCAGTTATAAAGTTAAAGTGCATGCAGGAAAAGGAGAAAGAATGGTCTAAAGTCAAATCAGAAGGTTTAGACAAACTTCACCATCAAATTATCTCTTCCAGACAATTGTGTTGGAACACGCAATACAGTCTTTTTCAGTAAAAATAATCTAGATAAAGGGGAATTACCAATAAAAGGGTATCTTTCAAGTAAGTGGCACTCTGTTCCAAAAGGAGGGCAGTAGAGAACAAATTCTGGTGTGTTAGTTCTCACAATAAAAGTAGATTTAAGCAACTAAAGAAGTTTCATAAGCATAATAGTCTGCTAATTAAAAAAGATACAGTAGGAGCAGAAAGGTCTGAACATCAATAGGCAATGTGTAAGGAATTCTTAAGATAAAGGGCAGTTCAGAAGAGCTACACAAATTCTCCACAGAGGTATTAACCTAAGAGTAGGAAAGTCAAGGAAGTTTACAGCACAGAACTGTAAGTGGAGAAAGTTCTTTGGACTTCCCTAGAGTCAGCAGGACTTTTAAAATTGTAATTCAACAGCCAGAGGTCCAAGTACTCACCAAAGGACTCCAGGAAAAACCTGTATGACTTGACTTAAAAACTGCCTCAGGGTCAAAAAAGTGATAAGTACTTTGAAAAGTTTTAGATGTCAACATATAGCTGTCCTCACATATACAGAGCTCAATTATACTAAATATAAAAAACCCACTTAGAAATGGAAAATGTTACATGTGCATGCATGGTTACATGCCACATGAGAGAAAACACAAAGTTCTTTAATGACAGATTTCTATGATGAGTCACATTTTTCTGATTTTTTCTGCATCAATTTAAGGCTTAGTCAGCAGGCACGCAACATCAAATGCAACAAGTGTTAGGAATTACCAGAATCAAGAACAGATCACTTATGACAGTGTATTAATTATAATTAATACAATCATGCCGATGTATTAATGCACTATACTTCCACATCTTAAGTACTGTGTACAGCTCTGGTTTTCTCTCCATTTCGAAGAGGACAGTGCAAAGAGTACAAATAAAAATCACAAGGATGACCAAAGATTTAAAAGCAGTTTCCATGCAAGAGGGAGTTAGAAAGACAAGGGTTCTTCAGACTAGAAAAGATAAATTTAGAGAAGGGAAAGATAACAATTTTGAACAGGTGTTCACTCTGGCTTCTAGGCAGAAAAGGAAAGAATGTCAGATTTCAACATACAAATCTCATTTATGAATTTTCCATTAGAAGTGAGCAGAAGCATTCAGACTGCTTTGATGCCTTAAAAGGTATTACCTAAAGGTGCTAGCCAGTTCCACACTGCACATCTTGCTTCCAAGGAAACTCTTCAGGACTCTCAAAAGCTTGAGTTCAAGCACTGAGACCCTGCTTCAGAATCCAACTGGATATGGTCCTGGGCAACCTGGTCTAGTTGACTCTGCACTGCAGCAGGAGTTGGACTAGATCATCTCCAGAGGCACCCTTCAGTCTCAATTATTCTGTGATTTTCTTCTCCTATAACCTTACCAAGGTATTGTTCAGCTTGAATTACTACTACAAGAGCACGTGTGCGCATACAGTTTTCAAGTCCCGCTCAGTGTGAAATTGTGTTCTGCAGATGACAGTCCATTTAAAAACTACACAGACTTCAGCTGCAATGCTGATGACAAAAGCTTACTTTCAAGATTTAAAATAGGCCATACTGTGGTGAAAACCTAAGCACCCATAACATTAAGGTATCCACAAAAACCTAACAAGCTTATATCAGTAGACCAAGAACCATTACACTGCTATTTACAACTAACCAAAGAGTATTTAGAAAGAAGCTGAAAACCATTGTTTTGCAGCCTCCAACAAGGAGTCTGGAAAATCCTTGAGGGTTCAGCACCTTACCAACATAACATGGTGCACAACACTAATATTCTGAAGTCACAGCACTTTGAAATGCAAGGCCTAACGTCACATGCTGTTACATTACCATTATGCCTTGAACCACTTGACACAAAAGTATCACAAGCACTTGAATTCTTACCAAGGCAGTCAGTTTCCCTGTTTCACCCTCTCTTGCTGCTCCTAAGAGTTCTTCTTCCAGTTTCCTTTCTTGTGTCCTTTCCACTGCTATTTAAAAACACACACATATTTAAGGTCAGTCTCAGTGAAGTAGCAAGCACATATAAAGTACAGCATTCAAAAAACTGTATCAAAACAAGCCTAGGGAAACAAGAGTTTCGAGTATTATTTATTTGGGACAGGTATAAATGGAGTATTTATTCAGAAGAGTGTGTCAGAGCAAAAAAAATATTCAACACCATGTAATATTTGACAAGATGCGTAAGTGCGTATACACATGCACAAACATATATATCTTTGGCTTTTTTTTTCTTTCAAACACTTAAACAACCCCACTCCCTAGTAAAAAGGAAAACAGGGGAACTACGTGACACCCCCATCAGATCTTCCCTGTGTTCTTTTCAATTTCTCTTCTACTCTTCCTATCACCCTACCGAAATCTTATTCTTCTCTAATGATCCAGCAGGTGAGCAGCAGAAAGGACTATTAGCTGTGCACTTGGATGTAGAATCAGAAGATAGATCACTTTTCACACACACAGTCTGTGGTATTGGACATGGAGCTTCAGCAGTATTTAGGGGTATCACATAATAATACCATGAAGCAACACAGTTCTTGAAGCCTCCAAAACTATAAGCAGTGAGCCTGTGTAAGTATTTGGACACTATCTCCCTCACTTTCAATGCCTGTGAGGCAATGGAGGAAATGAAGGGAATTGTTTTTACTTTTTTGTCCTTTTGACATAACCTCCGAGATTGCAATAGCAAGTCCTAAAGTTGATCCAGAACTGGGTCACCTTTGCAAACTCTTCAGAATTTTGCCCTTTCATTATTTTTGTTAACACAAAGTCACTTACTACTCTTGACTTGAAGAGTCTTTCCTCTTCCAGTGAGCTAAGGCTTTGACTGCCATGTACCATTCAGAGCTGTAGCAAGGATTACCCCAACAGGATTGAAATAGTTGCTTAAATAATGCTATTGGCATTCATGATACTTAACTCTGCAAGTCACTTGCAGACATATTGTGAAAAAATACCCCACAACTGTCCGTAGCACAGACAGGAACCAAAAACTGTAACTTTTTTCCTTCTAATGACCAAGCTTAAAGAGAAAATTCCATTAAGCTTCTGTAACTTTCAAGAAAAAAAAGTCAGCTTTTAGAACGTACAAGTGTTGAAAAAAAAAACCCCACAGGCTATGACCTCTTAAAGTTACCTTCCAACATATTCCTTATGTCTTTATCATGAGTAACTTCTTTTGCAGTTTCTCCACTCCCATTAACAATAGAAGTATCAGCATTACGCTGCAAGAGTAACATCACCACCTCCTGGAAAACAATTTGAAAAATACTGCTTATCTATCTCTGTTATGGCAAGGCCACAATCAGGCTTTCCAGCTACTGACATCCTGCAAGATGAGCTACATATCGCCTTCTCACCACTACTGACTTACGAAAACAGGAAGGGATGTTTCAGAGAGATTGAAGAGTGGGACTAACTGCAACCTCCTCACGTCAGCCAGGCTGAAGGAACTAACAGGAGATTAGTTACGGCTGAACAGACCCGCTCCTATTTAAAAGCTGGTGTACCTGGTGCAAATGCTGAATTTGACAGATAAAAATAGTACGATTGGCTCTTTTGATAAGAGACTAAGTAGTCACTCCTTCAGAAGGGCCAAGAGGTTATCCATAGAGGTAGTACTAGTTTGGGAATGATGGTGGCATGTGGGGAACAAACTAGTCTCACATTACAGGCCTATAAAAAGCTCTTTAGTTCTCATTTTCTATGCGGAAACAACACTTCAAGACACCAAATGGACCAGTATGTCCTAATTTATAGTTTTTTCCCCTGCAGAAGCCACTAAGATTAAAACATGGTTTCTCTCTATGTAAATAGACAGTTAGTTAGGAGGAACAATCCCTATTCTTTTTACCATGTCAAACACACCAGGCACAAACACAAATTAATCTGTTGTACTTTAGCAGTAGATGGGAGATCTTTACACTGGTTTCCACATGGTAATTAGCACCTGCAGCTAGAGGTAGTGCTATGCTTCAGCATTTTCTCTGACAGACAGCAGAAGCAACATCACTTACACAACTGATGCAGTGCTACGGTGGAAAACAACTACTATTTTTTTCTGTCTGCCAGAAAAATCTTCCCCAATAAACAGCTAAGAAGAGATATGACAGAGTATACCAAGGACTTCATCTGGTATAGACCAGAAGACTAGTCCATGTCTGGACCATGGACCAGTCTTCTCTGTCTTCAAGAAGAGGTATTTGTAACATGTTTTTGTTTTGGCAATAGGCCTGCTTCTTGCAAACGCACTATACCAAAACAGACAGTAAGTCATTTTTAGACATGGTAAAAATATCTTTTTGAAATTATCTTGCCACTAGCATTTCCTTAATAATTCTGTGACTGAGGCTTTAAAAAAAAAAAGTGAACATACTTTACCTTACGTCCTGTGAAAGCTGCACGATGGAGTGGAGTGTCCCCCATATCATTCAGCACATTCACATCTGCGCCAGCCTGAACAGCAAGACCAAAAGACATCTGAATGTCCTTCCAACAAGAACTACATAGCTATTCCCTTTGACTGGGGGAAGGGGAAGGACAGGACACTCATGTAGGACCCATGGCAAATCGGATCAGAACTGTAAGACAGCTATCCTGGAAATGAAGTACCTACGTGAGATTCATAACCAGCATTCTGTAAACCACTTAAAAAAAGGAAAAGCCTCCTGCATTTTTTTCCAGCCATCTCTCTCACTTTTGAGAAGAGGGTATATAGAAAGTAAGTTTCACAGAGGGGGTGCAGGTGTTGTTGGTTTTGTGTTTGGGTTTTTTTCAGGGGTGGGACAGTAGGTGTTGGAAAAAAAACAACACAAAAAACCAAACAACTTACTGAAAGAACTGCAATGATACTGGATAACACACACATACATATTACTGCAGATGTACACACAGTAGCACCAGCCTCCAGGTGCTCCTGACTTGACATGTGGCACTCTCTCTGGGCACCTATTGCTGCTCTTTTACTTGAAGTGAAAACTTCTATGTCAGCATTAAGATGGCACCATCTGAAGCTTAACCCTTCTCCTCCCTTTTCTCTTCTACAATCTTTGTTTTGAATCTCCCTTCCTCTTGTCACACGCTTTCTCCATCCCATACCTTTCAGAGAAAAGGAAGGCTGCTTGCACAGGCATTGTTCCAGGATACCAAGAAATCCAACCCTTCTTTTCTTTAAGCATTTCTTCTACACCACTTTATCTAACCTCTCAAAAAGTCAGAAAGAGGGCAGGACATATATAACTATGGCACATGTTTAAATCATATAATTTAGCCAGATCACTGCTGCCTGCCTAAACTTAATTGATGAACCTGACTCTAGTTTCAGAGCTCTCTGATAATACCTCACTCACTCTTTGAGCACAAAATCTAGGCACAAGTACGCAGACACCCCTACATATGCCTAGCTTTCAGAGGTGCACAGCCCCCTTTATTATTCCACTCATTCTTGAAATAATACTCTTTCAAGAGCCCTATCAGCAAAGGAGAAATCACAAAGTTACACATACTCTTCCAACTCTGGAAGTGTTGATAAATGCACTAAGTGACAAAACTTTTACCTTTTGCTTTAAGCAGCCCTCTTGGATTGAGAACGGCATTATCTACTGAGCAGGTGTATAGGCTAGAGAAGAACTTCTCAAGGAAATCACAACTTGGTGTCCTGCTTTAGTCACGATTATGGCTGGTAGCCTTTATTCTGAATGAAATTCAAGTTTAGGTTAGCTACCTTTATATTTGAGGCTGTTTAGCATGTTCCTGCCATCTACAGCAAAACCTTTCAAATGGGAATAGGGTATAATACAGTTAAGGTTGGGCTGAAGCTACCCTGAGAGCTGAGGGTAAAAAAAATAAACTCAGCCAGGAACAACTACAAATGCAGTGCAGATGTGGCTATGAAGATACAAATAGGTCAGCTTTGACCGCAGAGGTTCATCATTTCAAAGTTCATCATACAGTTCATTATCTCAAAGATGTTAGAAAGAAATAATGAGTCAAACTATGTTAGCCTGTGCCTGGAAACATATACCAGTTACTTGGCACAGAATTCTGGACATATTTCTATGCACAATGTCCAATTAGATCATAGAATCGTTTAAGTTGGAAAAGACCTTTAAGATCATCCAGTCCAACCATTAACCTAACACTACCAAGTCCACCACTAAACCAATTAAGGGTAGAGCAGCGATTTCATGTTTCCTGGCTTGGTGGGTGGATTATTTTTAAATGAAAGTAAAAACTAGGAATCATTAAGGTTGGAAAGGACCTCTAAGATCATCAGTCCAACCATCAACCCAACACCACCATGCCTACCAAACCATGTCCCAAAGTGCCACATCTACCCATTTTTTGAACGCCTCCAGGGATGGTGACTCCACCACCTCTCTGGGCAGCCTGTTCCAATGCTTGACCACTCCTTCTGTGAAGAAATTTTTCCTAATATCCAATCTAAACCTCCCCTGGCGCAGCTTGAGCCCATTTGCTCTCGTCCTATCACTAACTACATGGGAGAAGAGACCAACACCCACCTCACTACAATCTCCTTTCAGGGAGTTGTAGAGAGCAATAAGGTCTCCCCTCAGCCTCCTCCAGACTAAACAACCCCAGTTCCCTCAGCCACTCCTCATAAGGCCTGTGCTCCAGACCCTTCACCAGCTTCACTGCCCTTCTCTGGACACACTCCAGCACCTCAATGTCTGTCTTGTAGTGAGGGGCCCAAAACTGGACACAGTATTCCAGGTGTGGCTTCACCAGCGCCGAGTACAGGGGGACAATCACCTCCCTGCTCCTGCTGGCCACACTATTCCTGATACAAGCCAGGATGCTGCTGGCCTTCTTGGTCACCTGGGCACACTGCTGGCTCATGTTCAGCTGGCTGTCAACCAGCACCACCAGGTCCTTTTTGGCCAGGCAGCTTTCCAGCCACTCTTCCCCAAGCCTGTAGCGTTGCATGGGGTTGTTGTGACCGAAGTGCAGGACCTGGCACTTGGTCTTCTTAAACTTCATACAGTTGGCCTCGGCCCATCGATCCAGCCTGTCCAGGTCCCTCTGGAGGGCCTTCCTACCCTCCAGCAGATCAACACTCCCACACAGTTTGGTGTCATCTGCAAACTTACTGAGGGCACACTCAATCCCCTCATCCAGATTGTTGATAAAGATATGAAACAAGACTGGCCCCAAAACTGAGCCCTGAGGAATGCCGCTTGTGACTGGCTGCCAACTGGATTGAACTCCGTTCACCACTACCCTCTGGGCTTGACCACCCAGCCAGTTGTTTACCCAGCAAAGAGTACAGCTGCCTAGGCCATGAGCTGCCAGCTTCCTTAGCAAAATGCTGTGGGAGTGGATAACTCAGACTTTTTGCATCTGAAATGCTATAGCCTTTCCTGCAACTCAGTAAGTGAGATTACCTAAATTACACACTTTATGTATCACAGCAAGCTAGATCAGGCCCTTGAAACATTTGCATTACTAGTATCAGATGCTGGCTTACTATATGCAGATATCCACTGAGCCTGAAAATAGCTGAAGCTTTCACAAGTGCATACCTATATACTATACATCTTTACTTCCTATATTCAGATGATTACACAGACAAACACACATACTTCATGAGAAAGTTACCAAAGTACTGATACCTGTAAACATTTCTCAGTAACAGCTGTATGCTATGGTATAGACTTCCAGTGTCACTATTTGGGTCCTTGTAAACTGTGCTGATCTCAATACCACAACTATTTCATTCCTTAGTTTTAATAACCAGCTTAGTTATCTCTACATTACATGCAGATAAACTGTAGGAGTGGCTCTGCCTCTCTACAAAGCCACCCTTCTTCTATCACAAAAACCTGAATAAATCCTAACTGCTTCTAGCAATAAGAAAGAATTTTCTGCCTTACACACAGAGGCAAATAGAAATATACCTTCAGCAGATCCTCCACTACAACAGCATGTCCGAAATAGCATGCAAGGTGAAGAGGTGTCCAACCCATATTAGATTTACTTCTGCCTAGAAGACAAAACAGGTAAATTAAGTTTTGGTCACACAGTACAAAAAAAAGATCTTGGCATGTGCTTGGAGGTTGGCATGGATGATCTTTCTTCACAGTAAGAGGAGCAAGGAGGCTGGAAGCATCAATGCTATTCACATCATCTGAATTACTAAATTGGGATGCAGTCTAAGAACGTTAGATTCCAACCTACAAAATCCTTCTGAAAGGAGAAAGTCATGTAGTCTGATGGAGAACAAAACGTTTGTTTTAAGGTAATACCTTGTTCTTCAACAGTAGCAAGAAACTTCAATTACTTTCATTCACTATGAACATAGCACATGCAAGTACACATTTCTCTTGTTTATAAAAAAAAACCAGTTTGGTTTATCTGATTTTATATCCTGCACACAAATGAAAGGTAGGACAACCCATCTTTCTAAACAGATGACAAACCCAAACAGGTGGGATGGCCTCTAATATTAGGGTTTTTTATTGTCTTGTGCTTGCAATCCATTTTAATAAAGACAGCCTTACTAAGTACCATGATTTGAAATCTTTGTGCACTGCAGAACTCATGTACCATCTACAGCTGCAAGCCTGTGCAGGAACAAGCAGCATAAGTAGGAAGCAGGCACAGAACCCATCGTGCAAAGGAAACTATCATTTATGCTTTAAAGAGCATCTAAAGCATGTCCTGGAAGACTGGCTGTATGGATTAAATTCAAGAACTGTCCTACAATCACTTCTTTAAAAGCAAGATATTAAAAGCATTAGAGATTACTAATTTAACAACTCATGTTAGTTTCCAATTGCAACACTCAACTGTACTAAGCAAAGCTGATTTGTGCTTTGTCTTTACTAAGCAACAGACCCACAGCATTCCAAGTGCCACTTAAAAGCTATCATTTTGTATTTGGAAGCAAAATGAAAATGAGGCATTAGAAACAGTTTTGAAGTTATTGCCACCGTTAAGTTTTCTCTTTTCATGTATCCTCAAGCAGTGAAGTCTGGAACATGCACAACATTAAGCTTGCCCTGAGGGGACAAGCCACTAGCACAAAAAAAAAAAAAATAAAAGGACTGCTGGTCTTGCAAGTTCATCATTCTTTCTGCCCTTGTATTACAAGTTAACATTAGAATGTGGTTCACAGCCAAAGTATTTTCCCATTTCTTATAATTCTTTCCAGCTAACATTTCTGCCCTCTGTTGGCTATTTCTTTTGTTATTTGGTCCTCTTTCTTATCAACTCCTGCTGTTCTTCCAATACCAGATTTAGTATCTTCCCCTCATCCCTGCCTGCCCTACAACAGAACTCCTGCCCTATGTGACTGATGGGCTGAAGTAGCACAGAAAATAAATACAGTGTGGTTGACTAATTCTGGGGCTAGGTATGCTGGACAACCTACTGAACAGACATAATTCATCCCTCAGTCTAATAGGGAAGAAGGGTCTTTCAAAGAACACAAAAAGAGGTCCGAGTTGTACTGAATTCATGCAATTAGCCCAAGACAGTCATTAGTTACAGCACTGACAAGACAGTCCTGCTGCTAAGGAATTCAGTCTTTAAAAAGAAAAAAACAAAACAACCCCCCCCAAACACAAAAAAAACCCAGTAACCTGGCCAGATTTGTAGTTCTTACTGAATAAAGTCCCAGAGGCCCTTGTTCTGCATCCACTCTGAATGTCTGCATTTCTGATATTAGCTGACCAGTCACTTCTCAAGCTCTTGAGGTGTTTGTTACTTCTCATCAAGTGACCACAAGTGTTTGCATTTTTTTTATTATTATTATTATTTTAAACCAGGACATCATTACACCAAGGAGGATGCAAGGATAGGAAAGTAGGATAAACACAACAAAAAAAGTGATTCCCCTAGCCCTCCCACCCAGTTATTTGCTTTGATGCCAGTTAGCTATAAGTCTCAAGTGCTACCATTTGTTTCAAGAACAGAGACAACCTAGGCGGTAATCTCCTGGTTGGGGTCTGCCAGGCTACTGTGCAGTCATTCAAATGTATACTTTGGCATAACACACTGTTGACCATTGACCTTATTTTACAGTTTTCTTACTTTGCAAAGTCCTAGATATTCTATTTCCTTGTATTTGAGGAGAATAAGCTAACATAGCCTTAGCAAAACATGATCATTTTGGCTGAAAACCAGGTTTAGTGCTGTTTTAAAGTGGATACCTTCTTTTGAAGCCAGTGAACTGAGAAAACTGGAAATGGAAGTTCTCACTATTTGGCTGGATTCTCATCAAGCAAGTCTTGCTTATCTGCAAGTGTTGACTGGCATCCAGTCACAATAGAAAAAGTAGGAGAAGCCTGGATTTATTTTCTCTTCCTTCATTTTGGCTGAAATCAGGATGTTTGGGCTCACTCTTGTCAGACTCCACACTTGTGGATCTAGAGCACAGCCTCAGATATAAGCTCACCCTTTGAAAGACAAGACAGGTTTTACAAGATGTTGAAGGTAGGCTTTGACACCAAGGCACATTAATGTGTCGGACGTATGTCTGCCAAGGCATGCTCTGGGGGAAGCTTACACTACCTCCAGTACAGTCTCCCACCTGCTCCCAAAGTACTTTATTCCAAGCCAAGTGTCATTGCCACATCAGATGCAAGTCATGAAGGAACTGCTGCAGCATTGAAGACTTTCCCATACCCTGACTTTCTAGGGATATCTGATTATCCAGAAGGTAATGGCAGAAGGACAAGAGGCTGTAGGGAAGAAAAGGAAGATTGAGGGTTGTAAAAAGTCAGTTACTGTCTACAGCCTATATTTTAGTTAATCATCATGTGGTTGAGCAACTACTATCTGGTAGTACCTAACAGATCACTATTTGTAGCAAGACATAGTGATTTTGCTAGTGAGGAGGCAGAATGGCAGGAGTAGTTATACTGATGGGCTGAATTTGTCTTAGGCTATTTCCAGTGGGGTACTCCACAGGTGCAAAATGATTGAAACAATCAGTCTCTGAAGAGTGACTGTAGAAGAACAGAGATTTAACTCTGAAGTTTCACACAACCAGAATGCTGTAGTTACATTTCTGTGTCCTCTAAAATTTATAAGAACCAGAACTTAGAGAACAGAGGTTTCACTGTGTATAGATCCCATATTAAGAATTATTTTGTTTAACCTGAACTATCACCAGCATGTTCCCTTCTAGTTTCCTAGACCTCCTATTAGCAAGCATGCATTAGCTGGCTGGCCATGTATTGCTGAATTGGAAGATTAACAGCTAAGCACCATCCCTCTTTCCCTTCATTAGCTGTGTCTCTTCTACCTAGCCGCAAGCTTTCATAACACTAACACTTAACTTTGAGCAGGAATGCTGACTGGAGACCAGTTTGCTTGATATAATACAGGACTGCGGATTATACCATTTCATTATGCTTTCTTGACTTCAGATTATGTTTAAGAACACATCTGAGAAGCTCTGGAATCTCTTTGAAGCACAGGAGACTTCAGCAACTCATTTATTGGTACTGTTGCATGAATCTTAAGGTATTTTTATTCCAGCTGTTTAGGCACTACACACAATGTCATGAATATTTGCAAAGGACATAGTTGTGAGGTGAAAGACTCTAGCTCCATCAAGCTCTGCCTAGTTCCCCTTTAAATTATGAACTAGCTCCCTGAAGATGAAGTATCAAGGGTTTGGGTTTTACAACTTGTTTTTCCAGAGGTGAGCACATTCTGGGAACACACAGACATGGCTGAGTAGTCAAACAAAAGGGATGAATAAACTGATGATTAAGAACTAGAGTTAGGAAAGGGATAGAGCTTGTTCAGATAACAGGCTTCCCTGCTCTTTAGGGCAAGGTGTTCCCTCTGTCACAGCTGAGAGGAAGCTAGTTGCTCCCTCCCAGCACTATCTTCTCAGGGCCACTTAACAGTTAAATGCTGAACAAAGAAATACCAGCCCATGTAGAAAGAGTGGGATACACATCCACTTTTTTGAAGCAACCAGAAACACATTCATGTAAATAAAAAGAAATAGAAAGCTACTAAATGAATAAAGAAATAGGGCAGTCTGTGACTGCTAACAAGGTTGCAAATCCAGCCCCAGTTTGAAGTTTTAATGCTCAGCAAGTTGCTCAGCCGTAACTATGTTAGCTATGCATGTGCAAAACTTTAACGTTGGCCAAAGACCCAGACACAGATGACTGCCAATTTTACTTTCTTTTCCTGAGTAACCTAGTACACTGCTAATAGTAAAAAGTATACATTTGTTCCAACCATTCCTGCAAGTGGCAAGAGATGTAGCTGCTCCTACTACATGATAACGAAACATGGACCTAAAAAAAAAACAACCCAAAAAACAAAAGCCCATCACACCTAGCAGAGCATAAACAAACTACTGAATCTTCTCTGCTGCCTTGTTGGAGACTCTTTACCACCTTGAACCATCCCCTAGCACCATGGTCTGTTTTATTTAATATTATGAAGCTCCAAAGTTGACATAAGAAGGAACACAGGCAGAAAGAAGTACTGATTCTTTGCCTTGTTGACATTTCTAGCTTCTATAAATTACTTGGAGATTTTCTGTACATTACAATTATCTGTAGTCTGCCTTTATGATCTCTCCCCTATGTAAATATGGCCTTAGGAGTCACAGTGTAAAAGCAGTTGTGTGGTTTTTATTACTCCATTGAGCACTCCAAAGAGAGCAAGGTTATACTATCAGCAACAGTTTCACTACCTGTGGCTTCAACAGTGAAATTACAAACATTTGAGGAAGGCTACTAACCTTTACAGTTGATATCAAAGCTTATTTCTCCTTTGTTCATGGTATCGAGCAGCTGTTTAACTTCTTCAGCATTTCCATTTCTAGCATCATGGAGAAGCTGCTGTTCTGCTTCAGTACTCATCTCTAATAAAGATATGAAAGAACCAGTTTTGCAATATCTTATAAGAAAGTTGTGGCTTAATATTATGTCACTTCTCTCCCTTATTTAACATTAACACTGGTACGAGAAAGATAATTATTTCCTATGTGGAACACATTTAATGTGCAAGTTGTTTTCAACTGTCCAGCACCCAGACATGCCACTAAGAGTCATTAAAATTCCTCATACAAACAAAGCCGTTAAATAACAAAATACCCATGTTCTCTTGCTTCTCTGTTTTCTAGGTTCTAAGTGTGGCTTGACAGTTGGAACTGTATGCCACAAATAAGGCAAGCTTAGCTACAAGCATAACCAGTAAACATTTACTTTTTCCTCGTAAGGTTTTCATCTTTACCCCTTCAGGTTTCCAGAGGCAATACGAAAAAAAAAAAGAAAGAAAAAAGATATATGCCTTTTAGCCCAAGTATTTCTTCAGAATTAACTGAAATTATTTTGACTGCCAACCCTGGGGAACAGAATCCATCTTCACATGGAGGTCCCCAGATACCCAGTGACTGGTATGATCAGCTCTTGAACTCAGATACCTGACCTCCTCCAACCTTGACTTGAAGAGGAATCAGATATTTTAACAACTTTGTAGATTTGACCTTATCTTTAAGCACAACAGTACAATATAAAGAAGTTCACATGCGACTGTAAAATATAACTAGCTAGTTCTCATCTTACCATTGCTTTTGAACTACAAAAAAAAGATGTATTTACATCTTTCCAAGAATGGAGAAAACAAAACCTGTTATCATAGCTATTTTTAGGGCTCTCTACTATGCAGAGAGCCCGAGACCTCTGGGCAAGTGATACTGCTACTTATCAGGTCTCTCACTGAATACAGTTATTAAGTGATGTCTTGACCAATCTTTTCACACTGGTGGAATCATAATCTGAAGTTGTTTTGCCTTTTTTTTTCTTTTAAATGCTATTACAACAACTAGACCCAGATGCAGCACAGGCAAAATCCAACTTTAATATCCCATTTAAATATTCTGCTTTTAAGAGGTGTCAAGAAGTGATTTTAAAAGCAGACTCAAAAGACTGTAATGTAATACACAATTTACTGCTGCTAAAAACAACAGTAAAAGAGGCTGCCCAAGATCAGCATCTCCAGTTTAGCATCTTCACCTGACATACCACGTTTACCAGATCCTGCAGAATCTAGATTTCTACAGTCAGTTAATGATTGCAAAGAACATTACTGGCCTCACATAGTTAGCTTTCCTATACTAGCAGAGGTTTTGATTGGTCTGACAAACCGTTTGCACTCTGCTGCCTTGGACAGGCAGCTTGATTGCACCGCACGCACTCATAGCTAGAATAGATGCAGGGAGCTCTTTGACTACTGTAAGAAGAGAAGCCACTCGGGGAAAAAAGAGACAGCAAGAACACTGGGTAAGCAACAAAGCCTGTAATGGTGACAGATCTTGTAGTATTCAAGACTGAGACAGAAGCCTAGAACAGGACAGACTGCCAAAGCATTAACAATACAGAGAATAGAGTTTTCCCCTACCTTTTGATCAATCAGCAAAGGGAAAGAGGGAATCCATTTCCAAAGAATTTGAGAGAGAGACTAAGCAAGCCCTTTCTAGCACTGGATCAGGCACCTGTCATCTACCACAGACACAGGATATAAATACCTTCCCCAGCAGCAGCTGGACAATATTCTCATTTGTGCCTGCTTTTCATTTCTACTAGAAAAAAACCAAAACAAACAAAACAGTACTAGTCCTTCTAGTAATCCTTCAAGCCCTGAAGCTACCTTCTCCTTTAAACAGGAGTCTATCCACTTGCCTGAGGCAACATACCTGCTCCAGTTTGTTGTTACTGGAGCAGGTATAATTTTTCTCAGTGAATCAGTTCTAACAGTGTCTAGAGAAAGATCAAAATCAAATATGTCAATGTATTATCAGTCTGTAATATTTTCTCTGAAGCTGAGTGATACTGTTTCAGGGGGACACAGAATGCAGCACTGAGAATTGTACAGACAAAAGCTAACAGGATAGTTAGAGCGCATTTTGCTGGCCTACCCATCACGGATAGGAAAAAAACAAAACAAAACAGCAAAGCCCATCCTTCATTTTCACCCCCTCCCACACAATATTTCTTTAGCTATCTCTCAAATATCTCAGATGAGAGAAACACACTCCTATCATTACCCCATATCATTTGTCAACATCCCATCTACACAGCAGGTATGAATAGCAATGCACTTCCAATACATGAAGAACCTGCAGCTTCCATTTGCTATTGAGGAGAAGGAAGAAAAGACTGCTTGGGAAGGGAACCAAGAAGCTGATCCAAATGCACAACTCTTGTATACAGCAAGGCCAGTTATGCACATGACCAGAATCTTAAACAGCTTAAGATACACAGAAAGCTGAATCACTGTGTAAAATTACTTGCATTATTTCTCTTCCCCCCAAATAGTCATTAGGTTAAAATCAACGATTTTTTTATACTCTTACAGCAAATATTAGCAGTAGAGTGACATGCATAGTAACACGGCTAAGAAAGGTCTGTCTGCTTCACTGGTTTAGCTCCCAAAGACTTTGCTGTTCAGGCCAAGCCTCCAATTTCAAATACACTTTATAAGCTTGAAGCATGCAATGATGCAGAAAAGTGACCGTCTGGCTATTAGTCACAGTTAGAAGGATCATTCGCATGAAAATGTTCCTACAATTGGGGCTGGAAAGTGAATCTGTGTGCAGTTACTCATCAGACAAGTGATACGGAACCTAAAGTTTCATCTAACAAGCTAAATGAAGCATCTAAATGAAGTTGGCAGCAAAAGAGGCTCTTAACAGAACTTAGCATAATCTTGGAAATACCATTTTAAGCAACAGGATTTGGTGTATAATGAAGATGAGCAACCACCCACAGAAGTTTGAGTGGCAAGTTTAGAGTATGGAAAGAAATCAATACACATGCACTCAAACGCTATGTGCTTACAACTGTACTTCATACGCCTGCACTCCCCTGCAGACAGGGGTTTATTTGGTCACATGACCCACCACCAAGAGATCTCCAGAATCCCCACCCACCAGTTTTGGGGTACCAACCCAGACCATCAGCACTGAGGGAGAAACTTAACAGTTTAGTCTGGATTTATTAGCCATAAGATACTACTAACAGATTAGTTTATATGAATTGTGCTGCCTATATGCAAAGCTACTAGCCACTGAAGAGAGCAGACATCTCTTCAGTCAATGGTGTTGCCACCATTACCTTATTCCGTTAATCAGCTGATACAGGTTAAACTGCCTTTCACAGCTCATCTTTATACCTTGTGCTGTTGAAGGGCTTGTATGGGAGTCTCTACAAGTCACTGGTATACCATGAGAGAATAGCACAAGAACAATATTTAGTACCTCTGATACAGCTGAGACATGACTGCAAGACACTTCTGTTGAACTCATTAGGACTACCAGAGCAGTACTTGACTGCTAATTGAATCTTATCTTTTAAGAAGGTATGAAGAAGAACATTGAGATGCTCCACTTCTATCTTCTTCTATGAGACCTATGCCAGAGTGATCTTCTCATGCTATCACTGCATCTGTCTTCACACAGGGTTTGTTTCCAACACAAAGTAGAGAGCCTAGGTTACCATCCTGCCTGCACACCTGCTTAAGGGAGTTTTGCAGAATACTTAACCATGAAAGGCCACCTAACTACCAATATACAGACTACCAACTTTACCCAACTGCTAGGAAGAGTGTCCACGGAAAAAAATCTGCTTTTCTCAAAGCCATCTATGAAGACCTAAAGCGCCATCTCTGACCACAGGGCAGCACTACTGATAAGACCACTTGCTTTTGCCTTGATTTCTTCTCCTGCTGAAGCCTCCTGCCATGCAGGCAGCCCAGAACAGTGACAATACACGCTAACCAGAACATAGCTGTTTTTCACTCTGCTGCAGCTTGACAAGCAGCTGAAGCAGTAGTTGCACTGCCCAATTTAATGTTAAAGCTCTGAGTCAGCAGCTACTGGTGGCATAGAAAGCTTCCTATTCATGACAAACAGTAAGGTTGGTAATAAGCACAGCACTGACTAGTATTTCAAGAGATCTCCCTCTAGCAATGAAAACCTATATTCCTGTAGGAACGGACAACACTTGCTTAGGAATATTTCCTACATGTCCCAGCAAGCACACATTATGAAGCAATGCTCGTAAAGAAGGAGGACAAAATACACCAAACCGCACAAACAGACAGAACCTGTCTACAAACCCACACAACACACTGCACAGACAGGAGCTGCTCCAAGAAGAAAGAGTTGCAGTACTAGAAGCACCAGTGATGCTATCTAAAAGTAGTTATTTTAATCTTCAGTTAAAGGGTTCTAGAAGTTAGAAGTCAAATGTGCTTCTATGACACAGCCTCATTGTGCTTCATGTGAAAGCACCACCTATCTAAAAGTTACAGTTAATTGAAAGCACCACCTATCTAAAATAAAGTTACAGTTAATTGCTCAGTAGCAATTAATACGGATGCAATAACACAGTATCTGTTCAATACTATTACCAAGGCGACAGCTATTTAAACTAATCCTCGTTCTTAAACATCTCCTGGCTGGCTTTTGCACGTGGTTTAGTTCTGTTACATCAAAGACTTTCTTTCATCCCAGGAGCTCTGAATAAGCTTACCACAGCCGGTGCGAGACCTCGCCGGATCAGCAGGCAAACACAGCTCCAAGCAAGAACTTCAGCAGAACCAGCGGAGTTCTCTACGTGCGCCTGAAATCGAGCAGGTCGTTTCAGTACCGGTAATTAAATATTTTTTTTTTTTTTTTTTTAAAGGCGACAGGCTCACGCGTCACAGCAACGGCACCGCTTCCCTCTGGGAAAGGCGCGTTCGGACCCACCACGTCTGGGGGCACCGGCCACCCCCCCCTCCCCGCTTCGCCGTGGCTACGGGGCAGATGCAGAGAGGAGGAGGAGGAGGAGGAGGAGGAAGGGCCACCGCAGACCACAGCCGCCTCCCCAAGGCCAGAGCCCCCCGCCCGGCTACCAAGGCTGCCGCTCCTTCGGCTCCTCAGCACCGAGCCGCGCCTTGCTGCGGGCCGCCCCCACCGCCTCGCCGGGTCACGCCGTGAGAGGCTCTGGGGGGGGGTGGGAAGCAGCGACACCCCCATCCCACCCCCCAAACACGCTCCCGGCGGCCGCGGGAGAGAGGCGGCGCCGGAGGCGGCCAGCGAAGCGGGGTCCTCCGGGGCGGGCGGCCCGCAGCCCCTCAGGCAGCGCCAGCCCCGCAGGCCTCCCCGGCCCGCCCCGGCAACGCCGCCGCGCCCCTCGCAGCCGGCCCCGGCTGAACTTGGCACCCCCTCCCCTCCCCTCCCCTCCCCTCCCTCCCGGCGGGCAGCGCCGGCTGAGGAGCAGCCCGGCCAGAAGGAACGGCGAGAGATGCAGCGACAAAGCAAACGCCGCGGCGGGAGAAGGGCGCGTCTCCTCCCGTTCACCCCGTCCCCCCTGCGCGCCGCGAAAAAGAAGAAGAAAGAAGAAAACACGCCCGGGGCGGGCGGACCCGCCGCCAGCCTAGCCTAGCCTTGCCTCGCCTCGCCTCGCCTCGCCGCTCCGCGCAGCTCCCGCCGCCGCTGTCCTCCCCCCCCCGCCCCCCCGCCGCGTTATACGCACCGGGGCCGCACGTGACCGGCGGCGGCGCCTCGGCAGCGCGCACCGCTCCGGCGCGAGCTCCCGGCGGGGCGCAGCTCCGCCCCCTCCCCCCCGCCCCGCCCTTCCCGGGGAGGGACGGGGATGGCGGCGGGGTCCTGCGGGCCCGGAGCTGTCCGGGGGCCGCTGCCCTCCTCTCTTCTCCCTCTCCTCTCGTTCGGGTTCGCCTGGCGGCGCAGCCCGAGCTGCCGGGTGCGCGGTTTTGGCTCCCCTCTGCCCCGGGGGCACCCCCCGCCCCTGCCCCCCGCTGAGGGGAGCTGCGACAGGGCGGCGGCACAGGCGGCGGGACCGCGAGGGCGCGGGCAGAGGTGCGGGGGGCTCCCAAGCCCGTCAGCGGCCTCCAAAGAGGGCTGTAAGGGTAGCGGCATGCTGCATCACCGCGGGGGGAACAGGGGCGTCCTTGGCAATGGCTTCGGTCTCGGGTACAAATGCGGTGGAGTAAGAGGAAGTTGCAAATACAGGCACCGCTCCTAAGAACGGCATGCCGAAAGCAACCTAAGAGGGCGAGAGTTTCGGTACTATGGCCAAAAAGCAAAACACTCCCTTGTTTCGAGGCCCTTTGGTCCACCACTCCTTCCCATCTGTTCCTCCTGCCCTTATTTATTCTCCACTATGCCTTTCACCTGAAGCTGGCACCTTGCTTTTCTGCCTTTAGCACCCGAGAGGGGTTTTGCATTTTGAGAGCTCCCACAGCGCCTTTGAAATCTTGCAGGAATTTATTGAGGAAGTAGGGAAGCTTTGTGGCGTTGAGGTATGGCTGAGTCTGTGCCATATGCAAGAGGAGCGCTGAAAAGTCAGGGCAGGAGCCACAGGTACCATGAGAAACTATCTCAAAAAAAAAAACCTAGGATGAAACTTCTGTTCTGAAAGTGGGCAAGTTTAAACCTGAGCAATTCTTGTGAAACTCTAGAGACATAAACAATGAGGCACGCTTGTCGTGGTTTAGCCCCAACCAGCAACTCAGCACCACGCAGCCGCTCGCTCACTCCCCCTGCCCCGATGGGATGGGGGAGAGAATCGGAGGAGTAAGAGTGAGAAACACTCCTGGGTTGAGATAAGAACAGTTTCATAATTGAAATAAACTAAAATAGTAATGATAATAATATAATAATGATTATAATAATAATAATAATATACAAAGCAAATGATGCACAGTGCAATTGCTCACCACCCGACGACCGATACCCAGACAGTTCCTGAGCAGCGATCACTGCTCCCCGGCCAACCCCCCCCCCCCCAGTTTATATACTGAGCACAATGTCGTATGGTATGGAATAGCCCTTTGGTCAGTTTGGATCAACTGTTCTGGCTGTGCCCCCTCCCAGTTTCTTGTGCACCTGGCAGAGCATGGGAAGCTGAAAAGTCCTTGACTAGCGTAAGGAGTACTCAGCAACAACTAAAAACATCAGCGTGTTATCAGTATTCTTCTCCTACTAAATCCAAAACACAGCACTATGCCTGCTACTAGGAAGAAAATTAACTCTATCCCAGCTGAAACCAGGACAACGCTTCATTTTGCTATATTGTCTATAGCTACATATATTTTTAATGTTTTAAGAATGAAGTACCGAAAGAAGAAAAGGAATAGTTCCACACCTGCAGAGATAACACAGATTTCCTGTGTTTGGACTTCTCCTGCTTTTCATTACTTTAAATTAGTTTATCTTAGTTAAGAGGCCTGCTTCCAGGGATGCTTCAGCCAGTAAGTATATGACATCTAAGAGGCTTCAGTGCAGGATCACATTGACTTTCTTTCCTTAGGAGCAGGTCTTCAAGTTGCTGTCCTCACTTCAAGAGCACTAGCTGTTTCATGCCCACATTCCTGTCTTTTCTTATGCTCTTGGCTGCTGCTGTCAGTCTGTCTGAGCTTCTTTCCCTTTATGTCTTTCTCTTGCTTCCAGCTTTGAGGCATCTTTCACAACGCCATAACTGCTCCAAGCAACCTCACAATAAAATCAAGCATCCCTCCCTTTTCCTGTTTCGTATTATATTTTACATACACAAATACTATACATAAATGTTTATATTATTTCCTCATTTTTATTATAATTGTTGTAATACAATGAAAGTATCAGCATCCCCCTACTCTGTAACCCATTACAATGCAGCACAGAGCTTTCCCTTCAGCCAGCTAGTTGTATCATAGCTCCCTGTTCTGCGCCAGGGAGCAGGGGCAATGAATTGAGAGCGACGGTGCAGGGTTATTCTCTGAATCTCAGTAAGAAAGGCCTGACAACAAATGGCTTAAGAAAATTACTGTTTTAAAAAGACAGAGTAGAGAAGAGTAATACAGACAGCGAGTAAATCTTACGTCCCTTTAGGTGCTGTGAACCTCACGTTCCTGCAGCATTGGACTGACATTTCTAGTGACACAGCATTGGATTTAGTGGTGAACTTGGTTGTGTTAGGTTAATGGTTGGACATGATGATCTTAAAGGTCTTTCCAACCTAAACGATTCTATGATTCTATGACCCAGGATGGACTTCTCCCATGGCACGCTGCACAGATCCCATCTGTGGAGGGAAGCTCCTCCTTGGTCATTCAAGCTATTTTAGTTTTCTTAGAAGAAAACAGCTATTCGTAAAGGACGTTGGCATGAGAACTTCTTGCTGCACTTTTAGATAAAGGCAAGGCCACGCACGTGGTGTAATTGCCTGCACCAAGCAGGAGCTGCCCACAGGCTCCTCTGTGACAAGGCGCTGGTGGAGTTTATCCTGCAGCCAAGCGATTTGGGCACCGCGTCACAGGCCTGAAGGCAGCACAGCACAGACCTGCGCCGGCTCAGGTTGACTGTACTGTGGATCACTGGCTCCTGGATGTACAGTGGTCTCCTGGTCAGGATCACTATGCTCCCCCTGCTTCCAGCATCTTCAAGGACTGTCTATTTTTCATCAATGTTTTGCTTCCTTGCACATCCCAGAGTGCTTTTTGAAGTGTGGAAATAAGAAAAACAGTGCTGCTGATATCAAGGGTTCTTTCTGTTTTGAGCATGTCTTTTATCTTTTTTTCCATGTCTTTCCTTTTTCAGATAACCTGTTAAAATTAGTGATGCAGAAAGCATGAAATGCTTCCCCTCTTAGGGCCGAATGCACTGGCAAACAGCCTTGCACAGAACTTGCTGAACTGTTTTATCACTGATTTTCACAATATACTGTATTTTACATCGTCTCGTATTCTGGGATGGGGCGATGGGGCAACGGGGCAACCTGACTGCAGAATTCGAAGCTGTTAAGGCCATAGTGCTTCCTGAGGAGAAACTTAACTTAGGGAGGGAGCTTCTGCTGGGTGTAGCGCATAATCAACTAGTTGAATGCATTGCTGCAGGCAACCAAACCCTATCACTAGAAGTATTTCAGCTAGAAGTTTTGAAATAATACCACTCTTCATTGCCATTACATGAAAAAAAAAACCCATGCTGTTGTGTTTGGTATCATCGATAGCAACCATACAAGCCAAGATGCTGATCATTTCTCATTTTGCAAGGTACAATTAGCAGCTGAGAGAAGACAGGCAGCACCTCCCTACACCCCCTTCTGACTCAGCACAGTTGAGCTAGGTTGCTAGTGGTTTATCCAGGGCTGAACTAAAGAAGAACTTTTGAAAAACATTTCAGACTTGGAAAGGGACAAGAATTCTGGGCGTTTTTATTACTACCCACCATAAAACATCACAATTTTATTTATGATACAACAATTTTTTACGGCACTGACACTTTTTGTTTTCTTCCTCTTCAGACTAGAGCATACAGGCCAAATTTGAGATACACCACTTAGCAAGGGGGTGTACACATGGAAATGCTTAGTGAAGTAATAAATGATACATGACAGGTTGCATGTTTATTTTCACGCAATAAAATGTTTAATGACTGAATGTTCCTTAATTTGCCAACAGTCCTTGGATGGAAGTTAAAAGTTTGTTTCCTAATAGTTTGCACATAGCCCTGGTGCACTTCTTGAGAAAGTTACTCCTCAACTCTGTCTGGAAAGTAGTACAGCAAGCACAGGGCCTTGCCATATTTCCATACTGATTTTACTTACTAGGCTGGCAGAATACAGGCACAGGAGAATTAATGTGCTGACACTCTCAGACGTGATTCCTGTGGATCTTCTCCCTGGATTACCAAGAGCAATTTCCAGTGACTGACGAAAGCAAATTTTCATGTTGTTCTGAACTGCCCGCAATAGGAATTTTTACAGATGCCAGTCTGTTGCTGATCCTTATTTCATACTTTGCAGGAAATAACAGTGTAATGTGTTTAATTTGTAGATGGTGTGAGCCGGATTAACTGCTGAGATTAGGCATGCTTTTTGCAGCTTAAAGCAGTGTTGAAGCAAGCTCAGGCAGTTTCTGGAGGTACCTTCCAGCAGAAAAAAAAAAAAAAAAAAATCATGTAATACAGAAGAGTTCATTTTAACATGCCCTTTTTATCTGAATGCAGGTATGGCAGGAGATAATGTAAGAATTCACATCCTCTTTTGCCAGGAGGCTCCTAAAACCTGCTAGCAGTTATTTGTAGAAAAGCTTTCAGGTTTCTCTAGCTCTGCAGAAGACAACTGTACACTGCTATAGCCAGCACACAACCAGGCTGTGGCTAAAAGAGAAGAAACATTCTTAACCAAGGTGTAAGTCACCTGTACATATTATTCTCCTTAGTCTTACCAGACATGTAGTCCTAGACCAAGATTTAGGCTTGTTTAATGCACTTTTTTTTGTTCTTGTGATTGTATCAGTTTGGTTTGGTTTGGTTTGGTTTTAGTTCCAAAATGATAAATTAGCTGCATGTGGAGAGATAATAACTATGAACCTGATAGCTAATTTGTGTCAGTTTAGATTGCAATCTAGCAAAACACATCATTGTGAAACTGAAATCTGAATTACTGAATTACTGAATTACTTTGTGCTTAAATGTATATATGCTCCTTATTGGATGGCCCAGATTGAGATTTATATTGGATATAGAGTGGGATTGGAACATTAGAGAAAATGTTGTGTTTTGTTGGTAAGTTACTATAGCAAAATGCTCTCATCGAGCTATTTTTAAAAGAAAGCGACAGTACTGGCAGAGCCTTAGTAGAAGAAAGTCCTGCTCAAAAAACAGAATACAGAACTGAGGGCATGAATTGGTAGGACATGACATGACATGACATTATCCTTATTTGTCCTTAATCTTCCTCTTTTTTTATAAAAGAGAAGTTGCAAATACACCATGCTGCTTGAACTGTTGTATGCAAAATCAAGCAGGGTTACTGATATTTTATTGCAGTGGTTTAGTTCTTATATATTTCTTAGTTCTATATTTTTCACTTACTTGTGATTCAATCCCGATTTATCCTTCTATGTTAACATACTGTGGCCCCATCAGCTCTAGTGAAGTTAGGATTTCATGATGTATGCTTTACATGTGATTCTTACTCACAGATCAGAATTCTTCACTCATATCAATTGTGGCATTTTATTCCTGATCAGCATCTACTTTGTGCTGTCAAACTTGATACTGTCTTCCTGACGTCTTTTATGGAACACCTTGGTGTATTATGCAAATTTAAAGTTTATAAGGTTTGGATCGTGCAGTTAAAAACTGACCAGTGAACATAAAAGACTTTGCAACAAATATAGCTCACGTGAGCTGAAGTTATACACACAGGGAGAACGACTACTTTTCGGCTAGTTCCCTTTTCTTTATAGCAACATAAAAATATGGATATTTACCTCCCCGCTCTGGACAGACTTGGTAGTACAATGTAAGCAGTATGATGAGATAAAAAAGGATTTCTGAATCTTTTATAATATTTTTCTTTCAAAACTGTTGATAGCTTTTGCATGCAATTTAAATAACATTCTTCTTATTTATGCTTTCTGTGTAAATATTACTTCCTTAACTATGTGACTATTATTTGTATCTGGTTTAAGCCTTTTGTGCTCTAGGATTAGATTCTGGTTCCAGAAAGGCATCAGCAATTACCCAGTCTATTATCTTGCCCTGACAAGACAGAACAAAGAATGTGAATTCCCTGTAGTAATTTGGGCCACTTCCTGACCTTCAGGGTCTTCTTTTGCTTAATTGATTTGATTTGAGCTTTAAATGTTTTCATTTGCTATCTATAGTTCACAAAGACAGAACTGATGGACCAAAGGTTAGATTTAGTAACCACTTTAAATATCAAAGTTCATGCATTGCTGTGAAGAGTGTCAGTTTGGGAGACGCCTCACTGTAAAGAACAGTGAGGTTCAGTTATGTACTAAAAGATGACCCCAAATATTTCAGTAAATTCTACTGTGCTATTATCCCTAGTTTGAAAGCTGTGGCTATGTATTTCATAACCTGCTTTAACAGAATGTTTCTTTCAGACAGACAAAGAAAGTACTAACTGTTAAATGCTCCTGTGCACCGTATCAATTCAGCTACTCTATTATTAATTTAATATACATAAATATGTTGGAGATTCATTAACCACACTTGTCTCCATTTCAGTATAATAAGATTTATCACAAATATAACTGACAATGAAAGGAAATGACAGAGTCATGTAGAGGTGTCTACAGTCCATACAGGTTTTGTCATTTATTCTTTGTGTCTTTTTATCTGGTACAGTTTCTTCCTGGTCCAATGGTAGGTTGCTAAACTCCTTCATATCAATGCTTTTATATGGACTATAGACAACAACAGTAATAAAAAATTTCAGTAACAACTTTAAGTTATTTAATAACAAATAATGTGTATAGTCATGTAAATGCATTTGTTCAGCTAAGTCTAAACTGGCAACTTATAAAGCACAAGCACTATACAGAGATTGCTATCAGAAAGTTAAAAAATTTCTTGTAGTGTCATAGTCCTCTCTTTAAATTTATAGGGCAATTAGTGTTAGGACAAACAGATGCAGTACCGCCTTTTCTAGGTCCTTGTAGATTAAAGCTTTCTGTTATGTTTTGGTCAGAAGACAATTGTTTAAAAAAGCCCTTTCTCTCTCTCTCTCTTTTAAAATTAAGTGGAATATGTGACTTCGCCTGATAAAATGTGCGTTTTGTCATATTCTGAGACTGGGTATATTCTTTTTATTACTGTTTCAAAAATAGTTAAACCAGCTCTGTCCATGATACTGAAGACAAAGAAGCCTCACTGATCTTGGAAAAAGTTACCTTTCCATTTATCAAATATGGAACAATCTTTAGTATTTATAATGTCACAACTGAAGAGTTATATTTAGCTATATTGGTACTCAAACAACATCAGGATAGAGCTCCATTTTTTTTTTTTTTCAATTACTATAGATTGGCTAAACTAGGAAAAAAGTTTTTTCCAAACTTCTGAATGTGGGATTTAAGATTTTGGGCTCAGATAGCATCAATAGCATTGTTCATTAAGTTCTGATATGCATATAAAAATATGCATGTTCTTAGATACTGCCAAATTACCATTAAAATTTAGGAGCCAAACCAGAAGTATGAAAACTAAGTATTTTCTTGAACCTAGGTCTAAATGTAGAAGCAAATTTTGCCACCTTTATCATCTCTGTCATCTTTTTTCCCTCAAGTTAGGACTGTAGTTAATAGTCACAGTCTAATTTCCAGTAGAACTACAAGCCCAAGAATACGTTCCCATAAGCATCCTAGGAATTACTGCTTTCACAGCAATCTAGCCCATTTTCCTGCCCCAAGACAAGATTAATTTTGTCCAGGCCTAACGTCTCTTAGAGCTTCCAGTGATGATGGCTCAATCAACTCCTCAGTGCTTAGCTTTTCCTCATAATTATCTGGATCTTCCTTCCTGCAATACAAGGTAACATGCTGCTTCATCAGCACGTAGTACTATGCCCATCTTTGCAACAGCCAGTGTATAAATAAGGACGATTATCACACCACCGTGCCTCTTCCCTGAGGATGACTTAATTCACTGCTGACAAATTCTCTGTAGCATCTGATTTGAATCTCTCAAACATCAAAATGAAATCTTTCTACTTCACATCTTTCCTTCATCTGAGAGGGAGAAAAACATAATCTCTTCTCTGCAGCAATCCATAGCATATTAACGATGCCTACCTCTCTCAGACTTCTTAATCTAACAAACTCCTTCTCTCCAGTCTTTTCAGATGTCAGGGTTTCTAGATTTGTGATTGATTTCATTGATTTCATCCAGACTTAAGTTAGTGTACATCCTTCTTGAAGTGTCTAAAATTGGACACTGGGGCTTTCGTGGTTCTGTACAAAGCAGGATTACCTCATGTGTCTTACATTACCTCACACGTGTTTGGACATCCCAGCATGATGGTTCTCCTTTAAGCAAAAGCACGGCACTGTTGGTGAATGCTTAGCTTGGGATTTGCTGTAACTCCCAAATAATTTCTGTGGAACTGCTGGGTAACCAGTAGTTCTGCACCCTGAGTGTATGCAGTTGATAATACAGTGCTGGGTTTGTCTCTACTCAGTTGCATCCTGTTTTTTCTGGTTCTGTTTTTTGTTTTTAGAATGTGTCCCCTGTTTGTCAAAATCATTCTGAACTCTAATCCTGTTCTCCAGGGCAGATGCAGATTCTCCCAGCTTTTGAGAAAGGGGAAAACAAAGCTTGCCTTGAATTCTTCACAAAGAAGTAATTATAAAAACACATTGGAAGAAAGCATACGAACTGTAAACTGCAAAAAAGGTGACACCCATACTTTGCACTCAAGCAAAAAGAGATCTTTATTGATCAGTGCTGCCTTTAAAAGAAATACACAGAACTTGTCAATGTTAAACAAATGAACTGCATTTCTATAACTGTAATGAAAACTGCATGGAACACTTCATGATTTTTCTTCAATCCTTTTAGAGGAAATGATGTAATTATAAGGATGCCAAATGCTCATTTTGAGTGACAATAAATGCAAGGTAAAAATTACTGTATCTGTAAAATCCTCACTGAAATATAACTGCTTATACACTTTTAAAATTGGACATCATGAACAAGGCAAAAATACCACCCGACAAGCGTAACCTTGATTCTGTGGCAACGCATGATGGAAGTAGATTTCGTACCGATTTATTAATGCTACATCTTGACCTAGTTGTTTCTGGTACTTACTGTATGACTACGTTGTTTCCTTTACTTGGGGCAGCAATTAATCCTAACCTGGAAACAACGAGATCACTCAAGATCATTCTTTCAGACAGATGCAGGAATGGGTCAGGGGAACAGTGCTGCAGCGCACCGGATAAAAAGAGCAGAAAGAGGGAACTGCTCAAATAGTTAACTGGGAGCGAAGCTCGGATGTAGCAATGTTTTGGTGCCTGAAGGTCTGTCCGGGCCCTGGGATAGCCCTGCTCGGAGGTACACTGCTGCTACGTAAGAGGTACACTGCTGCTACGTAAGACACAGGGGCCACAGAATCATAGAATCATAGAATTGTTTAGGTTGGAAAAGACCTTCAAGATCATCCAGTCCAACCATTAACCCACACTACCAAGTCTACTCTAAGCCAATCAAGGGTAGACTAGACTAAACCATGTCCCGAAGTGCCACATCTACCCGTTTTTTAAACACTTCCAGGGATGGGGACTCCACCACCTCTCTGGGCAGCCTGTTCTCTGGGCAGAAGGGAAGGCAGCGGGTGCTGCGGCGAGCAGGGTAAGCACAGCCCGCCCTGAGAGAACCGGAGCCAAGCGGCAGGGCAGCGAGACCTAGGGCCGCGCCTCCCAGAGCAGAAATAGCTGATACACGGACGCTTCGCCAATTCGCCTTGGGCCGGCCGTTACCGGGCCGGGCCCGCCCCGCAGGAGGGGTCCCGGCCCTGCCCTGAAGGCGGGCGAGCAGAGCCCGGCCCTCCCGTTAGGAGTCTGTGAGCCCCCCGCTGCAGCCGCCTCTTCGATTCTCTCGCCAGCTGGGATCCGGGCTCCAGGACGCAACAGCAACCGCAGGGGCAGGGCGGCCGGGGAGGGCCGGGACGCGGCGACCCCCACAGACACCGGCCCGCGGCCCGCTCAGAGGCGCTGCGCATGCGCCCGCCCACCCGCTGGGGGTGTGTGTGCTGGCAGGAGGAAGGGCAGGCGGCTTCACTGTCACCCCTGCGCAAGCTCCGCCGTCGGCGCATGCGCACAGGGCCCGGCGCCCTGCAGCCGCCTGCGCTTTCCCTCCTCCCCGCCTCCCCTCAGGTACCGATGGCGGCGAGCGACGCGGAAACGGCCCAGCAACAAGTGAGCGGCGGCGGCGGGGAGCAGGGCGCAGGGCTGCGGGGAGCTGCGCGGCTGCGCTCGGGGTGTCACGGCCCCGCTGGGCCGGGACCTCGGGCGTCGCGTCCTCGGGCAGGCAGTACGGGCGCCCCGTGGGAAGCGGTGGCTTCTGGTGGCTTCTGGTGAATCCCGGCCTCGTGAGGAGCGCCGTGCCCGCGGCGCTGTCCAAGTGGCAGCGCGATTGCCTTTGTTCAGGCACCGACGGGGGACTGCACGTTTGCAGTGAAGAGCCATTTCGGGTGTCTGCTTTCTAGGTGGCAGGTGGCTGTCCGTTTTTTACGGGAATTTACTGGATAAATTTATCCGGTCTTAGTAAGCACTAGTGCTAAGGCCTTGGGGTTTTTCTCCTGCTGAGGGATGACCGGCGCTGGTTGGGAGCTGCGGGGATGTGTTGTAGCTGCTCTATGTCACTTTACTCACCTTGTCACTGCTGAGAATTACAGGATTATCCATAGAAATACCAAAGCTGGTGTGTGTTTACAGAAGAACAGAGCAAAGCTTACTTAGGCTGTGAATCGGGACTGGATCCCCAATATTTATGGCCTTCCAGTGTACTGAGTCTCGTCATGGTTGTAAATCAGCTGTAGAAGAGCAAGACTTAAAACTGTGATTGGCACTCCAGGTTGTGGGCTTTTGGGGGCGTTATTTATTTTTGCATAATGCTTCTTCTAGATTGATGAAATTGAAGCCCTTTCATCCATATATGGTGAAGATTGGTGTGTTGTTGATGAAGATGAAAAAATCTATTGCATTAAGATTAATGATTGTCTGGATCAACCAAAATGGACCCTCTGTCTGCAGGTATAGTGGTGTTAAGGAGTTTGGCATAGAACTTGCAGTTGGACTGATGCAGGCAAAATCTTGTGCCTGCACAAAACCCTTTTAAATAGGATTTGTTCTCTACTCAGATGGATTAAGGAGCTTTTGGATTGGAATCTGTAATAGACTTTTCAGTGATTGTTCCTGTAACACATCAATGTGCTTGCGACATTTTCAGTAGTTACATGTCCTAATTCCATACCTGACAAAAACTAATTTCATGTTGTTATCCAAAGACTGATTTTTAAAATATTTTTTACATTGTCTTTGTGTAGGACACCTCAGTGAATCTGCTGCAATTGCTTTTAGATTTACTTTCTGGAAAGTGTGGAGACAAAATGAATTTTGGATCAACTTAACTGAGTAACATGCTGCTTTAAGTTTACAAAACTCAAAACAGTAAGTTTACTTAGTGGAAGAAACACTGAAGTGTCTACTTACAGAAGGGCAGTGCCACTTAAATTAAGTCCAGTAACCATGTATGCAGCTCCTTTTGAATTTCTTCTGCACTTTATTTTGCATAACACTTCATCCACAAAAATTGCACCATGTAATATAATGTTTGTATGCATTACCATTATTGGAATCCTAAATACAGATATTCAGGTTTTCTTGTAATTCTGTGACAACATAGCCAACTATTTTCTTTATTTGTAACACTGCTTGTAGTCCTAGTGCTTGACATCAGAGTCCATCAGTAAAGCTCAGCTAGCTGAGAGGAGTAGTCCAGTGAATACTTACTGTGAATTTCTTTCAGGTGATTTTGCCACCAGGATATCCAACTACAGAGCCACCTATTTATCAACTAAAGTAAGTGAAATTTTCTTTCAAACATTTGTATTTCTTTTCTGAATTACCGCTGTTAATTGTTTACAGTGTAAGTTGAAGTTTAGTTAAGATGACTCCTTGAATTAAACTACATAAACTATATACTGGGGGGTATGTTTCCAGCAAGAATATTCTATTCTTTCTCCCGAGTTAGCCTCATGGAGCTCCCTATGACAGTTTGCTCTCTTCCCTTGACTCTAATTCTTGCAGCATTATTTTGTGGCAAGGCAGCAGTTAAGACTGTGGAGCTGTGGTAGCTGCTTGTCTGTTGTGTTGGACAGTGATGTCTCATTGCTTCCTTGGCTGTACCCTTCTTGTCTGGATCCTTGTTTCAGATTGAAAGGCATGCTTTGCATCTGAGCACTGACTCTTGTTGGGATGGAGCCATGGCATGTGCCATCTTCCTGTTTTCCTTCGCTGCTCTCCCCTTGTCTCCTGACATGTAAATGAGATGGGAATAGAGCTGCGTAAGCCAGGTCCCTGATTTGGATGATAAAGGGACCTGCAGGGCATGACACACAACATATCTGCTGAGTTTTGGTCAGCAGTATTGACAAGGCAATACAAAATAGTCCTGCTAACTTGAGGCAAAGTTTATAGTTGTAACATGAGACCAGGAAGATACAGGTACAGAACTGAAGGGTTATTCTATGTATAATAGGTACTATGGTGCTGAAGGAGTTGGAAAGGTAAACTAATAATATGTAAGGTGACTCTGGAGTGGCAATGACCTACCATGAAGAAGAATCCAGCTTTCTTACCTGGTGTAAGAAAAGGCAGCCCAGGTAAGGAGTCTTGAAGGAGAATTGGGTGATCATGTTTTTACCAAGATGTTTACAACTGGAATCTTGTTAAGTGGGAATGATTGACAATATTTTATTTTCAAGGTGTTTATCACATTTATTTTCAAATTAATGTTTGTTGAGATGTTGGAATCACCGTATGGGCACAATTTCCATTGTATTTCTTTTCATTCTAGTGCCCCTTGGCTTCGAGGACAAGATTATATGGAACTAGCAAATAGCTTGGAAGAAATATACGTGTAAGTTAGAGGCTGTGGAATATAGTAAAAGGAGACAATGTATTTTCAGTTTCATGCCCTGCTCAATGTATGCTTTTGAAGTACCTGCATGAACTAGTACTTGTGAAGTGATTACTGCAATAGCCATAAAAGTGCAAGTTTCTTTTATAAATCTAACAGTTAAAGGTGCCATATATTTACTAAGCATTTTGCAAGAACAAATTGTATTAAACTCTAACAAATTTCTTCTATAGAAGACCTGGTGTTCTATAAGGATAGAAGTCTTCATTTTGACTCCCTTTAGCATCTATGAGATTGCTTATGAATTGGTACTATGAAGTATGAGATTTCTGCATCTGTTCTGCAATTGAATGTTAAACCGCAGGATGTGAAAACATTTGTTTGTGTCTTAGAGCGTAAGTGGCAAAACAGTTTTTCTTAAAGGATAGCTAAGGGACAAGTAGGTTTTAAAACAAATTAAACATGGGTAGAATCTATTAACTAGAATCTGTAACATAGCAGACCGTTTATTATCACAGTGTGCAGCTAACAACGCATAATGAATAAACAGAACATTTAGAAATACTCAAATTACATGTTTTTGAATTGCTGTGAAATTGCGGTAGTAAATGTAGTCATTTTATATGGTTTATTTAATTCTTTCAGATCCCAAAGATAATATAAACTACATGAAATGAAAATATGTCATAAGGAAGCACAGTCATGCCCAAAATACTAAAATCTGAACATCTTGCATAAGAAATGTTTTTTAATGCTGTAAAATAAGGAAGAGAGCGCTTAGCTTGCATGAGGGTTTTTTATCTAATTACTCAGTTACTTTGATTAACTGGGTTTCTTATCTAATTAAGCAACAGATAATTTAAGCAAGTAATATTGAATTTGAAGTGTTAAAAATGCACAAGGATTTTAAGCAAGGAGTTCTATGGGATCATATTAACCACAGTTGTTCAGTGGAGCAAAAGGACAGAGATTGTCCTTAACTCTGTCCAGATGCATAGGATTTGCTGGAATCTCTACCAGAAGTAGAGCTGCTGTAGGTAGTTCTTCAAATGTCCTGAGCATCTGGTGCAAATTGCCATGTGAGGACTGTGAGGAGAAATAGCATAGTTGTGAAGCAATTTTTTTTTTTTTTCCCCTTTTTCTCTTTTCTTTCCCCATGCAGTCTTGTAGGCTGTTAAATTGCGCTAGTTAGATCAGTCCCCTGCAGCTCTGTTCTGTCCATATCAGGTGCTGTTCAGAGCCCTTTCTGGTCTGCTCTCATTTTTGTTTGTTCAGCAGGAAATGAATGCATTTGTACTTTAGGCCATATACATCATTTTAGACTGTTTAAAAACCTTCTGGAGTAGTCACTAATGTGCATCGTGTTTGTGAAAGCCTTTTATCTATCCAATGTCTAAATAGTTGTCAGGTAAACAGAGGTACTCTGCATTGTTTATAACGTGTTTTACCAGGTTTCAAGTCCCTAGTGATCTAAATTGCTTAGTTCTGCAATCTAAAACAATATGAACTATACCGTCCATCACTGTCTTCTCAAGGAGGTGGAAAAAGCAGATAATTAGAGATCACAAGTCTGTTTTGGGAGACCCAAAGTTCTTAGAAGTTAAAAATGTAGCAAATATGTGGATTTTTCTTTTTCTCCAGATATTCTTCCAGTAAGACTTATTCAATATAAAGCTTTGTTTCATGACTTAGACACAAGTGACCAGAAAAATAGCAACATATAAAGGTAGCCTTTGAGACTAAGTGTAATTTGTGAATAGGCAGAAACTGAAATTGGGTTATAGCTGAAGAGATTGTTATTTACTTGCACGCAACAGAGTGATCTTATTCATTGTCTAATCTCTCATTCCATCATTAAAACACATAATAGTTCTTCATGTATTAGAGTAGTGCTTCTGTATGATAAGAAGGAGCATGAAATCAGGGCGTTGAATTGTTCTGGAGTCTGTCCAGATTTTGAAGACAGAGCTACAAGGTTATAAATTCTGTATTGTTCCTTGAATATTTTTCTTAAAATATGTATATTTGTTTGAATTTCTGATTGCATTCAGGAATAGTGCTGTATACGTTAAGAAAAGTAAGAGTTTAAAAATGTAATTCTGTCACTGATAATGTACTTACGTGGTGCCCCAGATGGTGGCAGTAAGAATAAAATTAATGAGAAACCATGAGTTACCTACAGCTGTAAATGTTTAGTTTTGTTTTTGAGACAAACATGCATAGTTCATAAACATATTCAAATATAATTACAAAAGCAACTTTTCAGGACACCATTTTAAATATATTTTGGGTTGTTTGGATCCTGGTGCACATTAAGGCAGCGTTTCTTAACTCTGAATATGCACATAAAAAACACGTTCATCCCATCCTCCCCCAGTACCTTAATATACACCTGTGCCCCCTGACTAAGGACTCCTAGACCTAAATCCTTACCTCCCTGTCCTATAGGACTGCTTGTTACCCAAACTCTAGCATATAAGTCCAATGCTCCACTGTGTCTACTGCCATTGACCTACTATCACAGTCTGCCAAGATCAACCTCTGCTGTGTGTGCACTGACTGCTTGAGGGGGAAGAGAAGTGGCATTGTTCCAAGGAAGAGCCCCCCTCCCAAACATGAAGGGCAAAAGTCCCCTACAGCCACAGAGCGGCTGAAGGAGCTCGCTGCTGGCAATATGGTACGTCTTGTAGGCAAAACTGATCCAGAGCAAGCTCTCTAAGGCTAGACATCCTGGCTTAGTATTCTTTGGAAAATACTGAGGACTGTCCAACTTACTCTTCTCACAGTTGCTTTCCCTTTCTTTAGTGGCCAGAAAGTTTCCATCAGTTGCCTGTTTTCCTCCAGCATTAGTGCTTTTAATGTTAAAAAAAAAAGAAAAAGCAAACCACAAAGAGAGTATATAATGATGCAGATATCACATGTTTCACCCAGTGAACTACCGAGACAGAGCTTTCCACAAGCCTGTCTAAGCTCTTTATCTCGCTAGATTATAATGTTCTATTTCTGCATGTCTGAAATCTGTTATTTGGTCTACTTTCCAAGGGAAATTGGCAAAAATGATTCTTCATTCACTGTGAGTTTTAACTTCCAGACAGAACCTTGGTGAAAGTATACTTTATTTATGGGTGGAGAAGATACGAGAAGTTCTGATAGAAAAGGCACAGTCATCAGAGCCAGGTACTTCAGAAAATACACGGGTTTTTCAGTTTACTTCTTGTTCAGCTGCAAAGTGAGATTTCATTACAAGTTAAAGCTTTATGCCCAGTTTTGTATTGGATCTAAAAAACAGAAAATAACAGTCTCCAGTGTCATGGCTTATTGTTTTACAGTGATAGCTTCCCTTTTTAAAAAGCAGTAGGGAAAAAAAGGAAGGAGCTGGCCTCTGTGAAATAGAACAAGGTTCTCAGTTCTCTCGGGAATTAAATTACTTGCATGAAAGCAGAGCACTGCACACAGGTACATTATGCATTGTCCTCTGTTCTGCGAAGGAGTCATTCATAGCAGTAATTAATTTCTGGTGTTGAGTGCACTCTTGAAGGATTGGAATTAGCCTCAAGAGAAGATAAACTTCAGCAGAATATGCAGACAAATGACCAAGTATTCCATCTTAATTGCATTTTACTATATTGGGATGAGAAGTACATCATCACTAGAGTTGCAGTGATTCTTCTGCTGTTACTTTTATAGTGACAGAGTTTGTGTAAATTCACAGTTGTTCTTTCAAAAAGTGGTGAGGTTTTTTTGTGGGTTTTTATGTGCATCAAAATGCTAAACTGCTATGAAATGCATGAGTGACATGCATGCATGCACTTGTGCCAAAAGGAAATAGAACTATTTTTCTATGTCATGGATGTTAGCTTAGTCCTGTGAGGAACAAAAGACTGAAGAGGAAAAAGAAATGTATATTTTCAGTGCTTCTTCATGATAAGGTCTAGTTTTAATTTTTCAATAAACTGTGCATTTTGTTGCTACATCACAGATATTTAAAAAGTCATTTTTCGTTGACATGACTAAAGGAGTGGATACTGAGAAGTGAAATTTTACTGATGATATTGGAAGTTTGTTGGGTATTTTGACAGCAACCTTGTGGCTTCTACTTAATACATCTAATGATTTTTCTAGGCCTTTTGAACATGCTCTATCACCCCTCCTCTTTTTTAATTGAAAATACCTGTTATAAAAACTGTATCATCACCACATTGTAAGCCCTCTAAATAGGAAATTAGATTGTGATATATTAACTTGCCTTTATGGTAGATTCCCTCTAAATCCAGTTGCCAGAGCACTGTGTGTGATATTTATTCTTTTGCTAGTGACTATTATTTCTTTGTGTGTCCTATGTGTGAAGGAAAATAGGATTTTTGGAATCCCAGAGTGCTTGAAACATGTCCAGAGAGGTGTTTTAAATATAATGATTTTATAACCTCATGAAGTAGCATTGAACAACAGCTCTATGTTTTTCCCCAAATGACCAATAAATGACCCGAGTTCTTGTAAAACATCAGATTATTTTGGGCTCTAAATTCAGATTAAATTAACGGTAGCATTGTAAATGTGTAATGGAAATGGTAAACATTGTTCTTTTCTTCTTAGAAATACTGTTAATTAGTATTGAAACAGAAGATACTATGCGAGGATCCCATAGCATAAGTATTGTGTTCCTAAGTCTAAGCAAGATTTTAGTTGATAGTGGACTAATTACAACAAAACCCAGAAATTCTTAATGTTACTATTCTGCATTTCATAATTCTTAATGGTGAACTGAAAAGCCAGAGATTTTTGAGAAAAAGAATTTGAAATTTTGTCTTAGTTGTCTCCCCAAAAAATCTATAATAAATTCTACTACTTGTATCTTAATAGAACCAGATATTAAGAAAACCAGTGAAGAAGTTGATGAAGATGACAGAGATGATTTTCTCCTAGACTATCAGCCCATTCAGGAAGATCCAATTAAAATGTTAAATTACATTACATCTGAAAGTCAAGAAGGTAAAAAAAATATGCCCTTGTTAATTCTGATGAAATAATTTAGAAGAGAGAGACCTTAAGACTCTTGTTTTCTACTCAGCTTTTGAGTAAAATTAGTAACATTAAAATTATAATAAAGATTAATAACAATTGTAAAAAACCCCAACATATTTTTGGTAGTTCTGTATGTCATCTTGTGTACTTTAACAAATCCCTTTTTTAAAGTTGAGACATTCTTTACTTAAGTAGCCATATACATTGTTTCAGTACCCTTAAAAGAAAACAAACACTTCCTTGTTTGTGATCAGTAGATGAAGAACTGCCATCCATACATCATGGAAGCCCAATCACAGATCGAAGGAGTACTTTCCAGGCACATTTGGCTCCTGTGGTGACACCCGGACAAGTTAGTAAAGATCAATTCTACTCTTTTTGTCTGCACTTTGAGCTTGACAAAATACTGCTGAAATAACTGGGATTAGCCGAATATGTCTGTCTGTCTTTGCATCTTTGTGTGCTAATATTGCCTTGAGTAGTCATCAGTTTCTCGCTTTCACTATCAGCTAAATAGCTCTAACTATCAGCTCTGCAGTGCTTCCTGCTATTCTTTACCATTAAGTGCATTAGATGTAAGAGAATAGGAACATTGAAATTTCACTTTTGGATGTTGGCAGGTTTACCGTATGATATTGGGAAGCTACTGAGTCTGCCATGTGTTACTTGGAAGATGAACCAAAATGAGTTTATAAAATGTCTTCCCTCCTTCAGAAAGGAATTCTATTGAAAAATACACTTGGATAATGCATGAGTGAATCTTTATCTAGACCTAAGTAAGAGGAGTAAGCATGCTTCTAAAGTTGTATTTGCCTACAACTAGAAAAAAATGTCTGCACTAGGTCCTGTCTCTTACTGGAATCAGTGGTGAATGTAGACCTCGACAGAGTGCTAGAAAAGGGCAGCTACATTTTGCTTCCTACCTTGCTTCCCCTCTTTCAGCATTTTAACACAAGGTAAAGAAAGTATGCTTGTGTGTAATATTACTGTTTGGGTTTGGTTTTTTTTTTAGCCTCTCTGGCATTTGTCCAGTTGCTTCTTGCACCAGAATTAACTTTCAGAATCAACAACATTGTATGAAAATAAGCCTTCCTGTGTTCGCTGTGAATCAGTCATTCGTAACTTTGTTTGTTGCACCTCAATGGTTTCTCTATGCAGTTTGGATCTTTATAGACATCTGTCATATTTTGTAGCCCTTAGTTTTACGTTTTCCAGGCTGAAAACCCCCAGACTGTTTTGGTGCTTTGTAGATGTGGGCTGTTCTGTACATGTAATGTATGGTCTAACCTCTTTGTTGTGGTTTAACCTGGCAGGCAGCTAAACACCACACAGCTGTTTGCTCACTCTCCCCCACCCCAGTGGGATGGGGGAGAGAATTCGGGGGGAAAAACAAAAAAAGTAAAATTTAGTTGGTTGAGATAAAGACAGTTTAATAGGACAGAAAAGGAAGGGAAAATAATAATATACAAAATAAGTGATGCACAATGCAATTACTCACCACCTGCTGATCGATGCCCAGCCAGTTCCCAAGCAGTGATTGAAGTCTCCTGGCCAACTCCCCCCCATTTTATATACTGAGCATGATGTCATATGGTATGGAATATCCCTTTGGTCAGTTTGGATCAGCTGTCTTGGCTGTGCCCCCTCCCAGTTCCTTGTGCACCTGGTAGAGTATGGGAAGCTGAAAAAGTCCTTGACTAGTGTCAGTGCTACTTAGCAACTAAAACATCAGTGTCTTATCAACATTATTCTCATACTAAATCCAAAACAGCACTATGCCAACTACTAGGAAGAAAATTAACTCTATCCCAGCCGAAACCAGGTCACTTTCAGATGCAGACTAGAACTATACACAACATTGAAGATGCAGTCACTCCAAGGATTTGTAGAGTGGTGTAAAGAGTTTTTCTGTCTTCCATGTTCTTTTCCTAGTAATACCTTTCAGTTTACTTTTCTGACCTCTACTGAGGTCATAGAAATGTCTGTTACAACCCCAAGATCTCTTTTTGCAAATACTAATAACTAGTTTGGAGTCACTTTGTACATCACTTTGCATCTATTAACATCAATCTCCATTGAAGATCCCTGTTTAGTGTGGAAACTACTGATCTACTTGTCTTTTCTTGTCATCCACTGAGAGTTAAACCTTGAGAAGATTTTCCTCTTTCCTTTTATCCAATTCTAGCTTATATTTTAAGAATTTTTGGTGAGGGATCTTGTAAAATTCTTCTTGAAATTCCAGGTAAGCTAGATCAACTAGCTCAGTGATTCTGAAAGAATGTTGACAGATTGGCAGAGTTTTGAGGCGTATTTCTCTGTACAAAAGATGTAACATTTTAAGCTTGTCTGTTTTTTTGGTTTTATTTCACCTCATTAGTTTGCCTAGTATGGACATAAGTCTTCTTGGTCTTTAGTTCCCTACATCCTTCCTGGAGTACTTTTGAGATGTTGGTATTGCATCAGTCACCACCTACTGCAGAAACAGTTTTAACTGGTAGGTTAGATATCTTAGCTACAGTTCAACAGCTTCATACTCCAATCCCTTTAAACTTTTAAATAAACATGATCTGGTTTTGCTGATTTGTTTCTGTTGATTTTATCAGCTTGCTCAACCTTATTCTGTGGTTAGGCTCCACTATATCATCCTTGCCTGACCTTTTAAGTTCATAAATACTGTACATTCATTTAGGTTTTTGTGCTACAGCTGTATCTTCTTTAAGTGATTCTTTTATATATATATTATGTTTATCTGTTGGCAGTGCAGATCTCTGGTAAGCCTCAGCTTCTTATGTGTTTGAGAAAAAAATTAATTTTATTTTTAGACCTTCAAAAATGTGGTGTGCTTTTCACATCTGTCTTGTCGTCTATCTTATTTCTCTCTATCTGGATACAACTTGAGCTTTTTTGAACACACTTTCAGCTTTTTTGAGCTGTTCTTTTACTGCTTGCAAAGTGAAAGTAATTTTATTCATTAGGTTAATGTGGAATAAGTCAGTGTTTTAAAATACTCAGTACATTACCATTTTCATTGAAGTAGCACTGCACTTCAGGGGCTTTTTTAACTGTGCTCAGTCCGTATGAACTGTGTTACTTTAGAAAGGGAAGAAATTGGAATCATTGGCTTAATGTCCTTTTCTCATTTTAAAAAAATCTTGCTTTTTGATCATGATTTATGAGCAACATTGTTCCTACTTCTGAGGAAGTCTGTACCCACAGACATGGGTTTTCGAAAGGGCAGGTCTGTGTCAAGAAATAGTACTCACTTAAAGCAGGTTAGTAATTTCCCTTTTGCATGCAAAGACATTCTTAGTTTCTTCTTTTGTGACTTTTTTTTAAAGACAACATATGCTCAATGAATGAGTATAATATAAAATATGTAATATATTGTATAATAAAAAATGAATGTAGGAATCTCCAGTCAAGACTTACTCATATGTGGTTACTATAAAGATAGAACAATTCCCCAAGTGTCCAGTCCATCTTGTTTCACAGAGTCTTGCTGTACAGTGTGAGGTGATTGGTCTTCAGACTGCAGGGAAGCTTTACAGTGATTGGACTAATTTTTCTTGAAGAAGGCCAAAGGAGGTGAGGAATGGGGTAAACATTGCACCTGTAGTGAAAGCTAGCTTCTTTACCAGCTGAAGAGATTAGTGTGTACCCATACTACTTTATCTGCATAATATGTTTGTGTTCAAAAAACGGGTAGATGTGGCACTTCGGGACATGGTTTAGTCTAGTCTACCCTTGATTGGCTTAGAGTAGACTTGGTAGTGTAGGTTAATGGTTGGACTGGATGATCTTAAAGGTCTTTTCCAACCTAAACGATTCTATGATTCTATGATTCTATATATGCTGCAATGATATTCATCAGTATTTTAGGAGAGTACACATATTGCTGTGTAAATTCCTTTATTGAGTGTTTTTAATAGTGGAACTTAACTTCTAATGTAGTTTTCAATGATGATAGCCAGAGTAATACTGTAGTTACTTACATAACAGAACATGTTACCATAAACCTTATGAGGCAAAGAAAGTGATAGGCATATTTCAGGTAGCAGGCTATATTTAGTACCATTGCTTTTCCTTGTCTCAATGTGGCTTATTCTGACATTTAAAATATATGGGGTTCTTGGACTTGACATTGATTTAGTAAGGTGGGACTAAGAACTGATCTGTTGTTTAAGCATCTTGTGTCTTTTATGAGCAGATGCCTCCTTGACATGTAGAGAATTACATCCCTTAATTCCCTAAAGCAGGAATAATAGAGAGGGGAACAAGAGAAAAAAAAGGCTCAAGGAGCTACAACAGGAAAAAGGATAAAGTATTCTCAGCTGTAAGATGTCTGTCTTGGAGGTTTATTGCTAATACAGACACATAATGAATCTTTAAGGTATGTTTTAGGAGCCTGGTAGCTGACAAATAACTAATGTCAAAGGTGATGATCATTTCATATGCTTTGTATCCTAAGTCTGTGTATTGAAATGTATTTATGAAAGTGTATTAAGTAACAGAAGTTGTCTTTCTTCAATATTCCCCTTTAGGGAGGAAAAAAAGGGAGAAAAAGGTGTCTGAAGCATTAATAATAGGAGCTTTTTCATTGAGGTATCTTATTTTTGAGGTGACTTTTGTAAGCTGAATTTCTTCCAGAAGAATTGGAAATAGCACGCTATAGCTAAGACAGATATTAAATATTGATTACTCCTCAGACACACTTTTCTTTGGCGTGGAAGGCAATTTACTTGCTAAGCATGTTTTCCCAAGCTTTTTCAACTTCAGTAATGTTTTGCTCAAAGTAATACTAATTTTGTATTATGTACTAAAGCAGTGTCTTGATCAAAGCTCTCCTTTTTGCTAGACCAAACTGGAAAGTGTTGAACAGCTACTAGCTTGTTTAATTAGAAACAGAAAATGAACTGATATTGATAAACATTTTGAACTCGGTGCTTCTTAAGAGCAGATGGAAATGGTGGGAGTATGTGTTTTCTGGGAAATGCTGACACTTTCAGACCCACAATAGGACATTTTTTTAATTATTATTCTTTCTGTGAAATGGAAACTCTGAAAAAAAGTATGTTTGAGGAAAAAGGAAAAACTGAAAATGAAGTGTAGTAGAGCTTTCTAAACATCACATGTTTTTGTGAAACAGGTAAAAGCAGTGTGTAATGGGAAAACATGTCAAGTTGTGTTATATGCTTAATGTTATAGTTTAAAAAAGTAAGCAGGTGTAATTAATACTTCACACTGATTAAAAATGTTTTCTAGATCTTACTGTCTCTCTTGTTTAGTAAAGCAATTTGACACTTCTACATCTTCAGCAATAATGTGAATATACATAATGTACAAATTCAAGGAACAGCTGTTTTCAGTATCCCAGAAAAAATTATTTGAAACTAGCATGAGGGTACTGAAAAGCTGCTTCTTGAGTTATCGCACTGCATGTTTAATTCATTTTATGTCAAAGTGTAAAACTGTTTCATTATAGTATTAAGAAGGAGATGTTTGTTTAGCAGCAATATTGAGATGGTGTGTATGAAATCCCCATTATAAAAGGAAGCTTATTTCTGTTTTTTTAAAGGTAAAGAGAGTTCTTGAAAAATTGTATGAGAATAAGAAAATTGCAAGTGCTACCCACAACATATATGCATACAGGTGAGAGATGAGTAGTGACTTCCCCCCCCCAGTGTTGTTTGACAAATGAGTGCAGGACATGAGAAAAGTAAAATCGATCAAAGAAATTCCTTGCTATTAAGTCTTTATGGGAGTAGGTTTCTTGTTTGTATGGTAAAGGATTTAGGCTTCATTTTCAACTTGAGGTCAAGGAAGTAGAACGTATAGTAGGAAATATATTAAGACAGTAAAGCAAAATTAGAAATAAAAAAAAGACTAAAAGTGGATTTGAACATGTGTTGTTATACTCTGTGTAGTATGTGTTTGAGCATGGACATGCTACATCATCCTGAACTAAATGTGTTTTTACTTGGGCAAAGTAACTTTTTTTTTCCCCCCAACTTTATATTTAGAAATAGCTGAAAATTTTTAGTTTAAATAAGAGCTGAAACAGAAAGCCTGATGCAGACATCTGGCATATGAAATTACAGCTGAAATATGAGAAACTTCAGGGAAAATGAGAAACGGGTAAAAAGGAGTTTATTAATGGTCTGTTTCTGGCAACTTTTGTGAACATAGCTTATGTGAAATGAATTGGGCTCGGTCCAGATAGCGATGTAGATTTTCTGAGCAATATAAGTGATAGTAAAAGGAGCTCCTTTCATTACTGGAAGGAACTGGTTACCTGAAAAAGCATGTATGGACACTGATCCGTTCATGTACATCCTGGTGTGATCCTAATGAAACATAAAATGAGAGCAAATGAAAGCTTACTTTACCAAAAAGTCTACCTAAGTAAAAGGTTTCGGTAAAGAGGGGATTTCTGTTGTTGCTGATGATGATCTGGCTTCTTTCATTCATATGATCTAAATACACTTCAAAAAAGCAACAGAAACGTACCTATTGCTTCATATTTGTCTTCTAGTACCACGAGGCTCTTTGTCATTATGTCACGTGTGTATTAACTAAGTTCAGAAGTTATGAAATCAATTGGTAACAAACAGTAGACCTCTGAGCATTACTTCTGGAAAATTAGACCTTTGTAAGAAACAATACACCCCAAAGTTTCCTGGAGTGCCCCCTGAGGAAGGAGATGGCATGGAGAATCTGAAGGTGGATTTCAGTTAATAGTTTCACACTGCTGCTGAAATATAGACCTAACTAATTATTCATAATATTTTTGTCTGACTTCTTCCAACTTGTGGGTGTGTATCATAATTTGAACTGATAGACTTGGTTTCAGCTAGGCATAATTATTAGGCTAAAAGCTATGGATTTTTCTTATTAAGGACTTTATACTGGTAATGAGTCTGGAGTTAACCTGAAGTAGCTAAAGTCTACATAAAAGCTTCTCAAAACTTGTTCTACTGTACAGATAAATATTTGTGGTTTACCCTAAGCCTCATCCTGTTTTCATGTAAATGTCTTTAGTAGAAAGGTAGAATTGATACACGTGTATGAAAGATCCCTGAGACTTCGTTAATCATGTCAAAAAGTTAGTTGATTGACATTTTTTTAATCTAGTTTATGTTAATTTTTTTCATTTTTTTCTTTTTAAGAATATACTGTGAAGATAAACAGACATTCTTACAGGATTGTGAAGATGATGGGGAGACAGCAGCAGGTGGACGTCTTCTTCATCTTATGCAGGTTATAGAAATTAATCTTTGACTTCTGGAAGTCTTGAACAGATTTTAAAAATCACTGCAATGTAAATCAACTTGTAGAAGATGATTCTAATTCTTGCTCTGCTCTTAGCCAAATAGATGATTACTTTCTTAAAGGTAAAAGAAAAAACACAAACTGTTGCATGCATGTACTAAATTGGGATTTCCAAGTCTTGGATCATAGAAACAAGTAGTGTTTCATAGATGGTAGTAGTAGTTTGAACGGTTTAAAAGAGAAATAAGTTTTGATTCCTCTGCTTACTGTGTGGTGTAAGGTATACAGAAAATGAAGACTGGAAGAAGCTGATTGACAGAATGTAACAGCTGACCTATGCTCAGCCTTTCATTCAGTTTCCTCAAATATTCATAATAAAAAGACACTTATATTTGAACTTGCAGAGTAGAGCTTCAAATGCGAAAGGTAGTGGGAGCAAAGGAGTTAAATTGTTTTGATCATTTAATCTGTTTCTTTGTGCTGTTTCCAGTTCCGGGTCCTTAGCCCTCATACTTAAATATATTTTAGTTTTCAAGTGTTGAAATAATATTCCCTCGGCAAAGTTGCCACTAAATGTGAATTGAGATTGATAAATTTTGATTCACTGGCGTGATGCAAGCCCTCGTAAAACCATAAATAAAATATCATAACTACAGGGAACAGCTGGGTACATCTTCTGCCGTGCTTCAAGTCACTTAGCTGTATCAGCACACTAATTACTGTTTTTAATTGTGACTTTTAGATTGATAGCCCGTTCACAACAAGGGTTTTCTTTTCCTGTCCTTTGCTCACTTGCATACTCTGTTGCTTAATGTGTTATACTCTCATTCCTGGAGACTGTTTTGAAGCCTTTTTTTTTTTTTTTTTTAAATTTCAAAGCTTTCTTTTTTTTCTGAAAAAATATAAAATTTTAGAATATTTTGACATTTTTCATTTAGAACTTTCTGAAACTTCCTAAGTAACTCAAACCTGACTTGGGAAGGAAAACTTACTTTATGTAATGTATGCAAGTATATGTGGTAAGTGTGAAAACATTACTGTAATAAAAATAGTGTAAAGAAACAACTTTGCAATTAGTGTACCTCAGTTTGTTCTGAGCTTATCTGCTTTTTCTCAGCACGTTAATGTATACTTTTGAAAGTTGTCAGACTTACAGTGTCTAGCCGCTTAACATTCCTTAAGAATCCAGTTTAGAAAGTGATATGAAGTTTCCCCTTCCAAATGTGAGTGTGTCTAAATTATGTGGAACATCTCTCTCCATCTGTCGTCCTAGTTACTGGAAATATTTTTGTTTTGGAAGAGCACTGCTGTAGGGATCAGAAAAAAGTGCATTTTTCACCCATAGGAAAAGATTAAAAGTTTATGGGCTGCTTTCTAGATGTTCATAGGTCTTGTAGTTTTTCTGTTATAAGCACTTATGTCGTATTATATGACCATGGAAATTAGGTGGTTTAAAACACTTATTGTTGTTGTACTTATAGTTCTTTTGCAATAGGAATCTTATCTCAATTCAGATAAACCTAGCACTTCAGCCAAGATAGCACTTTCCGGTTACAAGAAACTGTATTTTAGATTAACTCTTTTGAACTTAGAGTTAAAAAATTTCCCAACTGTGTTTGGCATCCTGTTTACTGTGAACAGTTGCTATACATAGACTTTATGGCCGATATGTAAATGTAGACATGTAGAGTAGAAAATGCCTGTCACAAAACCTGCCCCAGTCCTTATTTCTTTTTTTTTTTTTTACATTATCCTTTTCATCTTAAAATTCTAAGAATATTTCTGTTTTCACAAACAATGATAGAATCTTCTAATAGTATTATTCAAATTAGTCAAAGATACATGCTTTTCCTCCTTAATGGAGATGATGAGTGGTTGTTAACGTGTTTTATTGATAGCCAGCTCTTAAGGGATTTTTCTCGCCTCCACCAAACCACCCCGGTACCTTGTAGGCCACAGTGTTTTCACTCAGTCTTGTGCAAATAAAGCTGTGTTTGCTCTGTCTGGCTCCAAGCCATCGGTATGCATTAGGGTAGTACTGCACAGGACTTGAGAGAAAGCTGTTTATAAGTTAAGACCTTCCACAGAGATTTCAGATGCCTTAGTTTGAGGGACAAATTCAGGATCATGGTCACTAATCATGCAAGAGTAACTTGAACAAAAATGCTAACTGGTGATTGTCACCACACGTTTCCATGCAGTAATGTCTATCTTACATTTTGAGAAGATGTGTGTTTCTTTCTGATACTTAGTCAATTGGCATTGCCTGTGTTACTAGTGTTTTCTGATGATGGGGAGATCTTGAGCACAGAATTGCTGTAAGGCAGAATAAATGCTAGTTTTCAAGTCTAGTCAAGTCACATTTAGATTTTGTGAAAAGTAAAGCTGTTGAAGGCCTTCCATGTTTCTTGCCTTTAATTGCAGTAAAAGAAACCGTCACTTCTGTTTAACTCTCTACTTGATTTTGTTACTTACAGTCTTAAAAAAGCTATATAAAGGTTGTTTAGTTCCTTTCAATCCTAATTGCTAATACAATTATTTCATATTGTGTGAACTTTATATATGCCTTTTTGAATTTAGAAAGCAACTGCTTGGTTGTAAGGGACTAAGACTGAAGCCTGGAAGATGCAGAGGTTTTTATGTATTATCCAGGTGCTGTTGCTAAGTCCTGCCCATGGCAACAGTGCTAGCTTATGGCATTTTAGGTATTCATATGTATGCCTGTCCCCTGTCTGTTATTAGCCTCATCCACCAACACTTCCAAAAATGTAGATAGACAATCTGCTTAATGACAGATGTTCTCTGGAAATAATAATTCATCATATCAAAGAATAATAAATGTAACTCAGTAATTTTCCCTTTAAGTAATGCTTAAAGCCTTTGACACATGAATGAGCAACTGTAGTGCACATGAGATAGCTTTGTGCCCTTTCTGAGGGATATATTGACTCATTTTACTTTGAATTTACCTTTGGGTAGGAGCTTGCAGAGGGAAACTTACCACAACTGCTGACTTCTTATTATTTGTTACCCTCTGATAACAACGTATGTGTGACACAGACCTGACTGTAAGTTCTTAAAAATGCAAGATAGTAGGCTTTTTCTGTGTTTAAAATAGGTGTCAACAGTAAAACTAGTTCAAGTAAAACATAACTTTCTTTCTTTCTTTTTTCTTTTTTTTTAAACAGATTTTGAATGTCCACAATGTGTTAGTCGTGGTATCCCGCTGGTATGGAGGTATTCTCTTAGGACCAGATCGTTTTAAACATATAAACAATTGTGCAAGAAATGTACTTGTGGAATACAACTATGTACATTCAGTGGTAAGTTTCTGCCACTTAGAATGAAGGCATTTGTATGTGAACTTGTGTAAATTGTCACTGTTAGATGATGCCAGAAGAAAAGTTATATTAGCTGTGTCATCCTCTGATTGCTTTGATGCACTGATAGTATGCATAGGATCAGCGCAAAGACTCCTGAAGAACTTACAAACCAGGTCACTAACTTCTTTGGAAGTGTGAGGTATGCAATAGAAGGGTGGCAGCTGTTGATCCAGAACACAAATTTGAGGGCTGGGGGAGGATGGGAAGGGGAAATGCCTCTTTCTGTGTGTTCAGAAAACTAGAAGCTGCTGCTTCTCATGCTTACCTGTGCTACCAGTTCCAGTGTGTGGCAGACTGAGCTTGGAAATCACCGTATCTAGTAGGCATTTTAAAAATTGAAAGCTTTATTAGACCCAAAGAAATTTTCAGAATTCTAGATGATAGACACCATTTAAAAAAAATCTGGACTAGAAGAATTCAAAGTAACATTAACTGTTACAGAAAAGATTAAGGGAAAATGTTTCAAGGGAGCTTAAATAACTCAGGAGACAAAGTTCCAGATGTCTTTAAATGGCATTTTACTTCTGAAGGGTCTTCGGTCATTGAATCATCTCATATTCTTGGTTTTCAACATTTCTTTTCTTCGTCCTTAGAACAGCGTATTAGATATGTCTATGTACATTATAGTATGTAATTGCTAACAATAGAAAGTTTAAGACAGTAGGAAATAATTACTAATGGACACTTGAAAAAATATGCAACTGTCAGTTTGCCTTTATGTACAAAAGTATCTAAGATTGCTGTGGCTGAAAGCTGAGCATTCTTCCCCCTGCACTTTTCAGTTATTTGCTTTTTGCATTTTAGAGGTGCTTTTATATACTTACTGATTTACCTTCTTGGCAGTTTATCAGTGTTCTCTTATTTGAAAGCATTGCTTGTAAAATAAAAGGAAACTAACAAGGCTTTAAAGCATTAACCCTCAAGAGAAGGTTTAGTACCAGAAATGACTTCTTTTTTTTTTTTTTCTATTTTTAACAACTTACATCAGACTGTATTTCTTTATTGTGTATTAACAAACATATTTTGTTACCAGTGTCCATCAGAAAAATAACAGATGGAATTTATGGTAATTATTATTCTAGTACCATAGATGTAACTCTTGGAAAAAAGTATTCTTTTAGCTAACTCTCTTCAGAATAGCAGAATTCAAACATCCTCTTAGGGTCTGTTTCTGTCCCATGTGCAAGAGGTAGAAGGGAGAAGATTAAAGTGTCCCAGGTTCCATCAGATATAGTGGCAGATTCCTTCATTGTTTGGGGAGTGCTTGCGATGAATGCCTACTGAAGAAAAATCTTGTGTTTCAGAATTGGCAGAGTAAGCTGTACATTACAATGTTGATCCAGCAAGACTGGCAAAATTTTGTTTTTCCCAGTGTAGGTTTCTTTCACTTAGGGAAGTGGTTTTAATGTACTGGTGTACAGTATATCTCTTGATAAGGCCACATCCACACTAGAAGCAGTTTTGCAGTATAGTGTAGATGTATTCCTATGCTGGGAACCTCTTCCCTGAGTGGAAATGGCTTAGATTATTTTCACTTTATATACTTCTGTTGGCATGAGCAGACAAATTAATGAATCTGAGTGGTTAAATGTTATATAACTCAAAAATTCCAGTGAACTATGAACACTGTTCATATTAAAAATAATTCTCATGGGTGACCTTGGGAGAATGCTCACAGTACATAAGAATGTTGAATAAATTTTGAAATGCTTGTTTTTCATTTCAGGAAGAATCATCTAAACAAGCAGGGAAGAGCAAAAAGATAAGGAAGGACAACAAGAAAAGAACAGAACACTAATTTATTTTTTAAACTATAAAAGATTATTTTGCACTTATTTATACAAAGAAAACATGGACACTGTTGCCTTATCCAGTACAACAGACATTTTGTATTCAAAAGAGAATTCAGTAAAGCTATAGATATATTTTCATCTTGTTCTGTGATTTCTTCTGCTGTTGTGAAGTAGAGCTTAAACACAAATTTTCGGTATTCTTACACATTTCAGCTCCTTGCGTTGAGGACATTGTAACATCTGGAACCATTTCCCCATCCCACCCCCTCCCACCCAACGATGACTGACTAATTTAAAACGTGGATTACTTATCTTCTCCATTCCTGGGTTTGAACTCGAACACCTGTCTTGTATTTGTAATTGAATTCCCTAGTTTGTTGTATTGAGGGTAAGACTGGAGTCATTTGTAGACAGGGTCACTTACAAAGTTTTAGATTCTTTTTTATACCTAAAAAAAAGCGTGTGGCCCAGTGATACATGGCCTTGGAGAGCCTGGTCCTGCCTATGCAGTTGTTGGTCATGCTAGATAGGGCCTGCCTGGTGACATAAGAAAGACTGAACGTGGGCGATGAACTAAAAAATGTAAAGAAATTACTTCAAAATTTCTTTGAGGATTGTACGGTGAGTGTCGGGACTCTAGGAGCCTGTTGAAAAGCTGAGGGTTAAGTGTTGTGTTGTATAATTAAAGGAAACAATTATTTCAACAAAGAATATGGGGGTTTTGAAATCGGACTGTTACAACTAGTATTGAATATTAGTAAACATTCTGAAGTGACTTCTCTTGGTGTAGAGTGGGAAAAAACAAGTGTTAAAGATATGATTACAAACAATTTTCTACTCTTTTATTAATACCTTCCAGATATTTCTCTAATGCATTACAAAAAAATTAACAGAACATTTTGTCAGTTAATTGTCATATTGCTATTTAGATGAGATTTAAGTAATTTTTACATTCCCTTGGTATCTTCCACTTGGGGAGGATGATGATGTTGGGTTTTTTCTTTTTTTTTTCCTCAAGTTAATTTCTAAACTTTGTGATTCATTCATTACTAGCTGAGTCACAGGTGCTTTCTTAGGTCAGGTAGACCTTATATAGTTTGCTCATACAGTAATGTCAGGGCTGTGAGTATGTTTAATGACATTTCTCTAGTGTCACTTACATAGTTTAAAGGTGATTTATAAGATGAGCTTATTTGACCAGCAGTTCAGTATACATCTTTTTGCTGATATATTCTTACGCTGAACTGTTTATTATAGCTGTCCAGTAGAGGTACCCCAGAAAACCTTTCCTAAGGCAAACTTCACCTAATCAAAGTAACTACTGCAGAGTTTGATATGGCAACAGAGATATTCCTTAGGAATTTCAGTAACGAAAAGCACCACTAAAATACGTGATTTTAAAAAAAAAAAAATTGCCACTAATTCTCTGGCAGATAGAACCTGCATTGATTTATTGAAACAATTTTATGCAGTTACATTCCCTTGTCTGCAGAGTAAAGCTCTTTTGGGTTCAGTCTTAGCATCTGTACTTCTAATAATAAAATGGCATTCATCACAGGGAAGGAGATCCATATATTACAGTATGTGTTAGTCTTGCAATTTTTGGATCATACAAGTATTTCTTGTTCATAGTTTGTCTATCTCATTGATGAATTCTTTTATTTTGCTTGAATGCTCAGAATCAACAAGTGATTCTGAAAGTCTTAACTTCCGGGTGTTCAGTCTGAGGTATGTGAAAGCCAGGTGTCCTTCCCCCCCCGCCCTTACTGGTTTTTTTCAGAAAGTATTGATCCTTGTCCCCAAGAATCTCATGTTTCAGTGTTGCGTTAGCAAAAACTAAAACCCCAAAATGGAAGAAACAAGTTGTTGATTACCACTTTCTGCATAAATGAAATAGACCATATAGGTCATCCAATCAGTGAGAAAAATGAATCCCCTATCACTTAGAACAGCTGGAAACAGACCATCACAGTGGAAATAAGTTTGTATTTTCACCCTATTTCTTTCAGAGAGAATGTGAAGCGCTGGCTAGCTGTCTTATGGACACTTTTGGTTAGAGAAGTTGCATTGTCTTCCTGTTTTTGTTATAAGCGTTTCCTAAGTTTAAACTTCCCTTATTCTAAGAACAAGTTTTCATGTGGCTTTCCTGAAGAGTTTTGCAATGTGGGAGTTTGTCCTTTCCTTCGAGAGCGGTGCGTCAGCATACCTCATGGCCTAAAGAACCTTGCTCTTTGATTGTTAGCTGTGCTTCAAGGAAGCTGATTCCCATCACTTCATTGAATACAATTGTTTCTGCTTTGTAATTCAGAGAACATTAGAGCAGCAGTGATCGTTACGTGTCAGGAGCAAAAATTTAGCACTGATGCAGCAATTGAAGTCCTTGAGGTGTTGAGAGTGTTTTCACACTGGGACTGGTAACCAAAGGACACAAATAACCTATCCCACATGTAGAGCAGAGTAGCAGCAGACACATGGAATATATTTTGATCCTCACATTTTTGTCATTGCCTATAATGCATTTGGCTTGTTAACAAAGAAATCGAGAACCTAAATTCTTTAGAAACTGGGCTATAAAACATTTTGTTTCTCTTAGTGGAGAGCAGAGGTCCCCCAGAATCTGAGAAAGAAAACAAGTCCGCCTACTCTTACAAGCAGCTGGTGTGCTTCGTAAGTCACTTGAGCTCTGAGGCCATAAGCCATTGCTCAGAAAAAAAAAAAAAGCAGATATATTAAAAAAAAAAAGGGGGGGGGGAAGTAAAATTATACTTCATGATATTTGTGGAAGTTGCAGGTTCCTGTACTCTAACCTTGGATAGACTGGTATGTCTGATGAAGTTTGAGAGTGCTGAAGTACGTGCCTTTGAAGTATGTTATTCTGAAGCCAGTGTATTGCTCTTGGATGGACTGGAAGTGCTGACATCTTTTGTCTCTGAGCTATGGTAATTTTAGATTGGTATTCCTTTATTAATTAAAAAATGTGAAGAGAACAAAATAGACAACTCCTTGTGATCATTACAACTCTGTCATTCTGATAACTAACAACCATTTAGTTTTTATGTTGCTGACATGAGTTGTCATTCCTTATTTTGGGGTAAGGTTTTACCATGGTTTACAAATACCGGGAAGTTACAGCCTCCAGTATGTGCCTATGCAGAAAAGAGAAAGGTTTGCCTTTTCTGTTAGGTATGTGTCACCATTTTTGCAGGTTTCAGTGGTGAAATGAAGTTAAGCAGAATCAACAAAAGTACCCCTGATGGCAGGAAAGAGGAGAGTGCATTTTTGCACCCTGTTGTCTGAAGTGTGCTGATGGAAGATCTGCTTTATATTTGGCACAGCTTCCTCCCCTGCCAGCTAACGAGGGTGGGATCAACCTTTGTTTTTGTGTTAAGTTGGGGATGCAATCTCCACACTTCTGTTATTATTATACATTATTATAAATACCGATATTCTAAACTCCTACTGCTAAACAATGTAATAATCTTGTTTATCAATGTAAACTATGATGGTTTAATATTTTCCTGCAAGTTAAAGGTTTATAAATAAGGATCTAGAGGAATGTATTGAAAATCAGCTAAATCAGAACGGAGCACCAATGTTCTTCAGTCAGAACTTGACAGTGCAACCTGATGAGAAATCAGATTGTGTTAAATAATGTGTGTGTGAACTAGCAAGGGATCCAGTGAGGGAAAAAGATTACAAAAACCGCTTGCAACAACTTTAACTTTTAAAATAATGTCCTGATAGAATGTATAATATTAAACTGAAGCAGCAGTTTTAACAGTGAGGTTTTGTGGTCAAATATTGTAAATTTGTTTAAGACAATATAAGCTGTATACGTATTCCCTACTTGTGGAAGAATTACAAACTTAGTTATCTGGAAAAAAAAAAAAAAAGAAGAAAAAGATTATAGCATTAATCCATATGTAAAGTACAGTTGCCTGTCATAAAAATATGTCTGTGAAGAATCAAACACTAGCAGAAAAAGGTGGATTGCAACTCCTGTTTAATCTGTTTTGCCACTCTGTTGTCTTTTCTCTTTCTTTGACTGTTTTTGCTTTGCTTTTCTGGAAATAAATCAGGAGTATGGCTGAAACCAGATTAACCATTATGGGACCTCAGTCTCCTACAAGGTAGTATCAGAATGATTTATTTTAATTTGTTGCTCAAACTTAGGTGACTGGACCAAGAGCTGGAGTTTATATCTCATCTCTAATCAGGGTATTTTGTTAGCAAAGTACCTTCTGAAGAACTGCCAGGTGGTTTCTCTGTAAAACAGAGACTTCAAATAATAAATTCAAGACGGTTGAGCAATGGAAAAGAACTGCCATTCTTACAAGCTGCTCTTCAAGAAATGGTGATGAGACAAAACATTTCATCTAAATGTCCTAGCATATATCTGGAAATCTTCCATGCCGAAATATGGAAAGGTCAGTTGTTTTTAAAATCTACTGCCCTTACCTTTTAAAAGTGAAGATAAATTAATTGCACAGTAGCAATTCTGGACTGTTTGTAATTTCTTGATATTGTGAAGTCTGAACACTTTAATAAGCAGGTAATTCAGGGTGGTTCTTTTACTGTTTAGTATGTGTTCTTGTTTAATGCCTGGGGAAGAAGGAAGGGAAGAGAAAGCTGGAACATTTACTTGTGGATCCTTTTGATGTATTAATCTGTGCTATGCATTTATTGTCTAGCATGTCTATTTGAATAAAAAAATCCATAAACCCTTTTTATAGGTTTATCACTGAACAGTTCATATGCTGCCCTGACAACCAGTAGAAAATCAGCAGTTTATTATCTACTTCAGATATTTTTCTAGCTAGACATGTTCTAGACTGGTTTAATCATAGCCACACGCAAAAAAAAATCTGCTAAAAGCTTATGTAATAGATCTTCTATTAAACTTCACTTAAACTGCTGATGCTTCAAAAAAACTTGCCGACTGGTGTAGATTATCTTCTGAATGCGAACAGATTAGTTACATGGCATCATGACTCGTGCAAAATAGGTCTGTGATGTCAGAGGTACGTTCACAAGGTGCATGAGTGCAGCACCCGTAATTTCAGATGCCCTGCTGCACACAGACTTTCCAAGCATGGTGTGGAAGAGTTAGATATCTAAGATTTTGAGAAACCAAGTTAGATCTAAGTTAGCTTCAAGAAGAAACGTTGAAGGAGGGAGATGGAAAGGAATTAGGTAGCTATATACTCCTAGAAAGCACCCTACGATTTAAGCCATTTAGCAAGGTCAGCTATTTCTCATGAAAAACACTGAAGCTCTTGAGTCTCCTCTTGAGACTGAAGAGTATATGGGTAGAGTGCTCAGCTAGGATGAATCCTGTCTTCAGCTTGATTTTTGGAGGCTGTGAAATCTGGCTTCCTTGCTTCCCAAATAAGTTATCTTAACTAATAGACTAAAGGTACTTTGGAGAGTGTATCTTTCACTCTCTTCCACTGACATACTTAATTAATGCAGAATTTCCCTCAGATTTTGAGAAGCTTGCTAAGCATTACCTTCCTCTTAGAGTTGAGGAAACTGAAGCAAAGAGATCAAGTAACAGACTGAAAAGTTACAAGGGAGGGTCCACTTGGACCAGAGGTGGAACCCAGAATTTCCAGGTTCTCAGGGGACTATATGACTGCTAAACTTTATTACACTTAAGCTGATGTCTTAATTCTTGCAGCAATAAATAAAAATGTCAAAAGAAAGCAGGGAATTCAAAGTGATACCATATTTCTTAGCATAATTTTTTTAGATTCTTCTCTGTATCTTAGCTTAAGGTATAGTGTAGCTGTTTATATATATGTGTACTAAAACTATGATAATTTGTTGCGTGCTACAAAAGCAAGGATGTGGTCATCATATCTTGGAAGCCGTTATGTGGGCAACCTCCTTGTTTAATATTCATACTACTCTTCTAATTCAGTTCCTCAGCACTGAAGATTTTGGGTTAAGATACGATGAGAACCTTTCTGTTTATACGTTGTAAAGCAGTTTGAGAGAGAAGAAAAGGGTCCAAAACATTGTACTTGCTTTTGCAAAGAGCTGTTAATTGCACCATTCTAAGGCACGGTAGTTGCAAATTACATCAGTAACGTAACTACCACTGTAGCTTTAATTATTTTAGCATAGATTCTCACTGAAGAAAAAAAATGCGTAAAACTTGAGTAAGGGCCTTGCTATTAAGAGGATCCACTTTTAACTGCAATTGCTACAAACAGTAGCTTTCAGTCTCATGGCTTGTCTATTTGTGTGTTTTTTACAAAATGATATTCTTTCGGAACACAGTTTGGCTCTTTGATTTTTCTGCTTATATAAGATTTTTGCAGCCTTTTGGTCCTCGTGGGGCTTTCAGGAGATTGTAACAAATTCTCTTCTTCTGAGACTGGTGGCTGTGCATTGATTCATCATAGTCTGTAGAGAGCCTGCCAGCTCAAGCTGGCATTTCTAGCCATTCGGGGACAAGTTAGGAATCAAAAGTACATCTGAAAGTTCCCAGTAGAAAAGAATACCTAAGAGCTTGGGTCTTCTCCCCTCTTCTGCAGCTGAAGAGGGGGAGTGTTACTGGGATGGGGAAACCTGTTCCAGGACCCATCCTGACTGAGAGCAAGCAGCCCCATGTCTAAAAGAAGAAAAGCTTTTACGTACTTTCCTCTAGGATGCGTGACTCACTGCAGTTTCTGAGCACCCACTAAGGAAGGTTTGCAGCAGGTATATTGTGTGCATATGAGCTGCCCTAGCTTCAGTGATTCTTACGATGGGATTGCCACTTCGAATGTGCAGGAATGAGCCGTTGCTCCCATGATAAGGTGAGACCAGTCAAAAAGGACTGGTTGCATTAGGTATGAGGAAAGAAAAAGTATAATTGGGACATGGTAACAGTTTATGTAGGATCCATGATTTGGCACTACCTATGACAATTTTCCTGCTGTTACCCGGATTTGAATGCAGGGAAGCAATCACAGAAGGACTGTTACCCTCCTTAGAGGCCCGTGGAAGCCCTGTGATGTTGTTTATTATCAATAAAATGCAGAAGCTGAAATTCTTGGGTTAAGAAGGTGGCTGTTGAGAAGATGAAGTGAAAATAAAATGATTGAATGTCACTTCTGGTACCATATTAGCAACTTGAGCTGCAAATCACTGGAGGCATGGGGAGCACACCAGCAGTGTATTTTGCCATGTTCTTACACTCTTTCTTAGGCTACGGGCAGCTGAGACAGACAGGATACAGACTTGGCTGATCCCTTAAGTTGACCTCATGTTTGTTCACCACTTAATTTTCTTTTCAACCACGTAATAGCTTGGACCTCAAAAAAGTCATGTAGATCAGCTTCAGCATTGCTGGCAGAAGAAAGGTAAGCAGTATTACTTAGTAGTCATTGCCAAAGTGTGTTTTCTACACTTCCAACATTACATGGAAACAAAATAAAGCTTAAAGCAGTAATGGACATGCATGCTGTGAAGATATTTGTATGGATAATAAAGTTTTGCATTTCTTGTACTGCTGCCATTCAAACATTTAGTAAAGGCACTTGGCAAAGGCTAATGAATTTGTTCCCACAACAGAAGCACAGACATGACAGCCAACATTTTTCAAATTTAAGTATCTAAAATTAGACACCAAAGTGTTTTTAGAACACATAATAAAAATGATTGAATTTTTACAACTGTGGAATACTCACAGCTCTCTGCAAGTGGCTTCATTACTCATACAAAATATAAGCACTTGTGAAAGACAGCATTTCTCCCATCAGTGTGGAAAGAAAAGCCTCATCCTATTAAAGCTAATTCACATTCAGGGAGTCGGTATTTCCTGGACAAGCTGGAGAGGTGGGCCTCTGTGAACCTCATGAGGTTCAACAAGGCCAAGTGCAAGGTCCTGCATCTGGGATGGGGCAACCCCCGCTATCAATACAGGCTGGGGGATGAAGAGATTGAGAGCAGCTCTGTGGAGAAGGACTTGAGGGTACTGGTAGATGAAAAGCTGGACATGAGCCGGCAATGTGCGCTCGCAGCCCAGAAAGCCAAGCACATCCTGGGCTGCACCAAAAGAAGCGTGGCCAGAAGGTCGAGGGAGGGGATTCTGCCCCTCTACTCTGCTCTGGTGAGACCTCATCTGGAGTACTGTGTCCAGCTCTGGGGCCCTCAGCACAAGAAGGACATGGACCTGCCGGAGCAGGTCCAGAGGAGGGCCACCAAAATGATCCGAGGGCTGGAGCACCTCTCCTACAAGGCCAGGCTGAGAGAGTTGGGGTTGTTCAGCCTGGAGAAGAGAAGGCTGTGAGGAGACCTTATTGCGGCCTTCCAGTACTTAAAGGGGGCCTATAGGAAGGATGGGGGCAATCTTTTTAGCAAGGCCTGTTGTGACAGGACAAGGAATAATGGATTTAAACTAAAGAAGAATAGATTTAGACTAGACATAAGGAAGAAATTTTTTACAGTGAGGGTGGTGAAGCACTGGAACAGGTTGCCCAGAGATGTGGTAGAGGCCCCATCCCTGGCAACATTGAAGGTCAGGTTGGCTGGGGCTCTGAGCAACCTGATCTGGTTAAAGCTGTCCCTGCTCACTGCAGGGGGGTTGGGCTAGATGAACTCTAAAGGTCCCTTCCAACCCAAAGCATCCTATGATATTTCATTCCTTGGTTCTGGGATGGCAGCAGCCGATGATATGTCACTGAGGCTGCTAAGAGTTTTGAAATGGATTTCAGTGGGAGCTTTGCAACTGATCTCTGAAGGTTGGACTATTACTGGTTAAATGCTCTGGTAACTAATTGTATACATGCTTACTTACAGCATATCCGTTTTCAGCCCTAGGGTCCACGGAAAGAGGAACAACAACAGCAACAACAAAGTTGACCATGCCTTTGGTCACAAAAATATATAACACAATAGAGAGGGACCACAGGCTTGCCGAAATACAATGATGCTAGATAAACAAGGATGAAATTAGAAAGTAGTTTACATTCTCATAAGGAAAGGTACCCAAGATTAAGGAACAATTTCCAGAAGTTGATGTCCATAACGCTAACAAGCAAAACACTTCTGCAAGGGAAGGAACGAGGAAGGGAGGAAAGCAAGAGATATTCTCAGAT